>NW_006921590.1:36261187-36281022 GCF_000298275.1 Orycteropus afer afer
CGACCCCTCCTTGGGTTTCCGAGGCAGTATCACTACGGAAGTAGGATTGCCCAACCTTCCTTCCGAGGAGTGGCTGGTGGGTTTGAACCGCCAGCCCTCTGGTTAGCAGGCAAGTGTCTTAGCCACTATGCTACCAGAGCTCCTATTGAACGCATAGATATTTATTATTGTTATGTGTTCTTGGTCTATTGACCCTTTAATAATCATATAATGCCTTTCCTTATCCCTCATCCTGTATTTTGTATTTTGTCTATTTTATCAGAAATTAATATTGCCACTCCTACTTTTTCTGGTTGCCAGTAGCTGATAATGTTTTTTTTCCATCCTTTGATTTTTACCTTTGTGTCTAAGATGAGTCTCTTATAGGCAGCATATTGATAGATCTTGGTTTCTTATCCAATGTGCCACTCTCTTTCTCTTAACTGGTACATTTAGTCCATTCACAGTTGGTGTTATTAATGATAGGTATAGGAGCTCTGGTGGTGTAGTACCTAAGGTATTTTACTGCTAACCAGAAGGCTGGGGTTCAATGATAGGTATGAATTTACTGTTGTCATTCTTTTGTGTTTCTTGTTGTGGTGCTGATGCTTTCTTTATTCCAAATACTTTTCTGTGCTGAGTTGATTTTGCTTCAAGTTTTCTTTCCCTTTTCTTCATTATTGTCATTTTCATGTTTACTAAAAGTCCCTGTGATTTTCTCCTTTTTTATATTGTTTAGAAGGTTTATTAATTATTTTTGTGGTTACCTTGTAATAAGTTTTATCTCTCTAAGTTTAAAACATTCTGTTCTATGTTGACTTTGATTTGACTTCCTCTCCATATGGAAGTTTTGTAATTATTACCATTTATTTCCTCTATTTGATTTGTAGTTAGTATCATTTATTCCTCTGGTTCTCTGTTTTTCATTTTTCAGGTTTTGAGATTTCATTGAGAAGGGAATTGGCAGATTTTACTAACAGGATGCCATCTTGTCTCCTTCTCCTCCTCCATTATTTTAGAAAACATTTTTGTGTAATCAGTTATTGGTTAACTTGGTGGTCACATATATTAGCCAGCTGATTAGTGTGGCTTTTATGGTAATAAGCTGCAATTCTAACTTCCTTATAAATACATAACCATTCTTACATTTAAGTATCTTTGTTAAGGATATTTTTTAAGCAGATTCATTATCATATGCTTATTTAGTCACTTCATCTGCACCTAAGAAATATTTCTTTGTTGCTGTTATATAGCCATCTGCCCATACATGGTATTATATATAGTTAACCAAATCAAAGAATTTTCCTATCAAAAACTAAGGAACAACTGCTTGGTTTGGAATTAAATCCCTATTCAAAGCATAGTTTCAGTAGAACAATTCTGGGGCTCCTTGTGATGGTCTAATTGGGAACAGTTTTCCAGGAACATGTGCAAGGTGGTTTATTGTAGAAAAGTGACTTTACTTTAAAATATATTTCATTTACTAGACTATTAAATGGAACAATTATATTAAAAAAGACAACATTGGGGTGGGATAGGAGGAAGAGAAAAGAAATTCTAGTTTTAGGAAATAAAATAGAAATCATGTTTCTAGAAAATATAAAGATCAAGATACTACATATCAGAAACTGGGATATACATAATTTTCATAGGAAAATCTGCAGCCCCAAATATATATTAAGAGACATGAAAAAATAAAAATGAATCAATTTCAAAAAAGTATTTAACCAAAAACATACAAACCTAAGAAAAGAACTAAAGAAAGTAAATAGGGAAATTAATAAATTAGAAAAATGATATCAATAAGTTAAGAGAAAAACTAGTTCATTCTGGGGGAGCTGAAAGAGTTAACCTAATGAAGGAATAAAGGGAGAAACACAAACAAAAAAATTGTGATAACAAATTCATATAGGACCATTTTGTTTAATTCTAGGTAAATAAAATTCAAAACCAGAAGGAAATAGAGAATTTTCAAGTGGAAAACAATATAAGTGACCAAACTCACTCAAGAATATGTTGGAAATATAAACAACCCAACTGAGAAATTGATATTGATAGAGTTATCAATTGGTTCTCAATGAAGCATCAAAACCAGTGGACTCACAGGCAAATTCTACATATCTTTGAAAAAGAAATAAAATCTGATATTGTTTAAACTGTTTCTAAATATAGAAAAAGTAGAGCTTCCAATTTCCAAATTCATTTTATAAAGCTATGATATCACTGATGGGAGCTCTGGTGGTGTTTGACTGCTAACCAGAAGGCTGGCTGTTCAAACTCACCAGCCTCTCCTAGGAAGAAAGGTTAAGCAATATACTTCCGTAGGGATATCACCTTGGAAACCCAAGGAGGGGTCACTATGAGTTGGACCCAACTTGGCAGCAGTGAGTTATCACTGAAAGCAAAACCAGCAAGTATAGCCCCAAAACATCCCACAGACCAATTTTACTTAAGAGTATTGAAGCAAAAGTCCTACATAGAATTTATCTTATGGAGTTATTTTAGAAATGCAAAGACAGCTCAATATGAAGAAACCTAAGACTATATAAACTACTATAGTAACAGATCAAATGCAATTATATTAGCATTTATTACTGCTGTTTTGGTTCTCTAGTGCCAATCTAATAGAAAATGCCACAAATAGGTGGCTTGAATAAACAGGAATTTATTCTCTTACAGTTTAGAAGGGTCAAAGTCTGAATTCAAAGTGCCAGCCCGAGGGGCTAGAACTAGCCCCTCAACCTTGGACTTCAGCTCTGCCTCTTGTTCCTGACCCACTGGACCTGGAGGTGTCTCTTCAGTCAGGCAGCTGCTGGCTGCTGAGGCTGACAAACTCAAGGTTGACAAGTGAAATAGCACAGTCCCAAGAATATCGAGCAAGACAGCAGGCCACTAGTTCAAGTCCAGAAACAGTCCCAAGATTGGCAGACAGCATGGCAGGCTGCTGAATGAAGGGTTCAAGTGTGCCAAAAAGCTCAGAGGCCTTTCTCAAAGCTGTCTTCTCATATGCTGGAAGCAGACCACATCCCCAAAGTGGCTACTTAGCTGCTCCAGTAGATTCCACCATGGATCATGGAGTTGATTACCAGTCTCACCATGGGGAATAACTATACCCAGGTACTCAGCCACTCAACCAGACCCAGCCAAGTTGACACAACCTTAACTACCACAACTGCTGAGAAAGTATTTAATGAAATTCATTATCCATTCTTGATTTTAAAAACTTTTGATAAAATAGTAGATGAATCCTTCATTAACATGATTAGAAATATGTATTTTTGTGTATTTACATATGCATTACCAACCTAAAAGCAAACCTTATTCTTCTTAATGAAGAAGCATTTAAACACATTCATTTAAGGAGAAAGACAAGGATATCTTTTATTACTATTATTGTTTAATGTTGTCCTGGAAATATTAGCCAATGTAATTATGTAAAAGAAATAAATATAAAAAAATGAATTGGAAGAGATGAAACATCATTATTTGTAGATGACATGTTTTATCTTAAAGATAAAAGAATCTGCAGTAAAACTATTATAAGTAGTAAGAGTAAAATAGCTATAAACAATTAATATCCAGAAATCAAAAGTCATGATATTTCTTTAACAGTTTGCTTTCTCAATCATTTAACTGGTATTTTCTTATGGCCAGCTAATTATATTTTTTATGAACTAAATACTCTGAAAAATGGCAAATTATGACTAATTATATGACTACTACTTACCCTAATAAGTTCCATTGCTAACAAAGTAAAACAGAAATTTATAACTACCTAGAAGATCCTAAAGTAAAAAAGCTCTACTTTATAACATCATTAAAAAAATTAAAAATACCTACGAATAAAACAGGAAATGTGCAACAGCAAGCCAGATAAAAAAAGTCAATGTTACTACAGGACACAAAATGCTATAAATGGAAAGGTACAACATATTTTTAGTTAGGGAGACTTAGAAATCTTAAAAGCACATTAATGTTTATCAACAAGCATACCAATAAAAATTTTTCTGGGAATGCATAAACTGTCTCTATGTTACTATGAGTGAACAAGTTAGAGAAAAAAAATCTGTATAAATGAGTTACTATCACTACTGAATAATCAAGCATATTATAATTACAACAATTTAAACATAGTGGTACATCCAGAAACAGACCCAAATGCACACAGAAGTTTTAGTATATAATAAAGGTGGTATTTCTAACTAGTGAATAAAGGTGGATTATTTAGTGAATGACTGGTAGAACAAACAGGAAGCCCTATTGAAAACTTAAGTTAGGTTCCTATCTCATACTTTTTACCAAAATTAATTCCAGATGGATGAAATATTAAGCATGAGAATGAACCCATAAAAATGCAAGATGAAAACATGAGGGAATTAGTTTTTAGCCTAAACTTACACACTACAGTGCGGAAGACTTTTTAAAATACGACATAAAGCCCAGAATCCATAAAATAAAAGATGGCCAAATTCAATCATACAGAAATAAACATTTTTGCAAGGGAAAAATGAAGAACTAAATCTAAAGGAAATCGTAAATTGGAAAAATATTTGCAATCAACTCATTGATAAAACAAATTCTTTTAATACACAAGGGATTCCTACAATTCAATAAGAAAGAGAATAGCAGTGAAATAGAATGAGCAAATGATATAAACAGTTCATAGAAACTGAAATTCAAATTAAATATTGCAAAGATGCACAGACTCACTCATAAAAAGGAAAATCACAAATACCATTTTTTATTTTTCTAATTGGTAGAAATTTAATAGCTTAATAGCCATTGTGTTAATGAGTCTCTAGCAGGAGCATATATTGATTCAACCTGTATGGAAGGCAATTTGATAATATTTATTAATATTACATATGCATCAAACCAACAATTCTACTCCTGAAGATTTATCCTGCAAATATATATCCACAAAAGGTAATGTGCACTAGGTCATCATTGCAATGTTGTTTATATAACAAAAGATTGAAAGCAATCCAAACATCTATCAGTGAAGATCTGGCTGAATAAATCAGGGTATATCATATACAATGGAATACTATGCAGTCATGAAAAAGTGAGGCAACTCTCTCTATATATATGCTTATATGTTGTGTGCAGTTGACTCAATTCCAACACATAGTGATACTATATGACAAAACAGAACTGCCTCATGGGGTTTTCAAGGCTGTAATCCTTATGGGAAAAGATCAACTGGTCTTTTCTCCTTCACAACGACTGGTAAGTTTGAACTGCAGACCTTTCAGCTAGCAGCTAAACTGGTAATCATTGCACCACCAGGGCTTATATATACATATATACATATATATATATATTATATATACTTACATAGATATTCAAACACTTTACAGTAAGCTAGTAATTGTAGTTGCATCTGAGTCAGCATACTGGATGTCCAGAGTTCAGGATTAGGGAGAAGATTTACTCTTCACAGCATGCCCTTTTATACCTTTAAAAGTTTTAATTACATGCATTAAAATAATTTTAAAAACATATTGGGGGGCTGGAAAGAGTTAAGCTCAAAATGTGATTTACCCCTACCACATACACAAACATTTAAAGAGTAACATTAATAACCAATTCTCATAATAATGCCAGGATAATCTGTAACATTTTGAGGTGCTGTCTGAATCATCATAGAAGCTGGTGATTAGTGGAAGGTTAATTACATCTATTTTTCAAGTAAATTTTTTACTGACATAAAATATACATACAGAGAAATGCAGAAGACATAAGTCTAAGTTGATGAATAAGGAAGACCAAAGAAAAGTTGATATTTTTGAATTGAGGTGTTGCCAAAGAATACTGAAAATATCATGGACTGCCAAGAGAATGAACAAATCTGTCCTGGAAGAAGTATAGCCAGAATGCTCCTTGGAAGCAAGAATGGTGACACTTCATCTGACCTACTTCGGTCATGTTATCAGAAGGGACCATTCCCTGGAGAAGGATATCATGCTTGGCAAAGTAGAGGGTCAGCAAAAAAGGGGAGACCCTCAAGAAGATGGATTGACACAGTGGCTGCAATAATGGGCTCAAGGATAGCAAGTATCGTGAGGATGGCACACAACTGGGCAGCATTTTGTTCTGTTGTATACAGGGTCACTATGGGTCAGCTCTGACTCAATGGCACCTAACAAGAACAACAATTATAGTTTAATGAATTAAATGCTTTGAAAAATGGTGATTTATGAAAAACTGTATTTCTGAATGCTTTGAAAAATAACAATTTATTACCTACCCTAATAAGGGGAATTGCTGAATAAAACATTTATAAAAAATATAGTTTACATAATTGTTCTTTCTTTGTATATGTACATGTTTGTTTTTATTGATATTAATATCTCTACAAAAGAAAACAAAAGACCCTCTTAAAAAGCTAGATTTGAAAGAAAAAGATCAAATACAGCTCAGATTTATTCAAGCAATTCAACCAATAATTATTTACTTTGTACAAAGCACAGTCTCTAATCTTGTGGATCTTATATTCCAGTTAGGGAAAACATACAATATGAGCATAAATAACTAGGTATAAAAATGTTAGGTGATGACAATATAAAGAAATAATTAGAGTGATAAAATAGAGTACACTTAGAGAGTGAGATGAGCTACTCAAGAGAGGGTGGCCATGGAATTCCTCTACAAGGAGGTGACATTTAATCTGAGACCAGAATGACAAGAAGGGATGGGCCATGTGGAGATTAGGATGACAGTGATCCAAGCAGAGGGATTAGTTGTAGTTGAGGCCTTGAGCCAGGAAAAAGTTTTCTGAGAAGAGAATATTCAAGTGTCTGGATCATGATAAAAGAAGTAGAGAAAGGATAGAAAGTGAGACTGGAGAGGTGGCAGCCATCAGATGATAGAGGGCCTTGCAGGCCAAGGTAAAGACATTAATTTTACTTTGAGTCACGTTTGCAGATGGAGAGCATGGGGTATGGGGGTATGGATGGATATGGCAGAGGCTTTACTCTCTTCCAGTGGCCCTTCCTTCTACTTTCCTTCTAAGCACAGCTTCTAACAAAGAAACTCTTATTTCTGGATTGATCGCAATTTATCTCAGTATTTAACCTTTGGAAAAATAAAAGAGCTGCAACTACCCTCCTTCCATTTCAGGCATCCTGGACCCTTTGCTTAAACTTTTTCCTTAGTCATCTTCCTTCATGGTCTTCTTGAAGCTGACTCTCTAGCTAAATTGGGGAAGAATTATTAATCTCCATTCTTATGATAACAGCTCAACTACATACAGTCTTTCAGAATTCACAATAGTCTGTGCTCACTACTTTATTTAAATTGAAATAAGGACTTTAATATTTAATACATTTTTATTATTAAAAATATATCTAGCTGTTTTAAAATTATACATGATCAATGAGAAAATCATATTATGAATCCAAGATAACCCATTGCCTATTCATTTTGTTAGCAAAGTCGATAGATTACTTTTCTATAACTTATTAGATATTTGTTTTTATGTAAAATCAGAATTATACTTTATCCTGTGGTGTAACCTACCTTTTTCACTTGACAAAATATCATACATATCATAGCACTGTCAGTTAATTCTCACAGTGTCTTGGAGTAACTGGTATTATTATCCCTGTGTCACTGATGAGGAAACAGTTTCTGGAAATGTGAATGGTTTCCGCAAGGTCCCATGGGAGAGCTGAGATTGTTACCTTTATGTTCTTACCAAGTCTAAGACTGAGATCATTACATCAAAATGATGTAGTACTTCCACCACAAAACCTTCCATTTATGGCTTATTCTCTCCCATTTTAATATATGAGTCTGATGATACCATTCCTTTGCTCCAAGCCCTCCAGTGTCACTCAGCATGACAGCCCTAATGTCTGCAATAACCTATGAGGCCCTGAGTGATCTGGCTTCCCCATTGCCTCTCTGACTCATCTTCCTCATCTCCTGCCCCCACCCTCCCAATTCACCCTGTTAGAGCCACCACTCTGGCTTCCTTGCTGCAATTTGAACACCACCAGGCAAGTGAACACCTATGGTTTTATACTTGGTATTGCTTTTACCTGGAATGTTTTTTCTCCGGATATCTGCTTGGCCCTCTTCACTTTCCTCAGGTCCCTGCTCAGACATCACATTGTCAGTGAAGCCTTCCCTGACCGTCCCATAGCAGACCTTTGCCTGAAACTACCTACCACTCCCCTACCCATTGCCCTACTTTGCTTTCTCCTTGGTACTTATCACAATAGGAAATGCTACATAGTTACTTGTTTGTTTTTTCCAATTTTTTGCCACCCACCCCCAAGTCTCTGATGGCAGGGACTTACTTCATCTATTGCAATACATCATAACAGCACCTAATGCCCAGTAAGATCTCAGTACAATTTTGTTGGATAAATGAGTATAGGCTAGTGATTTATGTGTTCTCTCTCTGTGTGAATCCTTCTGTGAGACATGCCATATTCAAAGTCAAACGTACATATTTGTGATAACAATGAAATGTTGTTGTTGTTAGGTGCCGTCAAGTCAGCAACAACTCATAGCGACCCCATGTACAACAGAATAAAACACCGCCAAGTCCTGGGCCAGCCTCACAATCCTTGCTATACCTGAGCCCATCATTGCAGCCAGCATTGTATGATCAAAGAGTGATGTCCAGTTTAATATTTAAGAACTGAAAAATGAACTGTCTTTTGACTCTTATTGTTGTTGTGCACTGTCAAGTTAATCCTGACTCATAGTGACTCTCTAGGACAGGGCAGAACTAGGTCTTTTCTCCTAAGGAACCACTAGTAGGTTCAAACCCCAACCTTTCGGTTAGCAGCTGAACACTTAAACATTGCACCACCAAAGCACCTTCCTTTCACCCAGGAACACAAACCATCAGTTTGACTCCTTGTGCCTTATTTGCCATGAAATGTTTGCAAAGATAGTTGTTCTAACATCTCACCACATATAAGAAATAAAAAGGAAAATCAGCATCCCATTCAAGAACTCAACTGGTTGTTTTAAAAATATGGTAATCTGATTAATTCAACTTCCAGAGAGCCAATTTCCAAAGAACTAATTGCTTGACTGAATTCATCCTTATTTTCAAAGTGGTCGTGTGAGGGTGTTTATGTGTATTACTGTAAAAAGCCAGATAATTTCAGCTTAAAACTTCCTTCACATCTGTGGGTAGATAGGGAGAAGGGAGTTTCAGTTATACCCACTGGACAGAAATGCTACTTTGGGTAACTCTAATGTTAACAACTTAGTTGGGTAACTAAGCATCTCTCTCTGCAGAACCAATCTTGTTTCTTGAGCTCTCAGAATTTACAGTCTAGCTGGGGAAAGGAGGTGTACGCCTGAGTAACTTGGCACATGAGGGTAGGTAATAAATACATTTTCCTTTTTCTATCTCCTCAGCCTGAAGTTCTGGCTCCAGGTAGACTTGGGGTTCTTGGCTGAAGGCTGAATAAAGTCTCTGATTTGAAAGGGATTAAACACAAAGCAGTACTGCCCTGCTTCTCTCTTAATCTGCTTTGGAACGATAGAGGTGACTGAAGAGAGAGTCTCATTTGTACAGATGGCTTAATTTGAATAGCTCTTCCTTATAGAATCACTATGAGTCAGAATTGACTCAACAGCAATGGTTTTTTTTTGTTTTTGTTTTTGTTTTCACTTCATGAAGAAGATTGACTTGAGCCAACTGCATGACTTGTTTTTGTTTTTTTTTTCCCATCCGGTGACAAGGGCCAGTCCTCGCCTCAGAGTCTCTGAGGCATAATGTGTGCTCACCATCAAGATAAATTTACACAGCATTGATTAATGCTTCACTTGCATGTTATTGAATTTGATGTATGAGCTTTACATCATAGAGCTCATGGCACTTTGTCAACAAAACACTAAAATATCTCTTTTTTATAATCATTTGGATGATGTCTCTGAAGTTACCTAAATTATCAAGACTATATACCAATTTATTAAATTTATTGAAAAGTTTCCTTATTAAGTAAGATGACTCTTTTTCTATGCAAAACCTTATGAAAGGTGAAAATAACTTTCTCATCATTCTTTCAATGTCCTAAATAATAGTGCTGGATTGTCAGGTAGATAATATATAGGCCAACATTCTACCAAAATTAAAAGCAGCCTATGAGAAAAGCCTCTGAAACCCAAGAAGGGGTCATTATGAGTCAGGTCTGACTCAATGGCACATAACAACAACAACATGAGAAAAGCAAGGGAGTCCCTGGGTGGTGCAAATGGTTAACATGTGCAGCTGCTAACTGAAAGGTTGGGAGTTCAAGTCCTCCCAGAGGTATCTTGGAAGAAACATCTTGTGATCTACTGTAGAAAAATCATATTGAAAACCTGAAGAAGCAAAGTTCTACTCTGACACACGTGGACTTGCCATGAGTCAAAGTTAACTGCAGCTGAACTGGATGAGAAGAGGAAGAGAGAGATAGAGGAAAGGAAGTTGAGAGAAATAAATGACCTATTCACATTTATGTGTGTGTGTTTACACTTCCAACCGCACTATAACTGATCCCAAAAGGATTGATTTCTTCACACTTTTCTTCTTCTGTTTTTAATTGTGATTTGGGTGGAAGTTTACAGAGCAAATGCATTTTCTATACAGCAGTTCATACACATTTTATTTCATGATATTGACTACAATCCCCATAATGTAATAGCTTTCTTCGTACATACTCCCTGTGCTTACCTTCCCATGTGTCCTTCCTTTCTATGCATTCCTGACCTCTGAGCTCTCTCCCTGTACCAATGCTGTCCCTCTGATCTCCCACGACTGTTCTAAGGAGTGTACCTATCTGGTGTAAATGTTCTCCTTATATGTCTGTCTATTTTTTGCCTGGAAGCCACTTAAGCGAGTTCAATTCCAGGCCTGGAGGGTGACTAGGGGCCATAACCTTAGGGGTTTCACCAGTAAGCCTGGTTTATTTTTGTTTATGAGTTTGTTCCACATTTTTTTTTCCCACTCTATCCAGGCTCTCCTGTGCTGATCGTTTTCCAAGGGTTTGACAGGCATAGCTGAACACCATCTAGTTCTTCTGGTCTCATGGTCATGTGGGCTGACTTTTGCATGGTCCACTAGTCCCTTGGACTAATTGTTGCCATGCATCATTGGTTTTCTTTATTCTTCTCTGATCCAGACAAGGAGAGACCAGTTGCATCTAGATAGCCACTTGGAAGCTTTTAAGACCTCAGTCACTACTCTCTAAAGTAGGATGTCGAACAATGTTTTTGTGTAGAACGTTATACCAGTTGAGTTTGACGTCCTCATGACCATAGTCCCAAGCCCACAGACCCAACAACTAGCTCCCTCAGGTGGTTGTCTGTGGCTAAGAAGTTGTCATGACTTTGCCCCTGTTCTATTTATTTACCTACCCATAGCTTAATGTTTGTTATAACTGATAACGCAGTATTGTATGCGTAAAAGTGTTTATCTTTGTTGTCTATATTTCTTGTGCACCTCTCTGTGTCTTACTTTTCCTTAGTGTTATTGTGTTGGTCCCTCATTTTTGGTATATTGCCTTTCCCAGAGCAGGAAATTGACCTTTGGAAAAATTGTGATGAGACAATGGTGTATCTTCAGCGTTGCCTGCAGTTATTCCCCCCATTCAACCTTTTCAGTATCTTTTCATCCTTACATGTATTTTAATGTATTCAAGGGCCCATGTTCACTATTTTCAGAGAGAAAAATGATTTGAGATAAACTAATTTGGATTATATGAAAAATAAAATATTTCTGGCATACCTACCATGTCCAGGTACTGTGCAAGGCACTAGGTTTCTATAAAAGAATAAGGAGGCTAGATATTGCTAGACCACTGGTGGCACAATGGTTACACACTCAGTTGTTAATCAGGAAGTCAGCAGTTTGAATCCACCAGCAGTTCCACTGCAGCTGGAAATCTGCTTCCATAAAGATTACAGCCTAGGAAACACTGGGGGGCAGGCAGTTCTACTCTATTATATGGGGTCACTATAAATCAGAATACTCAATGGTACACACCACCACCACCATACTATATACATATGTTAAGAGTTATTGAAACACAGGGAAAGAAGTAATTTATTAATATGATTCCAACAGGATTACTTTTTATTGAAAAATATGACCCATATTAAAAGGGTAGTAACTAAGCCAATGATTGTGATCAGATTACATAAGACCTTGAATAGCAGCTGAGGAATTAGAATATTACACGGACAGCAGAGGAAAGACACAGAAGACTTAACAACAAATGGAAAACAAGCTTTCATTTGTTGGAAACTGAAACTGATGTGAAGAAAAAAGTAAACTGGGGGGAAAAATATTGAGGTAAAAATGCCACTCAGGAAACTACAGCTATCAAACTGTCATTAAAAAAATAATAATAAAAGAAAGAAAATCTGAATAAGCTTATATCTGTTGTTGTTGTTGTTGTTGTTATGTGCCGTCGAGTCGGCCCCGACTCATAGCGACCCCTCCTTGGGTTTCCGAGGCAGTATCACTACGGAAGTAGGATTGCCCAACCTTCCTTCCGAGGAGTGGCTGGTGGGTTTGAACCGCCAGCCTTCTGGTTAGCAGTCAAGTGCTTTAGCCACTATGCTACCAGAGCTCCCTTATATCTGTTAAAGAAATTAAATTTATAATCAAGAATTTTCTCATACTCTTTTGCTTCTGAAAATAACAGATTAATTTATATAGGACAAATCTTCTTTCTGTAAAAATCTAGACTTCTAGACAAAACCTATAAGAATTCTTTCCAACTTTATACAACATATAGCACAGGATTCATCTCTGAGAAAAAAAAGTAACACCCTGACATATTGCCTGGAAGCACTTCTAGATGATAGTGGAGTGTACAAGCAGTGTATAATGATCACTCTGAGTTGAGAAGACCAAGATAGGATTTTGGGGAGGCTGTGGCAGGTTATGTATATAAGGCAAAGAGAAATAACTCCAGAAATTTGCATAATGGGTCCCTTTCATGATTAAAAATAAAAAATACTCAATAAACTAGGAATAGAAGGGAAACACTTTAGTATGATAAAGGGCATGTATGAAAAACCCAGCTAAAATAACATTCAGTGGTAAAAGAGTGAAAAGCTTTACCCTTAACATCAGGAACAAGACAAGAATGCCTATATTCACCACTGCTATTCAACATCATACTAGAAGTTCTAGCCAGAGAAATTCAGCAAGAAAAAGAAAGAAAAGTCATCCAGATTAAGAAAGAAGAAATTTAACCATCTATATTCACAGATGGCACAATTCTATATATAGAAAACCCAAAAATTCCACAAGAGAGCTACTAGAGGCTACAAATCATTTATGTGTCTATACACCAACAAGTAACAATCTGAAGAGGAAATTAAGAACAATAGCATTTAAAGAGCAAAATACCTACATTTAAATTCAACTGAGGAGGTGAAAGATTGATACACAGATGTGGTAGTTACAGTTATGTGTCAAATTGGCTGGGCCTGGTTTTGAGTGGCTGAGAAGCTGGATTATTCCTCATGGTGAGACTGGAAATCAACTCCATGGTGGAAACTACTGTGAGCAGCTGAGTAGCTGTGCCCTTAGGGATATGGTTGCTTCCAGGGTATAACAAAAAGATTTGAGAAAAGTCTGTGAGCTTTTTTGGCATGCTTGGAACCTGCACGTAGTCTAGTCTTCATTCAGTAGCCTGCCGTGTTGCTTGCTGACCTTGGAATTGTCTCCAGACTTGAACCAGTAGACTGCCATATTGCTTGATAATCTTGGGACTGTGCCATTTTGTCTGTCAACTTTGGGTTTCTCAGCCTCAGCAGCTAGCAGCTGCCTGAGATAAGAGATGCCTCCAGCTCCAGGGGGACTTCCAGTAAAATGGAGGAATAGGCAGACAAGCAACGCAAACCCTCTTCAACAAAGAAAAGAAAAAACAATTGACAGAGATACAGAAGATAATCCTGGAGCCCTGAGCTTTGAAAAGAACTATACAGAAATGGATTAGGTACCAACTAGTGGAAAAACTTGAATGAAAACAGTGAGTACAGAGATGGTTGGAGCTGTGGACTGGCAGCTACTCTGATGGAACCAACAGCCTGAATATTTCCAAGTGGTGTTGCGACCTGAGAATTGATCTAAAGATCAGCCCTGGTCACCAAGGGCTGTAGGAACAACTGCACTGGTGGCCTATGACTACAAAAGGAAACAGCAAGGTGGGAGACCCCCTGAGCTGTTGATTTTCTGCTGTCTGGAGGGCATAGCCATTTTGATTGCTTATACATGGCATCCATTTTGGATATTTAAAGTGACTGAGGGTGCAGCCATTTTGATTGTTCAAAAGTGGTGGCAATTATGGATATTTAAAGTGTCTGAGAGCGCAGCCATTTTTCATGTTTATAAGTGGTAGCCATTTTGGACATTTAAAGTGACCGAGGGTGCAACCATTTTGAATATTAACAAGTGGCAACCATTTTGGATTTTAAAGTGATAGCATTCTTATTCAGATTTCAGGGACCTAAGAATAGGTTCTGTTTGCCAAGATCGGCAGGGACATATGAGAGGCTGACAACAGGAAAGGAGACAGGTGGGTAGTGTATAAGTGCTGTCAACAAATGAATAGAGGAGCACAGCATAGTACCATGCTTGGATAGATAACATACAAACACAACAAAGAAAACAAAAATTGTGGGCAAGTCACTCCAACATACAATCACCAAATAAATACAAACACAAAAACGTCACATGCCTCAGAGACAACAGAGCATCATAGTCCACACAAAGAAGCAAGATAGAGCAGGAGAAACAAGGGACTGGGATACAGACCCAAAACACATCCCTGAGAAAGACACAACAATGGAACTCCTTGATAAGGAATTCAAAAGAATTATATTTAGGTATCTTCAACAGATTGAGAGATAGATCAAGGAAAACAGAGAGAAAACCCTAGAACAATTTTGAAAGACAATATAAGAACAAAATAACAAAACAAATGAAAAATTAGAAATGATACAAAATCTGTACACAGAAATCCAGAAGATTAATACTAAATTTTCAGAAATAGATAAGACATCGAATGGGCAAAGGAGCAGAATTCAATCAATGGAAGACAGAATTAGGGAGATTGAAGGCAAACACCTGAACAATTCTTTGGAAACAGATAAATCAGAAAAAAGATCAAAACAAAATGAAGAAAGACAAAGGTTCTGAGGGATACCCTCAAAAGGAATAACCTACATGTAATCAGAATTCCAGAGCAGGAAGAGACAAATAAAACCACAAAGAAAATTGTTGAAGATTTGTTGGAAGAGAATTTTCCTGGTATGATGGAAGATGAGAATATATCCATTCAGGAAGTCTAACAAACCCCAAACAGGATAGACCCCAAAAGAATATCACCAAGACATATCATCGTCAAACTCACCAAAACCAAAGACAAAGAAAAAATCATGAGAACAGCATGGGGAAAATGAAAAGTTACCTACAAGGGGCAACGAATAAGACTAAGCTCGGATTTCTTGACAGAAACCATGCAGGCGAGAAGACAATGGGATGGTATATATAAAACCCTGAAAGAGAAAAATTTCCAACCAAGAATTAGGTACCCAGCAAAATTGTCCCTCAGATATGATGATGAAATTAGGACATTTCCAGATAAACAGGAAATTAGGACATTTCCACTTAAACAGAAATTAAGGTAATTTGTTAAAACCAGATCAAGCTTACAAGAGATGCTAAAGGGAGCCCTTTAGACAGAGAAGTAACAACAGCCAACAACAACTGACCATTAACACACATGATGATATAATCCAGAAACAAACCCCACTATGGAAGTATCCAAAGTAAATAAGCATACAAGATTGTAAACAGGGAACCAGACACATCAATTGACAAATGAGGACAACTACAAACCAAAAAGAGGGAAAAAACTGTCATTACAGAACTTCCAGATAGTTGGGAAGTCAAGACAATTATAAGATAGAACAGACAGTTCTAAACCTGGGAAGAAAACTATAAATCACAGGGTAACATCAAAGAAAATTATAAACCTTCACTTCAAAATAAAAGAGGACAAGCATAAACATTCAGCAAATACTAATACAATAGAAAGTGATAACATAATTCATAAACAAAATGAGCCCAGCATAGAAAATTATATGGAACAAAGAAATCGACACCATGAAAAAGCACATAACATAAATGACAACAACAAATTCATATTTGGGTTGGTTTCAGTAAGATGGAAGAATAGGCAGAAAAAATACACAGACCATCTTCAACAAAGAAAAGGGGAACCAATTAATGCAGATACAGAAGATAATCCTGGACCCCTGAGCGTTGAAGGGAAGGATATAAAAGTGGACTAAACTCCAACTAGCAGAAGAATTTGCAGGAAAACACCAAAAAAGGAGACATATGGAGCTGCAGTCTGGCAGCGATCCTGACGGCACAGACATCTTGGATATTGCCAAGTGGTGGAAGTACCTAAGAATTAACCTAAAAATCGGCCTTGCTAGCCAGGGACTGCATAGAGGATTGCTCTGGCAGTTGGAGGATAAAAAGGGACGCAGTGAAGAGGAAGGTGGGCTGAGCTGTGGATTTTGTCTGTCCGGAGGGTGCCGCCATTTTGAATGTTTACAAGTGGCTTGACCATTTTGATATTTAAGTGACAGCATTCTCCCAGATTCCAGGGAGTTAAGAACAGGCTTCACTTGCCAGTCCCAAGGGCACTCCGGACGCAGACAACTGGAAAGGTCCAACATTCCCCTTGTTACCCTTATACTCCACACCCTCTTGGCGAATGGAGAGGCAGCCATCCCTCATTCCCACCCACTTTCTGGGCTGGCAGGAATTCCATTCCAATCTGTGTGCTCAGATGGAGCCTGGGTGCCCCTGTCCCACCCTGCCCTGATTTTTTTTTTTTTTATTTTTTCTGTTTTTTAGTTTGTTTCTTTTTGTCTATTTTAAAAATACTATTATTATTACTTTTGGTTTTTTTACTACTATTCTTTATTCTTCCCCTCCCAGGTACTAGTTTTCAGTTGTTTTTTTTTTTTCCTTTTCCCCATTCCTGGTTGCAATTTTTTTTTCTTTCTCATGGTTAATCCCGTTACTTGTTTTTTTGTTTTGTTTTGTTTTGTTTTGTTTTGTTTGCATTTTTCCCATTTTTTCTTCATTATTCACCTTCTGTACCTTTTCTCTCTTATTGCCCTCTCTCCAGATATTAGAGGTTTTCTTGTTTGTTTTCCCTTTATTCTTTTTTTGGTTACTGTTCCAGTGTGATTACAGGTGTATTTTTTGTCCATTTGCTTTTACTTTTTTGATGATTATTCAATTGTTATTTGTGTCTAACTGAGTGGAAAATAGCAATAGTCCCCATATGACACAACTACATCCACACCTCCTAGAGCTTCACTTACTAAGTGAGGGTCACCACTTCCTTCTCCACCAATGGCCCAATGATACACAACCACCAAGAAGAGCCTGACACACCCTTGGCTGCTCTTCGCAAACAGTTAACAGAGATCTAAATACAACAACACCATGATGTCTCAGAGACAACAGATCATCACAGTCCACACAAAGAAGCAAAATTAAGTGGTAGACAAAAAGGAGCATGATATAGACCCAGAACATATCCCTGAGGAAGAAGCAGCATTGGAACTCTCTGATAAGGAATTCAAAAGAATTATATTTGGGTATCTTCAAAGGATTGAGAGACAAACCAAGGAAAACACAGACAAAACTCTAGAAGAATTTTGGAAGAAAATATAAGAACAAAATAAATGAAAAATTAGAAATTATTCTAAATCTAGAGAAAGGAATCCAAAATATTAATACTAAATTGTCAGAAATAGATAACACTTTGAAAGGGCAAAGGAGTAGAATTGATGCAATGGAAGACAGAATTAATGAGATTGAAGACAAATACCTGAATACTTCTTTGGGAAGGCATCAATCAGAAAAAAGATCAAAGCAAAATGAAGAAAGCCTAAGGTTCATGTCAGATACCATCAAAAGGAATAACCTATGTGTTATTGGAATTCCAGAACAGGAAGAGAAAAATAAATCCACTTAGAAAACTGTCAAAGATTTGTTGGCGGAGAACTTCCCTAATAAGATGAAAGATGAGAATATATCCATTCAGGAAGTGCAACGAACCCCAAGCAAGATAGAACCCCCCCAAAAAAAATCACCAAGACATATCATCAACAAACTCATCAAAACCAAAGACAAAGACAGAATCCTGAAAGCAGAATGGGACAAACAAATAGTCAGTTACACAGGACAACAAGTAAGAATAAGCTCTGATTTCTCAGCAGAAACTATGCAATCGAGAATGCAATGGGATGCTATGTATAAAACCCTGAAAGAGAAAAATTTTCAACCAAGAATTACATACCTGGCAAAATTGTCTCTCAAATATGAGGGTGAAATTAGGAGATTTCCAGATAAGCAGAAACGAAGGGAATTTGTTAAAACCAGACCAACCTTACAAAAGATACTAAAGGGAGTCCTTTGAAAACAGAACCAAAAATAGCAAACAACAATCGACCATTAATACACAAGATAACATAACCCAGAAACCACACTATGGGAATATCCAAAGTAAAATAAGCTTACAAGATTGTAAACAAAGAACCAGAGACATTAATTGGCAAGTAAGGACAACTTCTAACCAAAAAGAGGGAAAATACTGTGTAGTTACAGAACTTCTAAATGGTGAGGAAGTCAAGAGAGTTGCAAGACAGAATGGACTGTTCTAATCTTGAGGAGAAAATTATAAATCAGAGGGAAACCTCAAAGAAGAATGATAAACCTTCATGTCACAATAAAAGAGGACAAGCACAAATATTCAGCAAATACTAAAACAACAGCAACAAAAGAAATGACTACACAATTGATAAACATAATGACCTCAGCACAGAAAATAATATGGAACAAAGAAAGCAGGGACACCATGAAAAAACACATAACAAAATGACAGCAATCAATTCATACTTGTCAATAAGTACACTGAATGTTATTGGATTAAATGCACCACTCAAGAGAGAGAGTTGCAGATTGGATAAGAAAACAAAACCCATCAATATGCTGTCTACAAGAGACACACCTTTGAGACAAAGACAAAAATAACTAAAAATCAAAGGTTGGAAAAAGATAAAGCCAGCAAATGGCAACCATTAAAGAGCAGGAGTGGCAATATTAATTTCTGATCAAATTGACTTTATGACAAAAAACACCATATGAGACAAGGAAGGATATTATATAATGATTAAAGGATCAATTGAACCAGAAGATATAACCATAATAAATATCTATGGACCCAACGAAAGAGCCACAAAATACATAAATCAGACTTTAAAAGAGTTGACAAGCCAACTAGATGATTCCACAGTCATAGTGGGAGACTTTAATACACCACTTTCAATCAAAGAGAGAACAACTGGAAAAAAACTCAACAAAGATGCAGAAGAGATAAACAATACAGTCCACCAACTTGATGTTATAGACATCTACAGAGCACTTCCCCAAACAACAGCACAATATACATTCCTTTCCAGTGCACATGGAACATTTTCCATGATAGACCATATGTTAGGCCATAAAGCAAGCCTTCATAAATTTAAAATAATTGGAATACTGCAAAGCATCTTCTCAGATCATAATGCTATCAAATTAGAAATCAACAATATGAAGATTAAGGGAAAAAGAGCAAACACATGGAAACTGAACAACAACCTCCTTAAGAAAGACTGAGTAAGAGAAGAAATAAAAATTGAAATTCAAAAATTCCTTGCATCAAATAAGAATGAAAACACAACATACCAAAATCTTTGGGACACAGCAAAAGCAGTGATCAGAGGCCAATTTATAGCAATAAATGCACACATCA
>NW_006921590.1:36286962-36288688 GCF_000298275.1 Orycteropus afer afer
TACCAAACAGTGTTTCTTTGCTATTCATAAGGTTTTCCCTGGCCAATTCTTTCAGAAGTGGACGGCCTCTTCCTTCTTCCTAGTCTGTCTCATAGCTAGCATAGGAACAGATATATGCATGCCCATGTTCATCACAGGACTCTTTACAATAGCATAAAAAGGGAAACAATGCACGCGCCCATCAGGGGAAGAGTGGATGACCAAACTATGGTACATACACATAATGGAATGCTATGCAACACTAAAAAATAATGTAGAGTCTGCAAAACACCACATAATATGGATGAACTTGGAGGACATTATGCTAAGTGAAATAAGTCAACCACAGAAGGACAAATATAGTATTAGTTCATTGTTATGGAGGGTCAAGGAGAGGTTTATATATGGAGGGAAACTTTCTTTGTTGGTTGCCAGGGTGGGAGGGGAGAGGAGGAAACAGTGCAAAAAAAGGAAATGCATTGACCCATGTCACTTTAGTTTTGTGTATTTCACTGTACATAAATTATATTTCAGTAAAGTGCATTAAAAAAAAGAAAGATGTCTCCAGCTCCAGTGGGCCAGGATCAAGTGGCAGAGCTAAGCCCAAGGTCATGGGGTCTTCACCCAGCCCATAAAGCTGGCTATTTGAACTCAGACTTCTAGCCTCCTAAACTGAAAGAGAATAAATGAGAATACACCATCCATATGTGGTATTTCTGTTATAGCAGCATTAAATAACAAAAATAACAAAAAACTATAAAACATTCTTGACAGAAATCAAAGGGGGGTTAAATAAATGGAAAGAATCCATGTTCATGGATTGGAAGACTTAATATTGTTGAAATTTCAATACTTTCAAAAGTGATCTAGAGAGTAAATGCAATCCCTATAAAAATTCTAACAGCCTTTTTTTTTTTTGGCAGGAATGGAAAAGTTGATACTTAAATTGCTATGGAACTGCAAAGGGGCCCAGAAACCAAAACCACCTTGAAAAAGAAGAATAAAGTAAGAGAACTCACACTTCTTGATTTAAAAATGTATTACACAGCTATAGTAATCAAACTAGTGTGGCATAGTATAAGGATAGACATATAGGCCAATGGAATAGAACTGAGAGTCCAGAAATGAACATCTCTGGCCAATTAATTTTATCCAAGGATGACAGTTACGTCCATGGGGGAAAGAATAGTTTTTCAACAAATGGTGCTGGGACAAGTGGATTTCCACATGCCAAAGAATGAAGTTGAACACCCTACCTCACACCATATACGAACATTAACTCAAAATAGATCAACAACCTAAATAGAAGAGCCAAAACCATAAAATCTTAGAAGAAAATATAGGGGTAAACTTCAAAACCTTGTATTTGTCAATGTATTCTTAGATACAATACCAGTAGCATGAGAAACAAAAGAAAAGTTAGATAAATTGGACTTCATCAAAATAAAAATTTTTGTGCATCGAAGGACATTGTTAAGAATGCAAAGAAACAACCTACAGAATATGGGAGAAAATATTTATAAATCATATAGTAGATAAGGATTTATATCAGAACAATAAAAACACAAACAAACCAATCAAAAAATAGGCAAAGGAGTTGGATAGACATCTTTCAAAAAAGATACACAAATGTTCGGTAAGCATATAAAAAGATGCTCAACATCATTAGCCATTTGTTGTGTTGTTGTTGTTATGTGCCGTCGAGTCATACCTGACTCATAGCGACCCCTCCTTGGGTTTCCGAGGC
>NW_006921590.1:36289314-36292222 GCF_000298275.1 Orycteropus afer afer
AACACCCATTCCTGATCAAAACTCTCAGCAAAATAGGAATAGAAGGGACATTCCTCAACATAATAAAGGACATCTATGCAAAACCAGCAGCCAACATTTTACTCAATGGAGAGAGACTGAAACCATTCCTCTTGCGAACAGGTACCAGACAAGGATGGCTGCTATCACCACTCCTATTCAACATTGTACTGCAAGTCCTAGCCAGGGCTATAAGGCAAGAAAGGGAAATCAAAGGCATCCAAATTGGTAAGGAAGAAGTCTAACTATTCCTATTTGATGATGTTATGATCCTATACCTAGAAAACCAAAGAGACTCAGTAAAATATCTACTGGAACTAACTGTATCATGGCAGGATACAAGATCAACATCCAAAAATCAGTTGGATTCTTCTACACCAGCAAAGAGATTGCTGAGAAAGAAATAAGGAAATCAATACCATTTATAATAGCTACTGTGGTGGTATTGTTTTTGTGTTAACTTGCCTGGGCCTGGTTGAGTGGCTGGGTAGCTGATGATAGTTATTCCCCATGATAAGACTGGCAATCAATTCCCTGGTGGGATCTGCCACAAGCAGCTGAGTAGCTGCCTTTGGGATGTGGTCTGCTTCCAGTATGTAAGGAGAAGGCTTGGGAATTATCTCTAGCCTATGGTACACTTGAACCCTGTATGTAGCCATGTCATTGCTCAGCAGCCTGCTATGTTGTGCCAACCTTTGGACTTACAATGGACTTAAGTTAATGGTCTGCTGTGTGGTTTGGTAACATCGGGACTGTGGCTTTTTACTTGTCAACATTCAGCTTCTCAGCCTCAGAAGCGAGCAGCTGTCTGAGTGAAGAAATGCCTCTAGCTCCAATGGGCCGGGAGCAGGAGGTGGAGCTGGACTCCAAAACTGAAGGGCTTTCACCCAGCCCCTAGAGCCTGGCACTTTGAACTTGGACTTAAAGCCTCCAAGCTGTAAGAGAATAAACTCCTGTTTGTTAAGGCCATCCCATTTGTGGTATTTTTGTGCAGAGCGGCACTAGGAGATCAGAACAGCAAACAAAAAAATAAAATACCTGGGAATAAATCTTACCAGGGACACAAAAGACCTGTACAAAGAAAACTATATATATATAAACTACTTCAAGAAACCGTAAGAGATCTACATAAATGGAAGAACATCCCATGGTCATGTATAGGAAGGTTGAACATTGTGAAAATGTCAATTCTACCCAAAGCTTTCAATGCTATCCCAATCCAGATCCCATCAACATTTTTTTAAGGATCTGAGAAAACCAATCACTAACTTTATATGGAAAGGAAAGAGACCTTGGATGAGCAACGCACTATTGAAGAAGAAGAACAAAGTAGGAGGTCTCACACTGCTGGATTTCAGAACTCAACACCCATTCCTAATCAAAACTCAGCAAAATAGGAATAGGAGAGACATTCCTCAACATAATAAAGGACATCTATGCAAAACCAGCAGCCAACATTATACTCAATGGAGAGAGACTGAAAACATTCCTCTTGTGAACAGGAACCAACAAGGATGCCCTCTATCACCACTCCTATTCAACATGGTACTGAACAGCCACAGTAGTCAAAACTACATGATATTGGTATAATGACAGACACATAGACCAATGGAATAGAATTGAGAACCCAGAAATAGAGCCATTGACCTATGGTCAGCTAATCTTTGACAAAGGGCTGAAATCCATTAAATGAGGAAGAGAATGTTTGTTTACCTCATCCAGAGCAAAGAAGAATGAAGAAAACCAAAAATTCATGGAAACAATTAGTCCTAGTGACTGATATACCATGTGATCAACAGCCTATACAACTATCAGAGAAGAATGCTAGATGGTGCCCAACTACCAGTGTCAACCACTTGGAAGGGGATCTATGTAGGAGATCCTGGATAGAAAACAATGTAGAGCAAAACTCAAAATCATTTGGGAAGAAAGGGGGGGAGGGGACCAGTTTTGATGATCTGATGGAGCCTGGTGGAACCACTGAGACTATGGTCCCTAGCTGCCCTTCAGGTCTGGAATTGAACCCACACCTGTGGTTTGCAGCCAAACAAGAGACAGGCATATGAGTTGAACATTTATCTGAGGTAGATACACTCCTTGGAGAGAACAATCATGGGAGAAAGAAGGGCTGTTTATGCACAGGGAGACGGCTCAGGGGACAGGAGTGCATGAAGGGATGGACACAGGGAAGAGGTAACTATAGGGAGGAAGTGGGAGAGGAGCTATTGCACCATGGCAAATTGTAGTCAATGTCATGAGACAAAGTGCATATGAACTGCTATATGGAAAGTGAATTTGCTCCGTAAATTTTCACCCAAATCACAATTTAAAACAAAAATCATATTTGCCAATAATTACATATCTGGCAAGGGACATATCTCTAAGATTTATAGAAAACTCCAATGCCTCAACACCAAAGTAAATAACAATCCAATTGAAAAATGGGTGGAAGACATATATGAAAAGACATTTCACCAAGGAGAATATTCAGGTGTCCAGCTAATACATGAAGAGATGCTCACAATCATTAGCCATAAGAGAGATGTAAATCAAAACAACAATGAGATACCGTCTCACCCCAGCAGTGATGGCAAGGTTCAACGAGACAGAAAATAACAAATGCTGGCGAGGTTGTGGAGAGATTGGGACTCTGATACACTGCTGGGGGGACTGTGAAGTGATACAACCACTGTGGAAAGCAATATGGCAATTCCTTAGAAAGCTGGAATTGGAGATACCATTTAACCCAGCAATCCCATTACTTGGTATATATCCTAGAGAGGTGAGAGCTAGCATGTTGTTGTTGTTGTTGTTAAGTGCCGTCGAGTCGTTTCCGACTCATAGCGACCCCATGCACAGCAGAACGAAACACTGCCCGATCCCGCACCAG
>NW_006921590.1:36296937-36346728 GCF_000298275.1 Orycteropus afer afer
TGCCCAACCTTCCTTCCGAGGAGTGGCTGGTGGGTTTGAACCGCCAGTCGTCTGGTTAGCAGGCAAGTGTCTTAGCCACTATGCTACCAGAGCTCAAAGTCACCATGAGATACCAGTTCATACCCACTAGGATGGCCATTATCAAAAAATGGAAAATAAGTGTTGGCAGGGATGCAGAAAAATTGAAACCCTCATCTGTTGCTGGTGTTAATATAAGATATTGGAGCTGCTGTGGAAACAGTGTGTGACAACTTTTCAAAAAGTTAAGCATAGAATTACCACATGACTCATCAATTCCACTCCTGGATATATGTTACGTTGTTATGTACCGTCGAGTCAGACCTGCGTCATAGTGAGCCCTCCTTGGGTTTCCAAGGCAGTATCACTATGGAAGTAGATTGCCTAACCTTTCTTCCAAGGAGTGGCTTGTGGGTTTGAACCACCAGCCTTCTGGTTAGCAGTCAAGTGCCTTAGGCACTATGCTACCAGAGCTCCCCCTGGATATATACCACCAAAGAATTTAAAACAGGGATTAAAACAGACACGTGTATGCCAATGTTCATTGCAATACTATTCACAGTAGCCAAAAGGTACAAACAACTCAAGTGTCCACCAACAGATGAATAGATAAATAAAATGTGATATATAGATATACATATAAAACTTTTTTGGACAAATGGAAGTTTTGGAGCAACTGATTACATTTCAATATGGACTATGGATTATATAATAATTGTATCAATTATATCATACTAAATACTGCATTAATCATTTCATACTGATAAAGATGAATGCACAAATATATATTTATATATGCACACACAATGGAATATTATTTAGCGTAAAGATGAAAAATTAATAAGTAAGACACAAAAGGACAAATGTTTGATTCCACTTATATGAAATATCTAGAATAGGAAAATGCATAGAAACCAAAGTAGGTTAGTGGATACCAATGGGCTAAGAGAGGAGGAAATGGGGAGCTTTTGCTTAATGGATGCTCAGTTTCTGTTTGTGATGATGAAAAAGTTTTGGAAATAGATAGTGGTGATGGTTACATAATCATTGTGAATGTAACTAATGTAAGAAATGCCTGAAATGGCAAAATTTACACTATATGTATTTTATCACAATAAAAATTTTAAAAAAGCCATTGGAGACATTTTGAAAGGGTTCTCATCAGCTAAATCTGGGACAATCTGAGTATCAAAATGAATAATGGTAGTAAAGGATTATAAGTTATTGTGTACAATAAGAATTTATATCATACTGATGAGTCAAATAAAAATAGATGAATAAAAGGTAGAGAAGGAAAAACTTTCTCATCCTCACAAAATTCCCACTAGTGATTATGCAATGAATGATGAGTTAGAAGACTGGTCAATGGATGTTAAAACTAGTGGGTTAAAGTTTGATAAGGACAGAATACATATATATTTTCCAGATATCATCCCACAAATCAAATATTTACAAAGGGAAGATGGTAACTTTAAGTGGAGAAACTTGGAATGTATACCTTTAAAAGTGTCAAAGTTAACACCACCAGTATTTGGACTGACTAATATCATTTATCTCCTAATAAGATGCATTGCACCAAAGACAGCACAGCATCATTTCAGTGGCATTCTTGCCAAAAATGCACAATCTGAAGCTAATCGTGAGGAAAAAGATAAACCTAAGTTAGGCATAGTCTACAACAATAACTGACTTTCATTGTTGTTGTTATGTGCTATCGTGCTGGTTCTGATTCATAGAGACTCTATGTACAACACAATGAAGCAATGCCTGGTCCTGCACCATCTTCACCATTGTTCCTATGTTTGAGCCCATTGTTGTAGCCACTGTATCAATCCAACTCATTGAGCGTCTTTCTCTTTTTCACTGACCCTCTACCTTACCTTGATTACATCCCTCCTGAATTTAGAGACCATCTAAATAGTAAATTTGATCCATTGAACACCAATAACCAGAAACCAGAAGAATCATGGGATGACATCAAGAACATCATCCATGAAGAAACCAAAAGGCCATTAAAAAAAAACAGGAAAGGAAGAAAAGGCTAAAATAAATGTCAGAAGAGACTCTGAAACTTGCTCTTGAACAGAGAGTAGTAAAAGCAAATGGAAGAAATGACAAGATAAAAATGCTGAACAGAAGATTTCAAAGAGCGGCTTGAAAAGACAAAAGCCAATTATTATAATGAAATGTGCAAAGACCTGGGGTTAGGAAACCAAAAAGGAAGAACAAGTTCCATATTTCTTATGCTGAAAAAACTGAAAAAATAATTTAAGCTTTGAGTTACAATATTGAAAGATTCTATTGACAGTATATTGAGTGATGCAGGAAACATCAAAAGAAGATGGAAGGAATACACAGAGTCACTGTACCAAAAAGAACTGGTCAATGTTTATCCATTTCAGGAGGTGGCATATGATCAAGAACCAATGATATTGAAGGAAGAAGTCAAAGCTGCACTGAAGGAATTGGCAAAAAACAAAGCTCCAGGAAATAATGGAATACCCACTGAGATGTTTCAACACAGATGCCGTGCTGGAGGCACTCACTCGGCTATGCCAAGAGATTGGGAAGACAGCTACCTGGCCAACTGACTAGAAGAGATCCATATTTGTACCCACTCCGAAAAAAAGGTGATCCCACAGAATATGCAAATTATTGAACAACATAATTAATATCACATGCAAGTAAAAACATATTGAAGATAATTCAAAAATGGTTGCAGCATATATTGACTAGGAACTTCCAGAAATGCAAGCTGAATTCAGAAGAGGATGTGAAGTGAAGGATGTCATGGCTGATGTCAGATGGATCTTGGCTGAAAGCAGAGAATATCAGAAAGATGTTTACCTGTGTTTTATTGACTATGCAAAAGCATTCGATTGTGTGGATCATATCAAATTATGGATAACATTGAGAAGAATGGGAATTCCAGAACACTTAATTGTACTCATGAGGAACCTATACATTGACCAGAAGGCTGTCATTCAAAGAGAACAAGGGAATCACTTCATGGTTTAAAATCAGGAAAAAAGTGTGTCAGGTTTGTGTCTTTCACCATACTTATTCATTCAATTTGTATGCTGAGCAAATAATCCAAGAAGCTGGACTATATGAAGAAGAATGTGGCATCAGGATTGGAGGAAGTCTCATTAACAACCTGTGATACTCAGACAATACAACTTTGCTTGCTGGAAGTGAGGATGACTTGGCACACTTACTGATGAAGATTAAAGACTACAGTCTGCAGTATGGATTACACCTCAATATACAGAAAACAAAACTCCTCACAACTGGACCAATAAGCAGCATCACAATAAATGGAGAAAAGATTGAAGTTGTTAAAGACTTCATATTACTAGGTTCTACAATCAACACCAATGGAAGCAGCAGTCAAGACATCAGATGACATACTGCATTGGGCAAATCTGCTGCTAAAGACTTGTTTCAAGTGCTGAAGAGCAAAGATGTCTCCTTGAAGACTAAGTTGCTCCTAACCCAAAACAAACAAACAAACAAACAAACTCACTGCTGTCAAGTCAAATCCAACTCATAGCAACCCTTCCTTGGGTTTCTGAGGTGGTATCTCTATGGAAGTAGATGGCATAGTCTTCTTTCCAAGGAGTGGCTTGTGGGTTTGAACTGCCAGCCTTCTGATTAGCAGTCAAATGCATTAGGCACTATGCCACCAGAGCTCCTTTTTCCTAACCCAAGCCATGGTATTTTTAATTGCCTCATATGCAAGTGACAGCTGGACAATTGTGGTGTAGTAAATTACCTGATATGGCTTTTCTAGCCACAAGTCATTGTAAACTCCAAGGTGTAATTTGCCATGAGCAGCTGAGGAGTTCTGATTGCTAAAGTTATCCACCTGGGGTATTTCTGTTGCGCAATGGTACAAAGCAATGTTCTGGGAAGTTCCCTCTCTATTGGGTGCTTAGAATTCTGATGTTAAGATTGGTTAGTTTGGCCACTCTACCAGGCTCAAAAGGAGCCCTCCTAGAGGCAGAAAGAGTCTCTCTGACTGCTGGCTGAGAAAGATGTGCTGCTGAGAGAATGTACTCCTGAGACATGCATTGCTGAGAGAGACACCAAGAGACATGCACTGCTGGGAGAGAGATGGAGAGAGACTGTTGGCTGAGAGACAGTGGGCTGAGAGAGACTGAGCATTGTTCCAGAACTTGAATTGTAGCCTGCTGCTTCCTTAACAAACCCCATAATCTGTGAGTTCTGTGTGACCACTGCAGTGAACTATCGAACCCAGCAGAGAGGTGGTGGGTGCTGGGGGAGGAACAGTTGGTGTTAGGGTTGATGAAAGGGCTTGAGGGAGGCAGCATGTCTAGCCTCACAGGAATAGACCTTGGGCTATTGATGGTGATTCTGTCTTCCTCTTGTGTGGTGAGAGGAGGTCTGAAGATGCAGCCTCCCCACCCCTTTGGCAAAAATGAATAAGGAAGACCAAAGGAGAATTGATGCCTTTGAGTTGTGTTGTTGGCAAAGAATACTGAAACTACTGTGGACTGACAAAAGAACTAATAAATCTGTGCTGGAGGAAGTGCAGCTGGAATGCTTCTTGCAAGCGAGAATGGCCGGACTTTGTCTGACCTATTTTGGTCATGTTGTCAGGAGGGACCATTCCCTGGAGAAGGATATCATACTTGGTAAAGTGGAGGCTCAACAGAAGAGGGGAAGGTCCTCAGTAAGATAGATTGACACATTGGCTGCAATGATGGGCTCAGGTATAGCAAGGATTTTGAAGCTGGCACAGGATTGGGCAGTGTTTTGTTCTGTTGTGCATAGGGCCACTATGAATTGGAGCTGACTCAATGTCACCTAACAACAGCAACATAAGTGGATACATAGACACTCAAGCTGAACAGGAAATTTATGGCAAATGAGAGTACACCCATGAATATATATAGGATTGTCAGAGGACATTTCTACATAAATATTTATATGTGCTACAAATATGTCCATGAATATAGTAGAGTGGACAGGGGCAAAGATGTGAAAACTTCTTATTCATAACTAAACACCTTGAGGGAGTGAGTTACTGAGCATAGTGTCTCAGGACCATAGTCTCAGGAAAAAAGTCAACTGGCCTAACATCATCCACAAAGACAATGTTCTGCATCCTACTTTGGTATGTAGTGACTGGGATCTTAAAAGCTTGTGAGTGGCCATGTAAGGTACAGTTATTTGTCTCTCCCTATCTGGAGCAAAGGAGTGAGAAAATCAAAGCTTCAAGGAAACAATTAGTCCAAAGGACTAATGGACCATGTGAATCCCAGCCACCATAGCCCTGAGACCAGAAGAACTAAATGGTGCCCAACTACCACTGCTGACAACTCTGAAAAGGATCACAGTAGGAGATTCCAGGTAGAGTGGAAGGAAAATGTGAAACAAAACTCAAAATCATAAAAAAAAAAAAAAGACCAGCCTTACTAGTCTGATAGAGACTGGTGGAACCCCCAAGACTGTGGCCCTTAGACACCCTTTGGGCCTGGAACTGAACTCCCCCCATGGTTCAACTTTCAGCCAAATGATAAACAGACCTATAAAGTGGACAATAACACCAGGAAGGTATGCACTCATTAGAATAATCAACCATATGATATGAAAAGGGCAGCATATGCTCAGGAATAAAGCTAAGAAGGCAGGAAGGGGAATGGTAAACACAGGGAGGAACTGGGAAGAGTGCTGTTATATTGTGGGATTGCAATCAGTGTCACAAAACAAAATGTGTATCAATTGTTGAATTGGAAAACCAATGTGCTCTATAAACTTTCACCCAAATCACAATTAAAGAAAGAAAGAAAGAAAATCATTCATTGAAAGCCCTATGGAGCACAGCTCAGTTCTGACATACATAGGATGCCATGAGTTAGAATTGACTCAATGGAACTTTTTCTTTTGTTCCCACTGTGCTTATGTAAAAGAATGTTCTTATTCCTTGTAAATACACACTGAAGTATTTAGATAAGGGGGAAGAACATTATACCAATGTGAAGAACCATTATTCTTATTATTTTTATTGATAAAATTCTCAATGTAATCTCAGGACAAAGGTAGACCATCTTGTTGCCTTTAAAGTATCCTAACATTTCAGAAGGTTTTAGGTTAAGATGGTGCAGGGAATAAAATTTACCCTTAATTGGGACAAATTCTTGAGGATAATAATAATGATGTTATAGAGAAGCTTGAATGTACATTCTAATTTTCCTAAACATTGGTAACACCCCAATTCAAAATAGTCTAAGTTAGGAGAATTAGTTTTAAAATCAGCCAACAGTGAGTGGCTGGTTGGGCTACAGAGGAAGGAGAAGCTTTGTAATATGAGGCATCCCCATATCTAGTCCTATTTGGAATTGGGAAGCAGAGAAAAGAGATGAATTACAATGTGTTTCCTTGGTAGCCTCAGCCAGTCTCTACTCCACCATCTATCTCTATCCTCATCCTACTATTCAACACACAAGCTCCTCCCTCCCTTACACCCTTTCCATTCAGGAATAGACCATGGTCATTTTCATATATGGTTTTGTTTTTAATATGAGCAGCTATTGAATATTATTATATACTTTTTAAAAGCCCACACACCCTGGCAAGAGTTAACAGGAATTTCAGATACTATCAGATATATTTAAACATGATGCTTGAGTGGTCTTTGCAGCTGGTAGGTTATACATAAAATATGTTCAGCCAGCGATAGCATCCTTATCTAAAAACAGAAGCTAGCAAAATTTCATCCTGTGTGCTCTGTCAGATTGTTCCCTAGGACAGATGGCAGAAGACTACTGATGACAAGTTGAGATGCTATCTGGATGTCATGGCGGTGGTTTTCTCATTGCCCTGGACAGAGTTCCCTGGCTACTCTCTTTATTTGAAGCGTGCAAATGAGTAGAGGCAGAGTGTGTGTGATCAATAAACTCATGTAATTAGAATTTGCTGAAAGGAGAACTCTCCCTATGAAAGAACCTCCATTAATGCTTGGTCCCACTGCCTTGACAGGGCTTCACATTGTCTCGCCCTCTTGTGTGTTTTTCCCAAGAGACAAAAGTAAACTGACAACACAAACAGCCAATTTTTAAGTGCTGCCCACCTTGACCAGAATCAAGCCTTTTAGGATATAAGGTCATGAAGTCATGGACAAGGTGGGCAGCACACTCCTCATTGTCCTGTTATCTCCCTGCAGCTAGAAGAAACTGCTCCTCAGTGCACATGAATCCATGCATCCACAATGCAGAAGTTCCCCCTTGAAATCCCTGCTGCAACATTTTCAAACCCATGCACACAGATTCCCTCTTTAAACCACAGGTCAAATTCATATACCCCTTCAAAGTTATCCTTGTATAAACCTTCCTACTCTCCATACCCACTGGTCTGTGGGTGACTAAATATTGTTAAAAGAAAAATCATATTAATCCAATAATATAAATTGATTTGTAGTTAATTTAACATACAATTTGCAAACTGAGCAACACTTCTGACTAAGGAGTCATAGTGTTCCAAAGAGAAAAGAACTTCCAAAGAATCTTTTACCCCATCTTATTGCCCATTGCCATGGAACAGAGTTGGGGAATAGTGTTTATAGAATAACAGTTTACCCTAAAACATGGCTTCCAATCTGACCCTAGAATTTCTGTTCCTTAAAACGGACTGCACATAGATAATTCTTCAAAAGAGCCCAATGCCCAAGGCAGAATGGTCTTTACTAATTAGCAAGGCTGTTGTTTGACTTAAAGTTTCCCTTTAGGAGATCAACCTGCTCAAAGCTAAGAGCAGAAATGATCACAGGGCAGTGATTTGGGTGGATCACCCTAACTCCTTGGACCCCAGAAATCTGGATTCCAGGAGAATTAAAAACTGTTTCTCAATACTAAGTATTCCCCCAAGGTATTTTGGCAGGTATTGTATTTATGCACTTTTATAACTGCTTATGTATTTTAAAAATTCTTTTAGTTTGCAAAGTATTTGAAACTAGTAGCCAGAGGACATTCTTAAGCTGCTATTTGTATCCAATGTCCAGAACTCAATAATTTGCCTTAAAATTTATGTCATTTGATAATGCTGCAACCACATGAGAAAAGTATCTGAAATCATTACACTTATAAATTTATTTTTCCTATATTTTCCTCCTTTAAGCCACAGTGAATACTTTTCTGGTGTGTTCAAATTTTACTACTTACTACTGCCACATGTAAGGAGCTCTGGTGGTGTAGTGCCTATGGCATTTGACTGCTAACCAGAAGATTGGCAGTTCAAACCCACCAGCCACTCTGTGGAAGGAAAATTGGGCAATCTACTTCCATAAAGATTTATGGCCTCAGAAACCCAAAGTGGGTCGCTATGAGTCGGAATCAACTCGATGGCAGTGAATTTGGTTTGTTTTTTATAACATGTATCTCCAAATATATCTTTGGCCTTGAAGGCATCATTAGCTCCCTTAGTTATTGTAAGCCTGAGAGGAGATGTAGCTTAAAAACTTGAATTTATTTAAAAAAAAAAAAAAGAAAGTAAGGATTACTCGTGAAACTATTCCAGTTAACAGTGTGCATGGCTAATTATAATGTTAATGGCTGCCATTAAAAGGAAATGATATATGATTCAACCTCTGGAATGATCCTCATCTTCTCAGCTTTGTGGTAGCCTTGAAAGCCACCAGCCTGACAAATAACAGTGGCTGTAAAAACCAGCAGCCTAGCAGCTACTGGAGACAGAGGAAGGGCAGATCAGTTTTGAGCTCTCCCAAATCCCAGTCTCCAGAAAATTGTCACTATTTGACCTCTCTAGCACCTTATTGAGGGAGCTCTGGTAGCATAGTGGTTAAAGCATTTGGCTGCTACCAAAGGTCGGTGGTTTGAACCCATCTCTGCTCCATGGAAGAAAGATGAGGCAGTCTGCTTCTGTAAAGATTTACAGCCTTGGAAACCCTATGGGGCAGTTCTACTCTGTTCTATAGGGTAGTTATGAATCTGAATTGACTGGATGGCAGTCAATATTAGTTAGCATCTTACTGAAAACGCACAAAGCTTTTTTTTTTTTTTTTTTACTTGAGTCAGAATTTGTTCTGTGTGAATAACCCTACTCATAGGACATTGTTGAAAATAAACAAATCACTACTGTTTAACATCACAGCTACCTGGGACTATGATGTTTTTGCACAGATCTATGCACATACCTGGGGCTATCAAGCCCAGGAAAGATCTCAGAAGGCCCTAAATGCACCTTTGGTTGATCTTGGGCTTTTCTTAGGCTTTAGCTCTGCCCAAGCATTGAAAGTTTGCCCAACACACACACACACACACACACACACACCTACCTTTGGCAAAGGTTAAGAAACTATTGATTCAAGGCATTTAAGGCAATCTTGTCCAGTCGTTAGCTGACAACTAAGCAAACCAATGGCCATACATGACAAATAACACAGATTTTACCAAGAATAAAAAAAGAGAGATCAATATACAAAAATTAATTATATTTCTATACACTAGCAATGAACAAATTAAAATTGAAATAAAGAAAATACCATTTACAACAGCATCAAAATTGACAAATGGGTTCTAAATCCATTCAATGGGGGAAAGAAGAGTCTCTTCAATAAATGGAGTTGGGAAAATTGGATTTCCACTTGCAGAAAAATGTAACAGGGTACATGTCTCATGCCATACAGTAAAACAAATTCAATATGGATTAAAGACCTAAATGTGAAAAATAATACCATAAATTTCTTAGAAGAAAATGCAGTGGCAAGGTTGTCAGGTCTAGTGCTTAACAATGGATTATCTAATATAATAACAAAAACACACATAGCAAGACAAAATAAATAGGACCTCATAACAATTAAAATGTTTGTTCATCAAAAGACTTTACCCTCCCATAAAAAGCAAAAAAGGCAATACCAAATGGAAGAACACCTTTAGAAATCATATATTCAGTAAGAATTTATAACCAAAATATATATAAAACTTCAACTGTTGTTAGGTGCCATTGAGTCAGTTCTGACTCATAGTTACCTTATGCAAAACAGAAAAAAACACTGCCCAATCCTGCACCATCCTCACAATTGTTGCTTCAACTACTTAACAATTCAGTCATAAAATAGACAGAGGACTCAAATAGCCATTTCATTAAATGGCCACCAAACATATGAAGAGATGAGCAACCTCATTAGCCATCAAAAAGGAACAAATCAAAACCACAATGAGATGCTACTTCACATCTACTAAGATTTAAAAAAAAAATTAAAATAACAAATATTGGCAAGGATATAGGACAACTTGAACCCTTATCCATTGCTAGTGGGAATGCAAGCTGGCATAGCCAGCAAAAACAGTGTTCAAGTTCCTCAAAAAACTAAAAAATAGAACTACCATTTAACCCAACAATTCCACTCCTAGGCATATACCCAAAAGACTTGAAAACCGGGGGGGGGGGGGACAACTCACTGCTGCCAAGTTGGATCCGACTCATAGCAACCCCTCCTTGGGCTTCTGAGGCAGTATCACTACAGAAGTAGATCGCCCAATCTTCCTTCTGAGGAGTGGCTGATGGGTTTGAACCTCCAGCCTTCTGGTTAACAGTCAAATGCCTTAGGCACTAGGCTACCAGAGCTCCCAGACTTGAAAGCAAAGACTCAAATAGATACTCCTACACTGATGTTCTTTACAACACTATTCACAATAGCCAAAAGGTAGAAACAGCTTTAATGTTCATCAACAGATATATGGGTAAATAAAATGTGGTACATATATACCAGGAAATACTACTCAGCCAATAAAAGAAAAGTTAAAATATGGATGGAGCTTGAAGAGATTAGACTGAATGAAATAAGTCAATTACAAAAGGACAAATGTTGTATAACATCACAAGAAAAGGCAAATGTATAGAGACTGAAGCTTCTTAGTGGTTACTAGGGGCAGAAAGGAGGGGAAAATGGAAGGTTATTGCTTATGGAGTACTGAGTTTTGGTTTTTGGTGATGGAAAAATTACATTGATTAAAGGTAGGGTTGCAGAGCTGATTCATGTAATTGCTGTTGATAAGTTGTGTTGTTGTTAGGTGCTGTCAAGTTGGTTCCTATTCATAGTGGCCCTAAGCACAACAGAATGAAACACTGTCTGATCCTGCACCATGTACAACAATAAGTTATACACCTATAAAAAGTTGAATTGGCAAGAGTTATGTGATAAATATATTCACAATAGCAGTAACAAAAAGAGTAGCTGCTCAGTCTGCTGATGCACAACCACTTTATGGGATTAGATTCATTGGTTTAGAGGTTTAGGGTCATGGTTTCATGGAACATCCCAGTTAATTGGCCCAGTAGTATGTTTAGTGCCTTGGTTCTACCTCCTAGATCAGTGTGTAGTAGGGGGGGTCTTAAAAGATTACAAACAGCCATCCAAGATACAACACTTGGTCATTATTTGCCTAGAGCAACAAAGGAAGAAGGAGACTGAAGAATAAGAGAGAGAAAAGGAAGTGTGGCCATGAACAAGTGCCTCTTTTGCCATGAGATTAGAAGAACTGGATGGTGCTCAGCTACCTCTACTGAATACTGTGATCAGATATTCTATAGATGAATCTTGATCAAAAGGGGGGATGTGTAGAACAGAACTTCAAATTCTCATGGAATCCAGATTTTCTGGAGCCATGATGCAAAATGAACTCCTGAAATTATTGCCCTAAGATCATCTTTAAAATCAAACCAAAAATATCCCCTGAAGTCTTCTTAAAACCAAACAATAGCTTGACTAATAAAGAATGTCTGTCTTGAGCACTGTGCTCTTTTAAGATCTATCTATATGAGATCAAATTGACAACAGCAAACCAGAAGATTAGATAGGAAAAACGGGTGGGGGGAGGCAGTGAATTTATGTCAATGAGGGGAGAACAATTCAGAAAAGGAAGGTGAAAATGGTTGCACAATTCAAAGAATATAATCAATGTCACTGAAGTGTACATGTAGAAATTGTTGGATTGGCTTATGTTCTGCTATGTATATTCCCAACAACAACAAAAATAAATTATTTAAGAAATGATAAAATGCTTAGTAATAAATAAATGTTTAGCAGAAGTACACTGCAAAACATAATTGAAATAAATTAAACCAAAAAAAACCCAAATCCACTGCCATCAAGTTGAGTCTGACTCATAGTGACCCTGTAGGACAGAGTAGCTGCCTTACAGGGTTTCAAGATTGTAAATCTTTATGGATGCACACTGCCTCATCTTTCTCCTGTGGAGCTGCTGTTGGATTCCAACTGCTGACCTTTTGGTTAGCAGCCAAATGCTTTCACCACTGCACCACCAGAACTTCTTAAATCAAAGAAGACTTTAATACTGTTTAGATGACAGTGCTCCCCACATTGATTTATATATTCAATACGTTGTTGTTGTTGTTGTTGTTGTTATGTGCCATTGAGTCAGATCTGACTCATAGTGACCCCTCCTTGGGTTTCCGAGGCAGTATCACTATGGAAGTAGATTGCCCAACCTTCCTTCCGAGGAGCAGCTATACATTCCCTATCAAAATTCCACCTGGCATTTTTTTGTACAAATTGGCAAACTGGTTCTAAAATTCATATGGAAATGAAAGTGTACCAGAATAGCTAATACAATCTTGAAAAACTAGAACTAACTTGGAAGACTCATACTTTTTTATTTCAAAACTTACTACAAAGCTACAGTAGTCAAGACAATGTGATGCTGGCATAAAGATAGAAATTTAGATTGATGAAATAGAATTGAGGGTCTAGATACAAGCCATTTATGGTCAATCAATTTTCAAAAAGGATGCCAAGACAATTCAATAGGGAGAAAGAATAGTCTTTTAATAAATGATTCTGGAACAACTGGATATCCACATGTCAAAGAATAAAGTTAGAGCCCTTCCTCAAATGACATATAAAAATTAATTCAAAATCAGTTGTTGTTGTTGTTTGTTAGGTGCCACTGAGTTGGCTCTGACTCATAATGACCCTGTGTACAACCGAATGAAACACTGCCTGGTCCTGCACCATCCTCACAATCATTGCTACGCTTGAGCCCACCATTGCAGCCACTGTGTCAGTCCATCTCCTTTTTTGCTGACCCTCTACTTTACCAAGCATGATATTCTTCTCTAGAGACTGGTCTCTTCTGACAACATGACCAAAGTAGGTGAGACGAAGTCTGCCCATTCTTGCTTCTAAGGAACATTCTCCTGAACCTCTTCCAGGACAGATATGTTTGTTTTTCTGGCAGTCCATAGTATTTTCAGTATTTTTGTCAACACCACAATTCAAAATCATCACTTCTTTGGTGTTCCTTATTCATTGTACAACTTTCACATGCATATGAGGTGATAGAAAATACCATGGCTTGGGTCAGGTACACCTTAGTCTTCAAAGTTACATCTTTGCTCCTTAGCACTTTAAAGAGGTCTTTTGCAAGAGAGCTGCCCAGTGCAACAGGATGCTTCATTTCTTGACTGCTGCTTCTATGTGTTTGATTGTGGACCCAAGTAAAATGAAATTCTTGACAACTTCCATCTTTTCTCCATTTATTGTGATGCTCCTTATTGGTCCTTTTGAGGATTTTTGTTTATGTTGAAGTGTAATCCATACTGAAGACTGTAGTCTTTGATCTTCCTCAGTAAGTGCTTCAAATAATCTTCACTTTCAGCAACCAAGACTGTGTTATTTGCCTGTCTCAGGTTGTTAATGAGTCTTCCCCTAATTCTGATGTCATAGTCTTCTTCAAATAGTCTAGATTCTCAGATTATTTGCTCAGCATACAGATTGAATAAGTATGGTGAAAAGATACAACCCTGATGCACACCTTTCCTGATTTTAAAATGCAGTATCCCCTTGTTCTGTTTGAATGACAGCCTCTTGGTCTATGTACAGGTTCCTCATGAGCACAATTAAGTGTTCTGGAGTTCCCATTCTTCATGATGTTAACCATAATTTGTTATGATCCACACAATCAAATGCCTTTTCATAATAAATAAAACACAGGTAAACATCTTTTTGGTATTATCTGCTTTCAGCCACAATGCATCTGACATCAGCAATGATATCCTTGATTCCACGTCCTCTTCTGAATCAAGCTTGAATTTCTGGAAGTTTCCTGTCAATATACTACTACAACCATTTCTGAATTATCTTCAGCAAAATTTTACTTCCATGTGATATTAATGATGCTGCTGTTGTTGTTAGGTGCCACTGAATCAGCTCCAACTCATAGCGACCCTATATACAACAGAAGGAAACACTGCTCTGTCCTGCACCATCCTCACAATTCTTGCTATGCTTGAGACCATCATTGCAACCATTATATCAATCCAGCTCATTGAGAGATTTCCCCTTCTTTGCTGACCCTCTACTTTACCAAGCATGATATCCTTCTCTAGGGAGTTGTCTCTTCTCACAACATGACCAAATGAGATAAGATAAAATCTGGCCATTCTCACTTACAAGGAGAATTCTGGCTGTGCTTTTTCCAGGACAGATTTGTTCATTCTTCTGACAGTCCAAGGTATTTTCAGTATTCTTCACCAATATTAATGATATTATTTGATAATTTCCATATTCTGTTGGATCAGCTTTCTTTGGAATGGACACAAATATGGATCTCTTCCAGTTGGTTGACCAGGTAGCTGTCTGCCAAATTTCTTGGTGTAAATGAGTAAATGCTTGCAGCATTACATCAGTTTGTTGAAACATCTCAATGAGTATTCCATCACTTCCTAGGGCCTTATTTTCACCAATTCCTTTAGTGTAGCTTGGACTCTTTCCTTCAGTATCATTGATTCTTGATCATATGCTACATCCTGAAATGGTTGTCAACAAAGTTTTTTGATACACTAACTCTGTATTCCTTCCATCTTCTTTTGATGCTCCTTTCATTGTTCAATATTTTGCCCAGAGAATCGTTCAACATTGCAATTCATGGGTTGAGCTTTTTCTTCAGTTCTCTCAGCTTGAGAAATGCTGAGTGTGTTCTTCCCTTTTAGTTTTCTAATTCCAGGCCTCTGCACATTTAATTATAGTGCTTTAGTTTTCTACTTGAGCCACCTTTGAACTCCTCTGTTGAGCTTTTTTATTTAATCATTTCTTTCATTCACTTTAGCTATTTTCCACTAAAGAACAAGTTTCAGAGCCTCTTCTGACATCCATTTTGGCCTTTTCTTCCTTTCCTGTCTTTTTAATGGCCTTTTGCTCTCTTCATCTACGATGTAGTTGATATCATCGCACAACTCGTCTAGTCTTTGGTCATTGGTGTTCAATGCATTAAATCCATTCTTCAGATGGTCACAAATTCAGGCAGGATATTACCAAGGTCTTTTTAGAGGGCTGGAACAGGTAGGGAAGGCCAGGAAGTGGGAGTGAAGCAGTTTGGAACAGCTGAGGGAGATGAACTTGTCTGTCGGTTTGTTATCCTATGGTGACTTGTGTTGTTGTGAGACTTCAGGCTATGCCACTGGTATTTCAAGTGCCAGCAGGTTTACCCATGGTGGACAGGCTTCAGCGGAGCTTCCACACTAAGACAGACTTGGAAGAAGGAAGAGGCCATCCCAAAGAATTGGCCAGTGAAAATGTTAGGAATACGAGTGAAACAATGTATGATATATTACTGAAAAACTTCATGAATAACCCTGAAACATTATCTGATATAGTGCCAGAAGGTGAGCCCCTCAGGTTGAAAGGGACTCAAAATATGACTAGGAAAGACCTGCCTCCTCAGAATAGAGCCAACCTTAATGATATGGATAGAGGAAAGCTTTCAGGACCTCCTTTTGCTGATGTGGCACAACTCAAGATGAGAAGAAACAGCTGGAAACAACCATTAATAATCGGAACATGGAATGTATAAAGTATGAATCTAGGAAAATTGGAAGTTGTCAAAAATGAAATGAAATGCATAAAGATTGATATCCTAGGCATCAGTGAGCTGAAATGGACTGGTTTGGGCCACTTTCAATCAGACAACCCTATGATCTACTTACTATGCTGGAGATGACAAATCGAAGAGGAATTGTGGCATTCATCATCACAAAGAATGTTTCAAGATCTATCCTGAAATATAATGCTGTCAGAGACAGGATAATATCCATACACCTATGAGAAGACCAGTTAATATTAATATTATTCAGATTAACACACCAACCACCAAAGCCAAAGATAAGGAAATCGAAGATTTTTACCAACTTCTGCAGTCTGAAATCAACCAAACATGCAATCAAGGTGTGTTAATTATCACTGGTGATTGGAATGCAAAAGTTGGAAACAAAGAAGAATCACTGGTAGCTGGAAAATCTTGGTGACAGAAATGATGCTGGAGATCACATGATAGAATTTTGCAAGACCAATAACTTATTCATTGCAAATACCTTTTTTCAACAACACAGAGGGTTGCTATACGCATGGACTTCACCAGATGGAGTACACAGGAATCAGATTGACTACATTGTGGCAAGAGGTGATGGAAAAGCTCAGTATCTTCAGCCAAAACAACGCCAGGAGCTGATTGTGGAACAGACCATAAACTGCTCAGATGCAAGTTCAAGTTGAACCTGAAGACAATTAAAAGAAATCCACAAGAGCCAAAATATGGCCTTGATAATATCCCTCCTGAATTTAAAGACCATCTAAAGAATAGATTTCATGCATTGAACACCAGTGACCGAAAACCAGAGGAATTGTAGGATGACATTAAGAACATCATCCATGAAGAAAGCAAAAGGTCATTAAAAAGACAGGAAAGGAAGCAAAGACCAAAATGGATGTCAGAAGAGACTCTGAAACTTGCCCTTGAATGGAGAGTAGCTAAAGCAAATGGAAGAAATTACAAGATAAAAGAGCTGAACAGAAGATTTCAAAGAGCAGCTTGAGCAGACAGAGACAATTATTACAATTAAATGTGCAAAGACCTGGAGTTAGAAAACCAAAAAAGAAGAACACGTTTGGCATTTCTCAAGCTAAAAGAACTAAAGAAAAAGTTTGAACCTCAAATTGCAATACTGAAAGACTACATGGGCAATATGTTGAATGATGCAGGAGACATCAAAAAGAAGATGGATGGAATACAGAGTCACTATACCAAAAAGAACTGGTAGATGATCATCCATTTCAGGAGGTGGCATATGATGAAGAACCAATGGTATTAAAGGAAGAAGTCAAAGCTGCACTAAAGGAATTGGCAAAAAAAAAAAAAAAAAAAAAAAATCCAAGAATTGATGGAATACCCACTGAGATGTTTCAACAAACAGATGCCACACTGGAGGCACTCAGTCGGCTATGCCAAGAGATTTGGAAGACAGCTACCTGGCCAACTGACTGGAAAAGATCCATATTTGTACCTATTCCAAAGAAAGGTGATCCCACAGAATGTGGAAATTACCAAACAATATCATTAATATCCCACCCATGTAAAATCTTACTGAAAATAACTTAAAAACGGTGGCAGCAGTATACTGACAGAGAACTTCCAGAAATGCAAGTTGGATTCAGAAGGGAATGTGGAGCGGTACCTTATGGCTGATGTTAGTTAGGTGGATCTTGGCTGAAAGCAAAGAATACCAGAAAGATGTTTATTGTGTTTTATTGACTATGCAAAGATATTTGATTGTATAGATCCTAACAAATTTTGGATAACATCAAGAAGAATGGGAATTCCATTCCTGTAGACTGACCAGGAGGCTGTCATTCAAAGAGAACAAGGGGATACTGCCTGGTTTAAAATCAGGAAAGGAATGTGTCAGAGTTATGTCCTTTCACCATACTTATTCATTCAATCTGTATGGTGAGCAAATTATTCTAGATGCTGGACTATATGAAAAAGAACGTGGCATCAGAATTGGAGGAAGGCTCATTAACAACCTGAGATGTGCAGACAAACAACTTTGCTTGCTGAAAGTGAGGATGACTTGGTGCACTTACTGATGAAGATTAAAGACTACAGTCTGCAGTTTGGATTACATCTCAATATAAATTATACAAAAATCCTCACAACTGGACCTATAAGCAGCATCAAAATAAATGGAGAAAAAATTGAAGTTGTCAAAGACTTCATATTACTTGGTGCCACAATCAGCGCCAATGGAAGCAGCAGTCAAAACATCGAAAGACATATTGCACTGGGAAAATCTGTTGCAAAAGACTTCTTTCAAGCACTGAAGAGCAAAGATGTCTCCTTGAAGACTAAAATGTGCCTAACCCAAGCCACAGTATCTTTAATCACCTCACATGCATGTGAGAGCTGGACAATGAATAAGGAAGACCAAAGAAGAATTGATGCTTTTGAGCTGTGCTGTTGTCAAGAATCCTGAAAGTACCATGGACTGCTAAAAAAAACTAACAAATCTGTCCTTGAGGAAGTGCAGCCAGAATGCTCCTTGGAAGCAAGATTGTCCAGACTTTGTCTCACCTACTTTGGTCATGTTGTCAGAAGGGACCATTCTCTGGAGAAGGATGTGATGCTTGGTAATGTGGAAGGTCAAAGAAAGAGGAGAAGGCCCTCAATGAGATGGATTTACACAATGGCTGCAGTGATGGGCTTGAGTATAGTAGGAATCATGAGGCTGGCACAGGACTGGTTAGTGTTTTGTTCTGTTGTACATAAGGTCACTATGAGTTGGAGACAACTTGACAGCACATAACAACAACATTATCAGAGTTGTGTTTTGGCTCTCATAGACATGTTTTAATTGTCTTCAGCTTCATCTTGAACTTAAATATATGCAATTAATGGACTGTTTCACAGTCAACTCCTGGTCTTGTTCTAACTGATGATATTGAGCTTCTCCATCATCTCTTTTCTCAGATGTAATTAGTTTGATTCCTGGGTATTCCATCTGGTGAGGTCCATATGTATAGCTGCCATTTATGTTGTTGAAATACAGTTATTTGCAATGAATGTCATTCTTGCAAAATTATATCATGTGGTCTCCAACCTAATTTCTGTCACCAAGGCCATTTCTTCCAACTAATGATGTCCTTTCTAACTTTCACATTCCAATCACCAGTAATCATCAATACTTCTTGATTGCATGTTTGGTGAATTTCAGACTGCAGAATTTGGTAAAAATCTTCAATTTCATCATCTATGGCTTCATAAAATCAATTAGTGACCTAATGGAAGAGCTAAACTGTAAAAGGTTTAGAAAAAGATAGGGATAAATTTTCATGACCTTACATTATGCAATGTAAATATGACACGAAAAACAGAAACAACCAGAAAAAAAAATAAATATAGGGCTTGATTATAATTAACAACTTTTATGCTTCAAAAAATGCCATCATGTAAATAAGACAAGCACAGAATGGGAGAAAGTATTTGCAGATCATGTATCAGATATGTGACTTTTATCCAGAATATACAACTCACAACTCAACAATAAGAAAGCCAAATAATCCAATTGAAAAGCAGGCAATGGATCTGAATAGATGTATCTCCAAAGATGTACAAATCACCAATAAGCACATGAAAAAATGCTCAATGTCATTGTTCACCAGGGACATGCAAATCAAAACCACAATAAGGTACTATTTCATGCCAACCAATATGGCTAAAATAAAAATAACAAGTGTTGATGAGGATGTCGAGAAATTGGAACCCTTATATGTTGCAAGTGGGAACGGAAAGTGGTGCAGCTGCTCTGGAAAACGGTTTTGCAGTTCCTCAGAAAGTTAAACACAAAGTTACCACATGACACAGCAATTCCACTCCTAGACTTATAGCCAAGATAATTGAAAACATATCTACACAAAACAGACATTTGATGACAAATGTTCATAGCAGCATTATTCATAATATCCAAAAAAGAAGCAATCTAAATGCCCATTAGTTGATGAATTGATAAACGAAATATGATATAGTCATACCAAAAAAACCCACTGCCATTGAGTTGATTTTGACTCACAGCAACACTGTAGGATGGAGTAGACCTGCCCCCTAGGGTTTCCAAGGCTATAAATCTTTACAGAAGCAATCTGTCTCATCTTTTTCCTACAGAGCAGCTGGTGGGTTGGAACTTCTGACCTTTTTGTTAGCAGACCAGTGGCTTAACCACAGCACCACCAGAGCTCCTTGATATAATGATACAATGTAATATTATTCAGTAATAAAAAGGAATGAAGTATGATACAGGCTACCATATGTATGAACCTTGAAAACATGAAAACTGAGAAAAGCCAGACACAAAAGGCCATATATTATATGATTCCATTTATATGAAATTTCCAGAATAGATAAATCCAGAGACAGAAAGTAGATTTGTGGTTATCACGGGCTAGAGAAGCCGAAAATAGATCTTGACTGCTAATGTGTACTGGGTTCCTGATTAGGGTAATGAAAATGTGTTAGAATTAGGTAGTGGTGAGCAATGCCTAACTTTTGTCAATTTTCTATAAACCACTGATTTGTACATTTTAAAAAGGTGAACTTTACAGTGTGGGAATTATATCTCAATAACACTTTCTCTCTTCCTTTCTCTCTCTCACTGCTATTGAGTTGATTCTGACTCATAGCAAACCCCTTTGGGTTTCTGAGGTGGTAAATCTTTATGGAAGTAGATTGTCCAGTCTTCCTTCCATGATATCTCAATAAAGTTATTATAAAAAAAGGAAGTGATACAGAGAGGATCACAAGTGCAGACTATCGTAATAAACACAATATCAATGCTGGTGACATCAAAATCATCTTTTCTCCAACTCTATCATCCGCGCTTTATGGTCAGACATTGTTTTCAAGTTATTTTGTGATTAAGTTTTGAGAAACATTCCAGCCTTATCTCCTGCCAGGTTTATGTGGACTATTTAACATTTGGGTAAACAAGACCTTTGTTCTTCTAGCATCATGTTTATAGAGTCAGCACACTGACCCTCAGACTATTCCCGATATAGTAGGGTGGCTAATTTATGGGAACATGGCTGCTTTTGAGCACCAACCAAGGAAGACCACTAAATAGGGAGTGCAGTTCCAGCTTCTTTATTACCACTTCTGCAAGCATACTTCCATGTGATTTGACTCAATGTTTACAATATCTCAGATCTTAAAAGTATAGTCTTTTATATCCCTCAGGCTTTAGAGGGGCCACAGCACAGGCTGTTGTGAAATATGAGGTCAACATTGATAGCTTCAAACTGATCTTCTCTACAACTCTATCATGCTTGTTTCCTAGAGAGTGTGCACAGTTTCCTTCAAGGCTCCTTGTCAGCTAGTGCTCTCCATGAGGATCAGGTGGGCCTTGGGGTGCCTGTTCTATTAATGGCCATTTTTGTACTAGAAAGCATCTTTGTTAGTTAGATGTGCAGCTTTGTTCATCTTTCAAGCTCTGTTTGTAGTTACGGACTATTACGCCCACATTGATCTCATGTTGTAGACCTTATACTGCATATACACTTGATATTCCTCTGATACTTAGAGAGGGTCAGACAGGTGCCTGATGGAGCAGGTAATTTCTGGTGGAATAAAATAGGCTTGTATTCTGCATCCCACCATCACCTTATTTTTAACTTTTACTTTAATGACTTGAGATCACAGATCAACTAGGTACATATTTTAGTACCATGAACATGAAATCGTCCTTAGACCATTGTCCTGGCTTTGTAACTACTACCAGGAAGAATAACAAGAACAATTATTCCAAAGTAACAGTCATCAGTTTTGGTAAATATTTTCTCTCTTTTCACTGGTCTATAGCTAAAATGCCTAGGCTTAAAGCCATATGGGATAAATGATCAGTAAGAACATTGTTTAAACTTAGATATACTTCCACTGTCTGAAGCTTATGTTCATCAAAATGCACTTGGAGAACTTCACAAGCCAAACTGGCATGGCTGTGAACAGTCGTGCACTCAACTATTGCCTCTGACTCTAAATCTCTTGCTGTGTAAAGCTTTGTCTTTACTTGTGGGCATTTCATGTGTAAGAGGATTGGTTTTCTTTTTAGTTGAAGTTCTAGCAGAGTTCCTGTAGGGTCATGACAGACTGCCAACCCTAGTTCAGTTGACTGTCAAAGCAGGCAGCCCTAAATTAAAACAGGCACACAGAATATCCTCAGGCCAGGCACCTGTCAGGGAACATACTCTTGAACCCATTACTGCCCAGTAATTATTAGAAGGTCACTTGAGTCATGCATAGAACTATTCTTCTTTTTTTTTCTTTTTTCTTTTTAAACTTTTTATTGTGATTTGGGTGAAAGTTTACAGAGCAAATTCCTTTTCCATGCAACAGTTCATACACATTTTGTTCTATGACATTGATTGTAATCCCCACAATGTAACAGTTCTCTTCCCACTTTCTTTCTGTGATTACCTTTTTCCTGTCTCCTTTCCTATGAATTCCGGCCTTCTCCCTATAAGCAGCATCATGATAAATGGAGAAAAGATTGAAGTTGTCAAAGACTTCACAGTGCTTGGTTCTACCATTGACATCAATGGAAGCAGCAGTCAAGACATCAGATGACATATAGCACTGGGCAAGTCGGCTGCAAAGGACCTCTCTTTCAAATGCCAAGGAGCAAAGATGACTCCTTGAGAACTAAGGTGCACCTGACACAAGCCATGATATTTTCGATTGCCTCATATGCATGTGAGAGCTGAACAATGACAAAGGAAGACTGAAAAAGAATTGATGCTTTTGAGTTGTGGTGCTGGTGAAGAATGCTCAAAGTACCATGGACTGCTAAAAGAACTAACAAATCTGTCCTGGAGGAAGTGCAGCCAGAATGCTCCTTGGAAGTGAGAATGGCCAGATTTTGTCTCACCTACTTTGGTCATGTTATCAGAAGGGACCATTCCCTGGAGAAGGGTGTCATGCTTGGTAAGGTGGAGAGTCTACCAAAGAGAGAAAGGCCCTCAACAAGATGGATTGACACAGTGGCTGCAGTGATGGGTTCAAGTATAGCAGGGATCATGGAGCTGGCACAGGACTGGACAGTGTTTTGTTCTGCTTGGCATAAGGTCGCTATGAGTTGGAGATGATTTGATGGCTCCTAAAAACAACAACAAGCTTTCTCCCTGTGCAAGCGCTGTCCTTCTGATCTCCTGTGGTTGACTGTTCTAAGTAGTGCACCTCCCTGGTATAATTGTTCCCTTGTAGGCCTGTCTATTATTTGACCGAAAGTAATGCCATAGAAGTGATTTCAATTTCAGGCCCAAAGAGTAATTAGAGACCATAGTCTCAGGTGTTTCATAGGTCTCTATCAAACCAGCAAGCCTGATCTTTTTTTGTGACTTTGAATTTTGTTCCACATTTTTTTCTCCTACTCCATCCAGGATCTCCGATTTTGATCCCTTCCTGAGCAGTTAGAAGTGGTAGCCAGGTACTATCTAGTTCTTCTGGTCTCAGGTCTTGTAGGCTGAGATTCCTATGGTCCACAAGTCCCTTAGATTGTTTTCATGCATCTTTGATTTTCTTCACTCTTCTTTGCTCTAGATGAGGAGAGACCAATAGTTGCATTGCATAGAACTATTTTTACCAAACTGTTCATTGCCATTTTGTACTAATTCTATATTGGGTGACACAATAGAAAGTCACTTGGTGAAACATGTTACATTTACTGCCAGAGTATTAATGAGTATGTTATCAGGCCACAGAGAAGAGATTTTAAATCTCTGAAAAAGCAATTTCTGACCTTTCCTGAACAGTTCATTTAATTCTACCTCAAATACACTCTGAACCAATTGAAACAGGCCATTGATCCTATTTCCTCTTTGTCCTGGCCTTGAGGAAGCTCTGAGACAGGTTTACAGTGTACTCCCGCAAGTACCCACTTACAGAGCATGAGTTCATTCTGGCTACATCTTAAATTCCTATCCTTATGTTACTTAGATCCTATTTACTCACTGACTAGAGTTTCTCTCCCTTTTTTTTTTTTCTTTTAATCTTTGTGTGTACTTTTGTAAGCTGCTTCACATTCATCTTGCAAAGAGGAGGGATATAAATAAATATATTTTTTTAATAGTGCTGTGTATAAGAATAGTCTACAAACCAGTAGGATAAAAATCTTATCAGAGGAAAACGACTTCTGTAGAATCTCTGTGGGTAGAAATTCTATTCTCACATAATTAAAAAGTCATAACAGGGATATGTTACAGCCCACCTGACCAGGAAACCAAGATAGAAATGTTAATTGAGATTGTGGAAGCTGTGAAATTAGGCCAGGTAGTAATAATGGGAGACTTTAATTACTCAATCATAGATTGGCAAAATGCCTCACTGGGAAAAGGTTGGAAGTGAGATTTGTAGATAAGAGAAATTACTACTTCCCAGAGAAGTTAGAAGAGCCTTTGTGACAGGGAAATATACCAGACTGGGCTCTGACAATGAATGGGAACTGGTCCACAAGGTGATGCAAAGTCATTAACAGTGACTACCACAAAACTTAATTACACAGTTTGTGGGCAAATTAAAATCTACTACATATCTATTTATTATGAGAAAATATAATATGACAAGAAGGACAATTAGAATTTCCAACTCAATAATCAATGATTAGTCTTTTTTTGTTTTTTTAATTGTGATTTGGGTGAAAATTTACAGAGCAAATTCACTTTCCATACAGCAATTCATATACACTTTGTCTCATGACATTGATTACAATTTACCCCAATGCAAACAGCTCCCCTCCCACTTCCTCACAATAGTTACCTCTTCCTTGTGTCCATCCCTCCATGCATTCCTGCCACCTGAGCTGTCTGCCTGTGTATTAACAGTCCTTCTTTCTCCCATGATTATTCTCTCCAAGGAGTGTATCTACCTCAGATAAATGTTCAACTCATATGCCTGTCTTTTGTTTGCCTGGAAGCTACAGGTGTGGGTTCAATTCTGAACCTGAAGGGCAGCTAGGGGCCATAGTCTCAGTGGTTCCACCAGGCTCTATCAGACCAGCAAACCTCTTTTTTTCCAAATGATTTTGAGTTTCGTTCCACATTGTTCTCCCTCTCTATCCAGGATCTCCTATATAGATCCCCTTCCAAGTGGTTGACAGTGGTAGCTGGGCACCATCTAGTTCTTCTGGGCTCATAGTTGTATAGTCTGCAGACCGCATGGTGTCCCAGTCGCTAGGACTAATCGTTTCCATGAATCTTTGGTTTTCTTCATTCCTCTGCTCTGGATGAGAAGAGACCCATCTTTGCATCTAGATGGCTACTTGCAAGCTTTTAAGATCCCAGTTGCTATTCGCCAAAGTAGGAGGTGAAACAATGTTTTGTGTAGTATGTTATGCCAATTGAGCTTTATGTCCCCTGTGACTATGGTCCCAAGCCCACCGGTTCAGCTACTCAGTCCCTCTGGGTAGCTGGCTGTGACTACAACCATGTCCCTTGTCAGCTCTACTATACACCTGGGAATTCTTACAGATCATACAAATACACTCATAGGACAATTGTCTGCCAATCCTATACATAGTCTTGGATACACTCCCCACTTCATAGACATACCTAGTAGTTCAGCCTGTCCACCCATCTATCCACCCATACACACATGTTTGCCTTCACTGACAATGTAGTACTGTATGTGCAAAAGGGTTTATCTTTGTTGTCTGTACCTCCCTCTGTCTTCCTCTTCCTCGATGCCACCATGTTGATCACTCACATTTGGGACATTGCCCTTCTCTTCACCCAAATCAATACTTATCTCTACCTATCTAATAGTGTTCCCTCCCCTCCCCTCTCACCCCTGGTAACCAACAAAGAAAATTTCCTTCCATAGATACACCTTTCCTTGACTTTTATAATAATAGACTAATACAATATTTGTCCTTCTGTGATTGACTTATTTCACTCAGCATAACGCCCTCTAAGTTCACCCATGTTGTGCAGTGTTTTGCAGATTCTAGGTTATTCTTTAGGGTTGCATAGTATTCCATTGTGTGTATGTACCATGGTTTGGTTATCCATTCCTCAGTTTATGGACACCTAGGTTGTTTCCATCTTTTGGCTATTATAAATAGTGCTGCAATGAACATGGGTGTGCATGTATATGTTCTTATCATGGCTCTCACTTCTTTTGGATATATACCTAGTAATGGGATGGCTGGGTCAAATAGTATTTCTAATTCCAACTTTTGAAGGAATCACCATACTGCTTTCCACAGTAGTTGTACCATTTTACAGTCCCATCAGCAGTGTAGGAGACTCCTAATCTCTCCACAACCTCGCCAGCATTTGTTATTTTCTGTGTTGTTGAATTTTGCTACTAGTGCTAGGACAAGATGGTATCTCATTGTTATTTTGACTTGCATCTCTCTAATGGCTAATGATCATGAACATTTCTTCATATGTTTGTTGGCCGCCTGCATATCCTCCCTGGTGAAGTGTCTGTTCATGTCTTCTGCCCATTTTTTAATTGGATTATTTGTCTTTTTGTTATTGAGGTGTTGGAGTTTTCTATAAATTCTAGAGATAAATCCCTTGTCAGATATATCATTGCCTAATATTTTTTTCCTGATCTGTAGGTTCTCTTTTGACTCTTTTGGAGAAGTCTTTGGAAGCACATAAAAATTTAATTTTTAGAAGGTCCCATTCATCTAGTTTCTCTCAAGAGAATATTTTCAAAGCAATGTGCCCACAATACAGGAACAATTCCAAGGGGTTATAATCATCTTCGGGAGCTCTAGTGGTGTAGTGCCTAAAGCATTTGACTGGTAACCAGAAGGCTGAGAGTTCAAACCCACCAGCCACTTCTTGGAAGGAAGGTTGGGCAATCTACTTCCATAGTAATATTGCCTCAGAAACCCAAGGAAGGGTTGCTATGAGTCAGATCCAACTCGATGGCAGTGCATTTTATAATCATCTTCAGTGGCTAGTTGACAATGTTAGAAATGTGCCCGCTGGGATTAGGGAAAGGAAAATGTTTTCCCAAAGTAGGAAAAGAACCAACAGAGGAAGATTAGGAAATCCACAGAACATAGTAGGTTAGGAACCATTTCAAATAGATACACCAAACAACAAAAGTAAGAGTTGCATCTTGTAGTGGATACCAGAAAGAATGGGAAAAGATTCTTTATATCTGTCAAGAGAAAGAAGATCATCAGATCTCTTTAAAATAACGGCAACAAAGTTGAACAAAAGGAAGAAGAGACATTAAGCAAAACTGAGGCCCTGAAATAATAATGCAGAGTAATGTACTAACATCAGTATCTGTAAAGAAAAGCTGAAAGTAAAGGTTTCTCTCTATAGCCAAATAAGGAAAGTAATGTTAAATGATGGGGAAAGTCTTTGCATTGATTTTCAGCTCTCCTCTTCTACAACATCCCTTGAAACCCAGGTAAGAATTAAGACTGCTAAAAATAGTGATTATTAATCTGAATACTTAGTTAAAGTATTAAATAAAGGTATGGCACACAGCAACAAACAATATGGAGAATTTGGTGGTGTCAGGGAAGGAGCGCTCGAAGAAAGAAGCAGGCAGCTTTTAGCTATAGTGTGTGCCCGTGATCACAGATGGCCTCTGTTCTAGAAATACTTGAGATCCACTTTTCCCTCTGACAAGGAAGGGAAATGGTACTTAAAAAGAGGCACATCAGATACTTAGAAAGCAAACAAACTTACAAGGAGGACAGAGAATGTGACTTCTGAAAGGGCAACCGAATTAACATACTGCTATTTTTTTAGTGCTAAATATACATGTTAGTGATTAAAAAAAAAAAAAAAAATACACTGCTATTAAGTTGTATCTGACTCATAGCAACCCCTCCTTGAGTTTCCGAGATGGTATCACTACGGAAGTAGATTGCCCCACCTTCCTTCCTAGGAGTGGCTGGTGGGTTTGAACCGCCAGACTTCTGGTTAGCAGTTAAAGGTCTTAGGTACTACTCCACCAGAGCTCCCTACTAATAGGTAGATACATTAAAAAGTGTTAATCAAAAATATTTTATATTGAATTGAGATAGGGCGAAAGAGACTATGGAGAAGCTATTTATTTATGGCTAGGAAACTAGCATAGGCAGAAGTGTAAAAACACATGGTGACAGGAATTGGTTCCAGGCTTAGTGGTGTACGCTAACATTTTAGTACATGATCCAAGGAGAGAGTAAACAATAAAGTCTCTAGTAATTCTGATTATTCAAGAGACATACTGATAGAGAGCAATTCTACACTTTTTTGGAGCATGCAAGTGGAGAGAAATGCTGCATGAACAAACCCTGTAAGTATAAACAAGTTACCGTTTTCCTAAAAAAAGGAGTTCTGATTTACGACCTATCCTCAGAAACCTGAATCACAGAGAATCAGTTGAAGAGAGTGCAAAGTGATTTGGCCTGGAGGCATAGGCCAGGCTTGACTCACCTCAAAAAAGAATGTTCCTCCTAAATTTATGCCATCTCACTTCTAATTCACTTGCCCACAGAGGCAGTTCACCAAGGTATGAACTGTCTCTCACAGGTGTTCTCTCAGAAACAACTTATTTCCTGAAGAGTAACTGAGCTATTGTGGCCAAAAGGCCAGTCCTGTTTAGGACACAGTTTGTTTCAGCAGAAGCAGTGGAGTTCACAGCCGTGTAGTACTTTACCATTTACAATTCATTTTCATATCCAGTGCTTCATTGAGTCCTTACAACAAGTCTGTAGGTTGGTGTTTATTTCATTTATGTATTAGGAAACTCAAGGTGTCTGGCTCACCTCGGTGTGTCCAAAACTGAAGCTGGTTCTTGGGCCACAAACACAAGAACACAACGCTTCTCACAGAAACGCATCCCAACCTTGAGATCTACACTGTTCTACTGTGACTGATTTCCACTATCCGGCATCATAGTCTCCTTCTCCCTTTGTTCAAGCTTCTCTTTCCCTTCTGATCCTAGAGAATCCCTAACCCAACCCTCCAGACACCATGCAGTGCTGCGCTTCTGAACCCCTGGCTTGCTGCCACCTTTTATATACTTGGCCTAACTTCTCAACTGCAGCCTAGATCCTCACCTGGGTTGCTGTCCCTGGCCTTTGTATTGCCATATTCTATGGGCAGAGGAAAGACAGCCCGCTGAAACACCTTATTTCAACAATCTGTAAGAAATGCAGGATTTGCAACATTTTACTAGCGCAAAGTAGAAGCTGTAAATCAATCCCGAGTCTGTAATCCCCCTGATTGCATCTCTTTAGGAGAAGTTTTATAGTGAAGTGGTTTGCAGGTGGTCTCTTTGATGCAGATACATGGGACCAGTTGTACAGTCCTGGTTTGAAGAAGCAGGACTGTGAAGGACTCAGCATCTTATCTTCATGCTGAACTACGTATGACAAACACCAAAACCTTTATACTCCCTTTTTCTCCCTCTTGTGAAGAAACTACTAGTATCTGGGGTCTAGAATGGTTTTGTTCTGCTGCCTTTACAAGAGACAAGGGATTGTAAAGGAAGTAAATGAACATTTTATTATGTCAAGTGATGAGCAGGGAGTTGAGGGAATTTTTACATTAAGCAGAACAGAGGCCCTGAAACAATAATGCACAGTTATGTACTAACATCAATATCTGCAAAGAAGGGTTGAAAGTAAAGGTTTCTCTCTAGAGCTAAAAAAGGAAAATAATGTTAAATGATGACAAATAGTAGCTGTCGCTTAGTCAGAGAGATACCTAATGCCTAAGAAAGAGGGACCGAATTTTAAGTGTGTGAAGAGACTTGAAAAGTGATCTGATCCATTCTTTTCCCAAGCCAGTATGAAGTGTTCAAGAACATGAACTCTGACACCAGGAAGCTTGGTTTCAAACCCCAGCCTAACACTTACTAGCTTTGTAAACCTGGGCAAGGTATTAACCTTGGTTTTCTCATCCATATGAAGAGATATCCATCCCAACCTCACAGGTTTGATTGAGTCATATTAAGAAGCATGTAGAATAAATCAATAAATATAGATACTTACTATCTCACAGGAAAACCAGACCCCCATATCTACCTTACATTCAGCTGATATTAGCCTCCTTGTGAGATTCTATCTATTGGGTCTAATTGGGCAATATAAAATACTTTTCCACATGACAACTGTTTATACATTAGAAGATGCATATCAAATTTATTTTTTAAAGTGTTTTTTTTCTCTACATTGAACACACTCATTTCTTTAGATTTGTCTCTATGAGTCAAATTGACTTGACAGCAGTGAGTCTGGTTTGGTTTTGGGAATAATGGAGATATCTGACCACATAAAAATTAGAAGTTTCTATATATAAAAAGTCCATAAGCAAAGGTAAAAGATAAGTTGTGCTGTTGTTGTTGTTATGTGCCGTCGAGTCGGCCCTGACTCATAGCGACCCCTCCTTGGGTTTCTGAGGCAGTACCTCTACGGAAGTAGATTGCCCAGTCTTCCTTCCGAGGAGTGGCTGGTGGGTTTGAACAGCCAGCCTACTGGTTAGCAGTCAAGTGCCATAGGCACTACGCTACCAGAGCTCTTAAAAGATAAGTAGCAGATGAAAAAAAATAGTATATGAAAGGAACATAGAAAACCAAAGATTACTGTTGCTAGCATATAAAAAAAAACCTCCTACACATCAGTAAGAAAATAAGTAGGTAAGTTATTCAAAATGAACATAAAACTTATATATACAAAAAGAAATATAAATATTCAATAAAATCATGGGCTATATATTTGAGCAGGCCCCCCAAAAAAACAAACTCACTACCACCAAGTTGATTCCAACTCACAGTGAACCCCATAGGGTTTCCGAGACTGTAAATGTTTACGGAAGTAGATTGCCCCATCTTCCTTCTGTGGAACAGTTGGTGGGTTTGAATTGCTGACCATCTAGTTAGCAGCCAAATGTCTTATCCACTACGCTACCAGAGCTCCTTATTACATACCTATGTTGTTGTTGTTACGTGCCTTTGAGTCAGATCCAACTCATAGTGACCCCTTCTTGGGTTTCAGAGGCAGTATCACTACGGAAGTAGATTGCCCCATCTTCCTTCCAAGGAGTGGCTGGTGGGTTTGAACCGTCAGCCTTCTGGTTAGCAGTCAAGTGCCTTAGCTACTATGCTAGAATGTTAAAATTAAAAAGACTGACCATACCAAGTGCTGTCAATGATGTGGACCAGGTAGAATTCTCATACACTGCTGGTGGGAATGTAAAGTCATACAACCACTTTGGAAAAGAGTTTGACAGTTTCTTAAAAACTTAAACATGTAACTACCACATGACCCATTATTTTTCTCCTATGTATTTTCCAGAGGAGTCCGTGGGTGGTGCAAATGATCAACACAGTTAACACTCTTTGTTGCTAACTGAAAAGTTGGAGATTCAAGTCCACCAAGAGGTGCCTCAGAAGAAAAGCCTGGTGATCTACATCTGAAAGCTCAGTCATTGAAAACCCATGGAGCACAGTTACACTCTCACACACACGGGATCAGCAAGAGTTGGAGTTAACTCAATGTAACTTTATTTTCCCCTTAACCCAAGAGAAATTAAAGCATATATTTTTACAATGACTTGTACATAGCAGCTTTATTTGCAATATCCCTATACTGGAAACAATCCCAATGCCCTTCAGTAGGTGAAAGGGCAAATTGTGGTATATCCACACAAAGGAATACTACTCAGCATTTTTTTTACAAAATGACCGATTGACACATTCAATGACATGGATAATTTAAAAATAATTCTCAATGAAAAAAGCCAAACCAAAAAATAAGTGCTGTATTATCTTATTTATACTAAATTCTAGAAAATGCAAAGTAATCTATAGTAACAGAAAACAGAGCAGCTGTTGCCTGAGGATAGGGCTGGAGGAAGGGCATGGAGGGAAGCAGAGATTACAAAAGAGTATGAAGAAATTCTTGAGAATTATGGATAATTTTATTGTCTTAACTGTGGTGATGGTTTCCTGGGTGGACACATGTGCTCAGACTCATCAATTTGTACAATTTCAAATACATTAAGTTTACTGTATATCAATTCTACCTCAATAAAGCTGAAAAAGTAAAAAGAAAGATGACACCTAAATGTAATTCATATTTTGAATTGAATCCTGGACCAGATAAGAAAAGTTCTATAAAGGACATTATTGAGACAATTGATGAAATTATAAATTAGATAATAGTAGTATATACAACAATGATTCAATAATAAGGTATACAACACAGATTGCTATGATGTTAAAGGAACTCTGATAGCGTAGTGCCTAAGGCATTTGACTGCTAACCAGAGGGCTGGCGGTTCAAACCCACTAGCCACTCCTCAGTAGGAAGGTTGGGCAATCTACTTCCATAGTGATATTGCCTCGGAAACCCAAGGATGGGTCACTATGAGTTGGGTCTGATTCGACGGCACATAACAACAACATGATGTTAAAAATGTTGAGCAAGTTGGTAGCTGATATTATTATGCCTTATCCAAAACATAGACAGTGAAATGGACAGTGGAGTCTTTTAGGAAAATATACCCATCTTTGTTGGCCATGGGATATGGCCCAGGTGGGTAAAAATATACCATGTTGGCACAAATACCTATGGAACAGGTATTGCAACAGTTGTTTCTATGGGCAAAAATTCATAATAAATAGACATCATTGATGAAGAGTTAGATAAACTATGTACTATACACATATACTAAGAATATCATTCTTTTTTAAAAAAATAATAAGGTATATCTCATTGTTACCTGACATGAAAAGTTCTCCAAGATATATTATTAAGTGAAAAAAGAAAGTTGTGTAACTTTTCACAAATGAACCACATTTGTGATAAAACAAAGAAACCAATATTCTGTGAAATAAATTACTATGGTTTGGTAAGATATACATAGAAATATTAACTGTTTATTTCCAAGAAAAAAATGTTAGATTGAAGGTGGAGGTGAGGAGTTTGGAGTTTGAAATAAAACTTTTACATTTTACCATACTTTGAATTATTTTTCAGTTAGTATTTATGTACACATAGAAATACAGATATCCTTAGATAGATAGATATGCCTTCTCTCTGTCATTGTGCATGTTGCACTAACATCTCATGTGATGGACTTTATTTGGTGACTATTTATTTCACCTAGGATATAAGTCCAATGGGGGCTCTAAATAGAAGCCTTAGGAATGTCTTGCATTAATGATTCCTGTATAAAGAAAACAAAAATCTTCGCAACTGGAACAATAAACAACATGATGATAAATGGAGAAAAGACTGAAGTTGTCAAGGATTTCATTTTATTTGGATCTATAGTCAACACCCATGGAAGCAGTAGTCAAGAAATCAAATGACGTATTGCAGTGGGCAAATGTGCTACAAAAGGCCTCCTTAAAGTGTTTAAGAGCAAAGATGTTACTTTGAGACCAAAGATGCTCCTGATCCAGACACAAAACAAATGCAACCACAGCTGTGGAGTCCATAGAATTTTCAACAGTCTCAAAGACATGTGAGAGCTGGACCATGACTAAGAAACACTACAGAAGAATTGATGCATTTGAATTGTGGTGTTGGTGAAGAATATTGAATGTACTGTGGATTGCTAGAATAGCAAACCTGTCTTGGAGAAAGAAGCACAACTGGAATGCTTCTGTGAAGCGAGAAAGGGCAGACTTGGTCTCTCATACTTTGGCTGTACTGTCAGAAGGGACCAGTCCCTGGAGAAGGATAACACACTTGGGAAAGTAAAAACGTTAGTGAAAAGGGGGAAGACCCTCAACAAGATGGACTGACACAATGGCTGCAATGATGAGGATGGTGCAGGACCAGGCTATATTTCATTTTGTTGTACTAGAAGTCTCCATGGGTCAAAACCAAGAGCACCTAACAATGGTTCCTATGCCCTCGCTGTGGAAGCTCTGGTAGCATAGTGCCTAAGGCACTTGATTGCTAACCAGAAGGCTGGAGGTTCAAATCCACCAGCCACTGCTTGGAAGGAAGGTTGGACAATCTACTTCCATAGTGATACCACCTCGGAAACTCAAGGAGGGGTCTCTGAGTCGGGTCCGACTCGATGGCAAATGACAACAACAAAAACATACCCTCACTGTAGCTCTGCAGGGTGTTAGAAAGGAAAAGGTTCTGTTTACACCCTGCAGGCCCCCATCCCAGGCCATGAGACTATACCCCAATTGAGAGAAGTAACAAAGGTCATTGTCAAAATCTCAATGAAAATGTGTCTTTTCTTGCAGAAAATATGTGGAACCAACCACACTCATTTTATAATCAAAGGCTGCCTTTTTTTATCTTTTTATTGAAAAATAAAAGAAAATCTCACAGTGGTCTGCAGAGTAAGTTTTCCTTTAATTCATCATCTCTTCGTATTTCCTAGTTAAAATATATAGTAACTCAAACACATCCTAACAGTGCCAATTAACCACAAGTATGAAGCAGTCAAATATGCCCTCATTTCTTCCTCTAAGATGCCTTGGCATGAGGCGGCAGGCATTCAGGGTGGGAGCAGGAGTAGAGAACTGTAGAAATGCCCCTCTCTATAGCTGGCTACTAATTTTAGTTTGAAAACTGGAGGTTTTCGAATTTCCCAATTGGCCAATACAGATGGATATATATCCCTAAAGGACTCCATTGCCCATTTCTCTCCATGTGTTTTGGCTAATGCAAACTAGTATCAGCCTCTGCTGATTATAGTAATTCATATACTGTACTTGGAGAATCTACAACATTTAATTGCTACCAGTGAGAGAAGTTTGAGGAAGAAGGAAGGCAAAAAAAAAAAAAAAAGATTAAAATGACTTATCCTTTTTGACTTCTTGAAGTTAGAGAAAGACTGGTTGCAAGAACCAGAAAACTACAAGTAACCAACTGCTCTAAGGAATACACAACTCTCCCTCTTTCTCTCCCCCCGCCCGCTCTTTCCCTCTCCCTCTTTTTCTCCCTCCCTCATTCCTCCCTGCCTTCCCCTACCTCAGAAAGTAATCTCATCCTTTCGTCACATATTATTGAAATCCCAGTTCTTTAAAAAACTCTCATTTTTGCCCAGACTGAGAGCATGTCATTTGGAAGTGATGTGCAAGGCAAGAGATAACCAGGTAGAACTCAGCGATTCGCCACAGAAAATGGTTCCATGTTTGGCCGTAATGCTATCAGAGTCTGTCCCTCAATAGCTCTTTACTGCTCCGAGCTCAGAATCTGCTGATTCAAGACTTTGCCTGCATGGGGAGGTGTGAGGGTAGGAGAGAAAGGAAAGCCTAGCAGTGGAGAAGGAGTTAGGAAGAAATATTAATAGTCCCTCCAGAACACATAAGTCAGAGGATTTTTTTTTTTTTTTAATAGAAATGGTGCCCCCTCCCATTTTTTTTCCCTCTCTCTTTCTACCTCTAGTTCCGTGTCTTCATTTCATGCTGTGGTGGTGTTGATTGGGAGGGAACAATCTTCTCAGCTAGCTGCTTAGTACCAAGCATATGCACTTCAGTTGAAAATGGTTAGCAGTTAGGGGTTAGCCAAATACAGGCAGCAGACATGATAAAGGTAAGTACGGATGTTTGGGTGGTGCAGTAATGGAAATTCAAAAAATGAAAGACTTCAAATCACCCGAAAGCACATTGGTGCGCACACACATTTCCATTCGTATAGGTTCCAGAGAGAATCAACACCTACCTCAAATGGGCTGACAGAACAGAAACATCTAGGAATAAGTTAGATATGTTTCCATCCCTTGAATAACCCTACTATCAGTTCTGGTAGTTTCACACAAATTCAGGAGTTGGAAGGGAAATCAGCTTTTGTTGCCTTTGAAGCAAAGGGATTTTAATTTGTCAGATATTTATTTATCTATAATATGTGGTTTTAATGGTAGTTCCTAAACTCTCCTTTTATTTGAATCTGAAAGTATTTCAAATTCACAGAATACATAAGTTGTCATTTCTAGAAAGTACTTTGTTCTAATGATGGCTTTCTAACTTTCCCTAGTGCTTGAATCACGGACGTTTAGCACCGTGGTTGCATTTGAGTCTTCATTTATCAGTAATACTCTTGAGACTATAGAGTAAGCACCATCAGAGTGAGGTGATAAATTCACAAATTGTATTTATGGTTCCACATATTCTTAAAATGTCTCTTTTCACATCAGGAAGCCAGACTCCTCAGATACTTTTCTGTGATGATGTCTACAATCAAAAGAAGGCATTAATTAAGGAAACAGATAAGGAGCTTTGTGGATCAAAGTGAATATAAAGGCATAAGCTATTAATGCTTCATTTTTTGTTCATTTCTATGGACATTAGCTGATCTTAGCTATGTAGTTATGCAAATAATTTATCTAATATGTTGGAAAAATGAGAAAGGGAAGGAGAGAGTCCAGTCGTCTTTATTTCCACATCTAATATGTCAGCCTCATCTTGTGCTGGGCAGCTTTTCCATCTGATCTTTATCGTTACTTCCCATCCAGTCCTCCTAATACTTGGCAGCCTCCAATACTCTCTTTTCCTACATCCTCGAACCAAATACCCAGCCCTACTTAACAAAAAAGTACTTTAGCACATGCATACACACATCATGGCTGATGAGAAATTAATTACAAGCAAAATGGAACCAGAATCGTATCTGTGAATGAGAGAGGGGAAAAAAACAATAAGCAACTTTATTCATCATCCTTAAACTTTAACGTTGGAAAATACCCATGTATTTTGAGGTATGATCAGCATCTATTACAGCCAGGCAGCAAGGGGCTTGAATTTATATTTATGTATGAATGGCACAGAACATTTATTTTTTTTACCTAGATTATTGCTCCAGGCAATATTTTCACAGAATCTGATGAATTATGAGGATATCTTAATTAAGCTAATAAAGTAGAAGGTAATACTAAAAATAAGAAGCTAATTAATGAGCATATTGGTACAACACTTCTATCTTCAATTATTAAACAATTTTCAAAATTATTGAATCCTAATACTTTCAGTGTTTTACTTCAACCATGTTAATGAATTTAAAAAGCCCATAGTATCTTATATACCTCTTTGTTTTTCTAAAATAGAGAAAAGTAAACAAAAACTTATTTAAAAAATTGAAGGCTACTATTGTTGTTGAGCTCTGGTGATGCAGTGCCTAAGGCACTTGACTGCTAACCAGAAGGCTGGTGGTTCAAATTCACCAGCCACTCCTCGAAAAGAAGGCTGGGCAATCTACTTTTGTAGTGATACAGCCTCGGAAACCCAAGGAGGGTTCGCTATGAGTCATATCTGACTCGACAGCAATGGGTTATTGTTGTTAGGTCCCGGCGGGTTGTCTCTGACTCATAGCAACCTTTTGTGCAACAGAACGAAGCACTGCCTGTCCTGTGCCAGCCTCATAATCCTTGCTATAGCTGAGCCCATCGTTGCAGCCACTCTGTCAATCCACCTTGTTGAGGGCCTTCCTCATTTTCTATTAGTATCATTAATTATTTCAGAATTTGTTTTGAAAACTAGAGAGAAAAGAAGATACAATCATTGTAATACTTGTAAAAATATTAATAAAAATAAACAGAAAATAAAAGATGATTGTATAAAAATTCCTCATGGACTAAACCTAGAACAGTTAAAGATAATAGTTTGAGATAAACTCAGAGAACAAGTCAGACCTCATTTTGGGGAAATAATGAGGAGTTGGGAACTAGAAATCTTTAGCTAAATTTAGTTGTGATGAAAAGAAAATAAAATAAATTTAGTTATGTTGAAGATAGCAGTGGGAAATGGAACAGAGAATATTAGAAGAATGGTTAGAATTCAAGTCGAGATTATCTCAGAAATATGGACAGTTCCTATTCCACCATATCCACACCAGTGACCATTTGTTTGTACCTCTGCTAAGACTACCTTTCACATAAGTGGCTACATCACAGAAACCCTTGAATCACTTGGACCCTCTGCCAAGAGTTCAATATTTGGGATTTATCCAAAGATGTCCACCACCACCACCATCAGCACAACCATCATCATTACTGTCAACAGAGCTGATATTTCTGCCAGTTACTTATCTCATTGAACCCTTATAACATCAATACTACGATAAGCATTGCTGAAGCTAAATCCCTGTGCATGTTTATATTTTTTGTTTAAGTACAATTGCTGAGCCAAAGTATATGGATATTTTAAGGTTCTGACATCAGTAGCCAAATTGCCCTTCAGAAAGACTATAGCAGTTTGAAATCCCAGTAGCAGTGCATGAAAAACACCCACTGTTTTGTATCTCACCCACAGTACATGACAATTTTTTTCTGAAATCCTTGCCAACCTAATAAGTGAAATGGGAAATTAAAATTATTATTCCTTTTTATGTTTGTTAATCGTTTTTAGTCAAACTTACTACAAAAAAAAAAAAGCCCAATGCTTGTTGGAGCTCTGGTAGCATAGTGCCTAAGGCACTTGACTGCTCACCAGAAGGCTGGCGGTTCAAACCCACCAGCCACTCCTCGGAAGCAAGGTTGGGCAATCCTACTTCCGTAGTGATACTGCCTCGGAAACCCAAGGAGGCGTCGCTATGAGTCGGGGCCGACTCGACGGCATATAACAACAACAACAACAATGCTTGTTGCATTTCACAGGGGATGGCAGAAGGGAGATGAGAGAGGAAGCTAAACCAGAGCTACTCTACTCTGGTCCACATATGTTGTTGTTGTTATTTGCCCTCGAGTCAGACCCGACTCATAGTGACCCCTCCTTGGGTTTCTGAGGCAGTATCACTACAGAAGTAGATTGCCCAACCTTCCTTCTGAGGAGTGGCTGGTGGGTTTGAACCACCAGCCTTCTGGTTAGCAGTCAAGTGCCTTAGCCACTATGCTACCAGAGCGGAGCATTTCAGAATCCTCTGATTTCCTCACACAAATATTTAAATCCCTTCCACTTTCTATTCTCCTTCCCTCCATTGCCCCACACCCCCATTAACCCAAGTAAATAATAATATCTAATGTTTTGAGATGGAATGTGGAAAGGCAGCCTGTGCATACCGTTTCTTCGTTCTTTCCATTAGCTTCAAAGCACCCTTTAAAACATGCCATTTCAATGGGAGTTATACAGCTGTCAGCTCAACATCTCCTCTAGCTTTTGCACAAGAGTGAGATCTCCTGCAATATGCTCATTATAGAACTCCACTCCAACTAAACAACTTGGATACACTATGAAGTTCACTGAGCAGGGTTTGACTGGTATGGTAATGTGTTTGCCTTTGATCCTTGCAAAATGTATTTGTTGGGAGTTTGGGATCTGTCAGAAAGGGAGGTAGATTTAAGTGAAGATGAGGTGGAAAGATACAGCATGGGGGAGACAGTGTGGAGACATGAAAACTAAACCCATTGCCTGTGAGTCAATTTTGATGCATAGCGACCCTGTGGGAGAGAGTAAAACTGCCTCATAGGATTTCCAAGGCTGGAAATCTTTATGGAAGCAGACTGTGATATCCTTCTCCTGCGGAGTGGCTGGTGGGTTCAAATAGCTGGCCTTTCAGCTAGCAGCTAAGTGCTTTAACCACTGCACCACCAGGGCTCCTTGGAGACAATGTAAGAGGCCTAAAACCCCTGGAAAGAAGAAAATATATTCAGTATTATCATGACCCAAAATATTTATTTTTTTTGTGTGATGTGCGTGAAAGTTTACAGAGTAAATTCATTTTCCATGCTGTAGTTTATACACATGTTGTTTCATGACATTGATTGCAATCCCCACAATGTAACAGCTCTCTTCCCATTTCTTCCCTGTAGTCATCTCTTTCTTGTGTCCTTCTTTTCTATATATCCCTGTCCCCTTATCTATCTCCCTGTGCAAATACTACTCCTCTGATCGCCCATGATTGATTACTCTAAGGAGTGTACCTACCTGGTGTAAATGTTCACCATATATGCCTATCTATTGTTTGGGTAGGAGCCAGGAAAGTGAGTTCAAGTCCAGACCTGAAGGGTGGCTAGGGGCCATAGTTGCAGAGCTTTCACCAGGCTCTATCAGACCAGTAAGCCTGGTCATTCTTTATGATTGAGTTGCATTCCACATTTTTCTCCCACTCTATCCAGGATCTCCTGCACTGATCTCTTTCTGAGTGCTTGACAGTGGCTGAGGTTTGCATGGTCCATTAGTCCCTTGGACTAATTTTTCCCATGTATCTTTGGTTTTCTTCATTCTTCCTTGCTCTGGACAAGGAGAGACCAATTGCTGCATCTAAATGGCCAGTTGGAAGCTTTTAAGACCCTAGTGACTACTCACCAAAGTAGGATGTAAAACTATGTTTTTGTGTAGTATGTTATGCCAATAGAGCTTGATATACCCCACAACCGTGGTGCCAAGCCCTCAGGTCCAACAATTCACTCCCTCGGGGTGTTTGGTTGTGGCTGAGAAGTTATTATAACTTTTCCTTGTTAGTTCTATTTATATGGACATTCTTACAGCACATACAAATATGTATATAGAAATATCATCTGCCAACCTTATATATGTTCATAGGTATCTTGCCTTTTGCCAAGACATACCTGATCATTCACCTTGTCTACCCATAGATTTATATTTGTTATTACTGACCAAAATGTTTATTGTTCAAAATTTAAAAAACTAGAAAACAACAAATGCTGGCAATGGTGTGGAGAGATTGGAACCCTTATACACCACTAATGGGACAGTAAAATTGTGCAACCACTGTGAAAAACAGTATAGTGTTTCCATAAAAAAATTTAAAATAGAAGTATCATATGATCCAGCAATCCTATTGCAGGTATACATCCTAGAGAAATGAGAGCTGTGACAGTAACAGATTGTGCACCTTATGTTCATCGCAGCATTATTCACAATAGCAAAAAGATGGAAACAACCTAAGTGCTCATCAATGGATGAATGGATAAGCAAACTATCGTACATACACATAATGAAATACTACACAACATTAAAGAATAACAGTGAATCTGCAAAACACCTCATAACATAGATGAACCTGGAGGACATTATGTAAGTGAAATTAACCCATTGTCATTGAGTCAATTCCAACTCATAGTGATCCCCATTGGGTTTCCAACACTGTAAATCTTTAAGGAAATAGATTGCCTCATTTTCCTCCCATGGAGCAGCTGGTGGGTTTGAACTGCCAACCTTCTGGTTAGCAGCCAAATGCCTTATCCACTCCACCACCTGAGTAAAATTAGTGAATCACAAAAGGACAAATATTGTATGAGATCACTACTGTAAATGTCAAGAAAAGGTTAAAGCACAGAAAGGATCATTGTTTGGAGGTTACCAGAGGTGGGATGGGAAGGGAGGGTATATCACTAACTAGAGGGCAGACACTTATCAACTTGAATGAAGGGAAAGGCAATATACAATAAGGGGGAGGTCAGCACAAAACAATCAAGGTAAGGGAAGACACAGGAAGGCACACAAGAGTTAAAGGCAACAATGGTAAATACTATTACATACTCAATCCTGCAATTACAGTAATAATAGTAATCTATGAGTGGATACATAGACATACAGGCTGAACAAGGTTTGGAAGGTGAATGAGACTATATCCATGAATACATATAGGTTTGACCAAGGATATTTCTACATACATATTTAAATACGCTGCACTTGAATATAGTAGAGCATACAGGGGGCAGAGTTATGAAAACTTCTCAGCCATAATCAAACACCTTAAGGGAATGATATGCTGGGCCTGGTGGTTCAAGACCACAGTGTTGAGGGACTTCAAGGTCAATTGGCACAACATAGTCTGCAAAGACAATGTTCTATATCCTACTTTGGTGAGTAGCAAAAAGCTTGTAAGTGGCCATCTAAGATGCTACACTATTGTTCTCTTCCACCTGGAGCAAAGAAGAGTGAAGAAAATCAAAGGTGCAAGAAACAATTGGCCCCAAGGACTAATGATCATGTGAGCTCAAGGCTCCATGACCCTGAGACCAGAACTAGATGGTGCTCAGCTACCACTGCTTGCTGCTCTGAAAGGGAACACAATTGGAAATCCTGAATAAAGTGGGAGAAAAATGTGGAACGAAATTCAAAATCATGAAAAAGACCAGGCTTAGTGGTCTGCTAGGACTGGTGGAACACAAAAGTGTGGCCCTTAGGCACCTAGAACCAAACTCACTCCTGTGGCTCAACTTTCAGCAAAACAACGTTGTTGTTGTTATTTGCCATCGAGTCGGACCCGACTCATAGAGACCCTTCCTTGGATTTCCAAGGTGGTATGACTACGGAAGTGTATTGCTCAATCTTCCTTCTGAGGAGTGGCTGGTGGGTTTGAACCACTAGCCTTCTGGTTAGCAGTCAAGTGCCGTAGGCACTACGCTACCAGAGCAAAACAATAGACAGGTTTTTATCTCTGGGGCAAACTCAGGGGTAAAGCTCAGAAGGCAGGAAGGAGTAAGAAAGAAGGACAAATGGGAACAGTAAACACAGGGAGGAAGTGGGATGAGTGCTATTACTTTGTGAGAATTGCAATCAGTGTCATGGATCAAAATGTGTATGAATTGTTGAATGGAAAACCAATTTGCTCTGTAAACTTTCACCCAAATCACAATAAAAAGTTTGTTTTAGAAATTTATTGTTGCTTTCATACTTTATATTGCATATGAACATGGATGTGATAAACTTTGGATGGGGTTTCTTATTGTAATTTTAGTCTCTTCTCCCTCAGTGCTAGATTAGGGGAAAGTTTTTAATCCTTTCTCCTAGAGGTTACCAAGAATGATCTGGGATTTGGAATATGACATGGACACTGACAGAACTGTTGGATTTTTGTTTTTCTGATATCTTGGATACTACTCTATTCGTTTGTAATTTCACTTTTACTAAAATGAAAACTTAGATCACATAAATTCTCTAAAACATTTATGTATGCTTCGATTTAACCATCCTGGGCTTTTCAGTTCTAGAATTTCAAATCCCCATCCTATGGTTAAGGCAACACAAGCCCTGAGATGTTATGATGCACTCAGTTTCTCTCTGCAACTATGTAGGAGCGGGGACTAGAACCCTGCCTGTTTGCAGTGATCTTGAAAACACAACCAATTTCCTGATACAACATTCTAGGAAAGTTTCTTTCCTTTTTTGGGTTATGAGCTAGAAAATAAAACAAATAAACTGTTGAGTTGGGAACGGAATCTTTTGGGAAAGGGTTTTGGTTTTCTATACTCTCCCCTCCACCAGATTCTCCCCAGGCTCATCATTCTCTTAAGAGGACATGACCTGAATCTGTTTCAAAATTTGATGATTTTTTCCTTTTGAGACTATTATTTAATTATATTCGTAACTTTCATTGCAATGCCTAAATTTTATTTTTTAGCATGTTTAGCTCATCTATGATTAATCTCCAGTGATAGTGTGACAGTTTGAGTGACACATTTCTAAAGAATCTGTAATCAATTTTAAGGCATGGTTCCTTTTTTCCTCATTTCTTATTTCCATTTATCTCATTATATATGTTGGATTAGAGGTATTAATGTTCCATTTTAGCAAAGTACATATTTTAATTCCCACATTTCTGGGATGAAGTAGGGAAGTTTGACAACATACAATTACATTTTTCAAAATTTCTGAACATAAAACTTATATGAACTCTCACCCTCCAAGTATATTTACTATATGCAATGCTAACAAAATAAAACAAAGCAGGGAACTCAAAGTCTAATAAAAATTCAATTCAATCTTGAGACTAAGAACTAGGTTTCACAGCTCACCTTCCAATCTCTATCCTCCCCTTCATGTGCTTCTACTTCTTTAATCACAGAGCAGCTGCCTGCTGAATTAGTCCATGTTGAAATGCACTTCACTGACAGTATTAGGGATCTGGGACAAGCACTGAAAATAGCAAGAGGGATCCAAAGCAAACTTCTGACAGTGGAAGCAATAAACATTATCAAGTCCTGAGTCAACGTTCAAGAGCAAAATACCAGTGAGGACTGATGGGGCTCAAGATATCATTCTAAGATTCCATGGAGGGTCAGACCCACTGAGAGGAAATCCAACCTTCTCATTTATTTGTGCTGAAACTACTCTTGGTCCCACTGTTTGAGGAGCCTTCCTAGTGTCTGTCAGTCCCACCTTTTGCAACTGTTTCTCCTGTACATATTTTTGGAGCATGGTTTCCTTTTTCAATATGGTCTTGGGGGCTCTACATCTTTCAGGGACTTGCTCACACTTTCTAGGGTACCATGGGAGCCTTTTGTGTTTTTTCCAGAATGATTATTAGCAGACACTCTTCTAAAGTACAATGATGTATTCTCGAACAAGAGTCATCAAATATTTTGTGAAATCCAACACCATGAGAGTCAATGATCTCAACAAATGGAAGACATACTATCCAAGAAAGCATATTTAATAGAACAAGCAGGGCAGGACAGTAGAAAACGTTAATTAATTTCTTCAGAAATATGTGAAATATGTGAATATGTGTGTAGATGAGTGAAATAGAGATCACAGATATTAATAATTAGATTACTGAAGTAAGAAATTCAGTAGATAGTCTACAAAGTAAAATGCACTTGGCAGAAGAATGAATGAATGAATGAGATGGAGGATTAAGTGGAAAATTTTCACCAGAATGCAGCTGAAATGAATAATGATTTGTGTATGGAAACAAAATAAAGAGACAGGACCAAAAGCTCCAAAAGTTGCATCATCTAATTTCAAATAGTTCAGGGTAAAAAACAAGAGAACAGAGGGACATTAATGCAGGAAACTATAGATGAAGTTTCCTAAAAACATCCAAGCTAAAAAAAAAAAATCAGTTTTGCTGATTGAAAAGGCTTCTTCTTGTTGTTGTTAGGTGCCCTCCAGTCAGTCTGACTCATAGCCACCCTATGTACAAAAGAACAAAACACTGCCCAATCCTGCACCATCCTCACAACTGTTGCTGTTTGAGCACATTGTTGCAGCCACTGTGTCAATCCATTTCTTTGAGGGTCCTTCTCTTTTTCTCTGACCTCTATTTACCCAGCATGTTGTCCTCCTCCAGGGACTGGCCTATCCTGGTTTGTGGTTGTTGTCAGATCCCATTGAGTCATCTCCACTCATAGCAACCCTATGTACAACATTACAAAACACTGCCTGGTCCTGTGGCAGCCTCATGATCCTTGTTATACCTGAGCCCATCATTTCAGCCACTGGGTCAATCCATTTTATTGAGGGCCTTCCCCTTTTTCATTGACCCTCCACTTTACCAAGCATGATATCCTTCTTCAGGGAATGGTCCGTTTTGACAACATGACCAAAGTAGGTGAGACGAAGTGTAGCCATTCTTGCTTCCATGGTGCTTTCAGCATTTTTCACCAACAGCACAACTCAAAAGCATCAACACTTCTTCAGTCTTCCTTATTAATTGTCCAACCCTCACATGCATATGAGGTGACTGAAAATACCATGGCTTTGGTTAAGCGCACCTTAGTCTTCAAGGGGACATCTTTGCTCTTCAGCACTTGAAAGAGGTCTTTTGCAGCAGATCTGCCCAATGCAATACATCTCTTTCCTGATAACATGTCAAAATTATGTGAGGTAAAGTCTCACCATCCTTGCTTTCAAGAAACATGCTAGCTGCACTTCTTCCAAGACAGATTTGTTCATTCTACTGGCAGTTTATGGTATATTCAATATTCTTCCCAACACTGTAATTCAAAGGCATGAGTTCTTCTTCAGTCTTCCTTGTTCATTGTCCAGCTTTCAAATACATATAAGATGATTTGAATTGCTTGATGTGGCCCTTCTAGCCATTGTCCTCCATTCTATGATATATTTTAAATCCTATTATCCATGCCTGTTTGGGATGGTGTGGTAGTTAAGGTCAGATGTCAACTTGGCTGGGCAGCTTGTAGTAGTCATTCCCTATAATGACTGGCAATTGGCTCTGTGATGGGATTTGCCTTGAGCTTCTGATTGTTAAAGCCATCCACTTAGGTCATTTCTGTTGGGGCAACACAGGTGGAATGTATCTTGAGTCCTGCCTTGCTGGAGGGTATAATTCAAATCACCACCCTTAGCTTCCTTGAGGGTATACCGATGAATCCCCTGGGAAGGTTCACCCTCCTCTTGCTCCTTGGTTCTGTGTTTTGGCTCATTCTCATCTCACCCCTGGATTTGGGACAGCAGCAGTCATCTGATCTGCTGATCAAACCCCGAGAATTGGGAGGATCCTCCAGACCCACTCACGGACCTGGGACTCACCAGCCTGCCAGCCTCCACCACTACTACATGAGACGATCCCCTGGGTGTCTGAGTTCTGTCAGGTGTTACAGCGAAATACAGAACCTAAGATGGGGAAAATTATTGGGAGGAAGAGGAGGAGTTTATGCCTGAAATGATGGAGTGGCACAGTAGTTTGGACATTTGGGACATCTTTAATCTCCACCTCATGGGGACCAGCCTTGTGCTGATCTTTCTGAGAGAAATTGTTCAAGCAGCCATCAAGACAGTTCCGTGGGCATAGAGGTAGGATTTACAACACATTGCAAAATGAAGGATAATTACATCAGATCACAAAATGGAGGACAAATACAAAATACTGGGTATCATGGCCTAGCCAAGTTGACACATACCATAATAAGTGTTGATCGTGGATCCAAGTAAAATGAAATCCTTCTCAACTTCAGTGTTTATCATAATGTTTCTTATGGTCCAGGATTCTTATGTGAGGATTTTTGTTTTCTTTATGTTGAGGTATACCATACTGAAGGTTGTAGTCTTTGATCTTCGTCAATAAGTGCTTCAAGTCCTCATCACTTTCAGTAAGCAAGGTCATGTCACCTGTATATCACAGGTTGTAAATGGGTGTTCCTCCAATCCTGATACCAAGTTCTTCATCTTGTCCAGCTTCTTGGAATATTTACTCAGCATACAGACTGAATAAGTATGGTGAAAGGATACAACCCTGATACATACCTTTCCTCATTTCAAATCACATAGTATCACCTTGTTCTTTGAACAACTGCCTTTTGGTCTATGTACAGGTTCCACATGAACACAATTAAGTGTTCTGGAATTCCCATTCTTAAAAAGAGTTGGCAAGTATCAAGCAAAATAAGGGTTAAATACACACCTATGCACATCACTATGATATTTCAGAAGAACCAAAAGATATTCATGGAAAAAAATAAATGGAAAATACAAAATAGGAGCAAAGGAACAAGAATAAAAGAGGCAAGAGTAGTTAAGAGCTGGAATGCAAGGATTTGAATTTGAAAAATGTGTGACTTCAGACAAACTGCTTATCCTCTCCAATCCTCATTTCCCTCACTTATAAAATCATATAATAATAATACCTACCTCATAGAGTGGTTAAAGGAACAAATGACTTAATATTTGGGAAGCACATGGAATGATGTCTGGCTCATAGTATATACTATATAATTATTGTTAAATAAAATTGAAATGAGACATCTTGTAAGTAATATTGGATGAAGGAAGGCAGTGAATTACCATCTTTAAAGTTTTAAAGAAAAATGCTTTTGAATGTAGATGCTATATCCAGCCAAACTATCATTCAATTGTGAGGGCAAAATAAATGCCTCTTCTGAAAGCCAGCGACTCCTAAAATTACTATTACTACAAACAGATTCTATCTGATGGAATGAACTCAAGAAGCAAGGCTATATTCTACCAAGAAGAAAAATAATAATAATACAGGAGTTAGAATAGATCTCATATTTTGATGTCTTTGTAATACTGACAAAGTCAAGACCCAAAGAGGCCAAACAATTTTCTAATAATTGTGTAGCTATTAAAGCTAAGAGTTAGGGTTGAGTCTAGATGTCCTGACTGGTCCCAGGAATTTTTTCTTCCTTTTCTATGGAAGAAATTCATAGCTAATTAGGTATTTTCAGACCTCAGGTTTTATCCATGACAGCAAGCTCCTAATTCTGTAGGTACACAAGAGGTATATGGGTTTGAATTTTTTATACAAGTTCTTATCAGTAAAAATGGAAATCTAATCAAGAAAATATTATCAGCCTTAATGGCATCAATATGTCCATTTCCTACATACTAACAAACAAAAAACATTGGTATTTTAATGGCCACAAAGGGTTTCCAACGCTGTTATCATTATGGAAGCAGATTGCAACATCTGTCTCCTGTGGATTCCAACAGCCTTTCAGTTAGTAGTGGAGTACTTAACCACTTTTACCTTTTCCTTATTTAATTTTTCCATGAATTATGAGGCAATTGAAAAGACCATGGCTTGGGTCAAATGCACTTTAGTTTTCAAAGTGACATTTTTTCATTTTAAAACTTTAAAGGAAACCTTTAAAAATACATCATTTGATTTCTTGACCGTAGCTCTCCTGGACATTAGTTATTGATCCAAGTAGAAAAAGGAAGATAGAAAAAGAATGGATGCATTTGAACTGTGCTGTTGACAAAAATTATTAATATACTGTGCCACTCCTCAGAAGGAAGGCTGGGCAATCTACTTCCGTAGTGATACCGCCTCGGAAACCCAAGGAGGGGTCACTATGAGTTGGGTCTGACTCAGTGGCACATAACAACAACAACAACAGCTAAAAGAATAACCAAATTAATGTTAAAAGAAATAGAACCAGAATGTTCCTTAGAAGCAACCATGGGAAGACTGACTCACTTACTTTGGACATATGAAAAAAGAAAAACATCATGGTATTGGAACTACACAATTAAGGTAGTTATTGAATGATACAGTTTCAATGATCTAAGTTGTTCCTCCAAAATCTTATAACTCACCTTAGGGAAGCCTGACTACTATTATTGTTATTGTTGTTGGTGCTTTTGTTTTTACTATTTATGTAGAAGACTTATTTATTACTCACTCCCATCAAGTCAATTCTGACTTATAGCAACACACTTTGGGTTTCTGAGGTGGTGAATCTTTATAGAAGTAGATTTCCCAGTCTTCCTTCTGCAGAGTGGCTGGTGGGGTTGAACCGCCAACCTTCTGGTTAGCAGTCAAATGCCTTAGGCACTACACCACCAGAGCTCCTTTTATCTGAATTACTATAGACAAATTACTTAAAAATCTCTAGCCTCAGTTTGCTCCTCAACAATTTTGGGATGTCAAGCTGCTTTGCAGGATTCCTGTGATGATTTAATGATTGAATCTAATACAGTAAAGTAAAGAATGCTTGACACAGTATAGGTGCTGGCCAGATATCCATTCCCTCCCCATTCTCTGCCCCTATGCATTAAACACTCCATTTCCCAATAAAGGATTTTCTCTTCTCCCTTTTCCCATTTTTCCCTGCTGCTATCCCCTTTATTTTTTGCTTCCGGTATGTCTACAGGCATTAATGAAAGGTCCTAACCCTTTCTCTTTACCCAGAGTTTTGATAGTAGTTTTCAAAGTTTTTCATAGATGAACTATGAAGATAAAAAAAAGCAGAGATGAGACATGAGAAGAGAATTATATGTACACAAATAACTAAATAAGGACAGTGAGATCTATCTTTAGCATTCAAATTCTGAGTTTTAGATACATTTGAAAGTGCTTAGGAGCTGTTAAATGTTCTGCTGGCTTCATATTTTAAATTGTTTCAAGATTACTCAGAACACAGATTTAAGACAAGACTGCTATTCAATATTCATATGAGAAATCCTTGTGGTACTCCCTAGGCTACAGAATTCACATAAGACAGTCACTGGGAAGTGCTGGCCTGAGGGATGTCTTCCCCATGAGGCACAAATACAAGTTCTCTTAACAACTACTCTGCTTTAGAAGCAAAGAGAAATTCTAGCTTGAGGTTTTGTTATTAAAGAGATTGGCTTCTGGGTGCTTGTTCCATACTGCAGTGTAGTAAATTACTTAGTGTGGCTTTTCTACCCATAAGTCTTTGTGAACTCCAAGGTGGGATTTTCTATGAGCAACTGAGGAGCTATCCAACTGGGTTATCTCTGTTGGGCGTGGCACAATACAATGTTCTGGGAGGTTCCCACTCTCTCATGTGCTTAGAGTTCTGATGCTGTGATTGGCTAGTTTGAC
>NW_006921590.1:36348753-36359444 GCF_000298275.1 Orycteropus afer afer
GGCTGGAGGGAGGCAGCATGTCTGGCCTTGCAGTAATAGGCCTTGGGTTACTGCTGGTAATCCTGCCTTCCCCTTGTAGGGTTAGAGGAGGTCAGAACATGTGGCCTCCTTGTCGTTTTTGCACATACCTGCATGGGTGTGGCATATTTTAAGAAAAATGCTTCCAATAAAACTGAAAATACAGATTAGGAGTATTGAAGAGAACTTCTTTCCATTTTGCAAGGATTTACTGCTGTATTCCTGTTATAAACAAGCATGCTTGGGCATCTGAAAATGCTAATTCATCTACAAAAATCACTTTGCTAGTCCATTGACTTTATTTACAAGAATCATCCTAAACAATTGGTTGCTCATTCCAGGGCATAAACAAACTTGGGACATAAGTTCCTTTGAAACTGAGGTTTAAAAATGAGAGAGAATGAGGATCCATATACCCACCATGCTTAGGAATATGTCAGCACAGAGCCCCCCCCCCCCATTTTATTCTCTCTACCCCATACTAGCTGCTCCTCTACTGCCCCCATTAAAACGTAGTAGGCATGAGGGACAGAGGCTAACCATATGGCTCCTGAAGACTCTAGTGTCAATTTTGTCGATAAATTTTCTACATTTAAAAGGGAGATTAAGATGTTTCATCTTTCCTTCTTAAAAATTACCTTTAAGCACCAAGGAGGAAAATAAACAAGAAAACAAGCTTCATCTTCATTGTCAATAGATATAAAGACAGGGAAAGAAAACATGTGGGTAAGTAGTAAATGACCTAGAGGAGCAGAGTAAGTCCAAATCTAATTACTTGCAGGACAAGTCTAAAGAGATGGAAGCCAATTCAAGCAGTGAATCCCAGGAAATCTCAGTAAGAACTACGTCAGAACACAGGGTAAAAAAATGCAACCACTGCCATGGAGTCGGATTTGACTCATAGTGACCCCTCCTTGGTTTTCAAATCACTATGGAAGTAGACTGCCCAACCTTCCTTCTGAGGAGTGGCTGGTGGGTTTGAACCGCCAGCCTTCTGGTTAGCAGTCAAATGTCTTAGGCACTATGCCACCAGAGCTCCTCAGAACACAGGGTAAAGGGCCCCTGAAAATGAGAATTGCTTAAAATACATATAAGAAGAGGGCCTCCCCTCAAAACCCACATTACTTCATAGTATAGTCAGATGATCCGCCTCCTACCGCCAGTGTGGTAGTTATTGTGTGCTATCAAGTTGACCTTGACTCATAGTAAACCCCCCAAAACCAAACCCATTGCCATCGAGTCAATTCCAACTCATAATGACCCCCACTGGGTTTCTAAGACAGTAAATCTTTACAGAAGATTACCCCATCTTCTTTCCATGGAGCAACTGGTGGGTTTGAACCACTGACCTTTTGGTTAACAGTCAAACACCTTAGACACTGCACCACAAGAACTCCTTACAGGAGATATATTCTCTGGAGAAATTGAACAAGAGACCTCCATACTTGAGTCCCTAAAGCATTTGACTGCTCCAGAAGATTGATGGTTCAAATCCACCAGCCACTCTGCAGAAGGAAGACTGGGCAATCTACTTCTGTAATGATTCACTGCCTCAGAAATCCAAGGGGGTCATTATTAGTCGATGGCATTGGGTTTAGTATGGAAGAGGTAGAGAGTGAGATGCTATTTTGTTTACTTAGTCTGGCTCTAAGAAAATACCACAAATAGGTGACTTTAACAAACAGGAGTTTATTCTCCCACAGTTTTGGAGGCTAGAAGTCTGAGTTCAAAGTGCCAGACTCTAGGGGCTGGGTGAAAGCCCCTTGACCTTGGAATTCACTTCTGCCTCTTGCTCCTGACCCACTGAAGCTGGAGGCTTTCTTCCCTCAGGCAGCTGCTAGCTACTGATGCTGGCAAACCCAAGGTTGACAATTAAAGTGGTACAGTCCCACTATTACCAAACCACACGGCAGGCCACTGATACAAGCCCATTAACATTCCCAAGATCGGCAGACAACATTGTAAGCTACTAAACAACAACTCAGCTACATATAGGATTCAAGAATGCCAAAAGCTCAGAGCCCTTTTTCAATGCTTCTCCTTATGTACTGGAAGCAGACCATGTCCCTAAGGTATCATCTACTCAGCTGCTCCAGTAGATTCCACCATGGAGTTGATTACCAATCTTATCATGGAAAATAACTACCTCCAGCTGCACAGCAACTCAAAACCAGACTCACCCAGTTGACACACAACTTTAACTACCACAATTTCACCCCCTGTCATCTTGGCACCAGTACAGATCTCCTTCACTGGGTGGCTCCAGTTCCCTAGTTCACCTGAGTGGTGACCTCATCCCCTTGGCCTGGCAGGCCCCATTCCTCTGGCTCTTGGGCATGGCAGCCCTGCCCCCCCCCTTACTTTTGGGCAGTGGCTATGGCCCCATTCCATGACCCACATGAATAAGAAGCCCCACACCCCAGGACCAAGTTGGTGAAGGTCTGACTCTTTGAAACCTAGGAGGCTGTGGTGGTTCTATCCCCACAGGCTGTTTTCCTACCTTTTGAAGATGAGGCAGCTCTGCTTCCCAAGTCCTTGGTCTTTCTGCTTCTGCCAATTAATGCTCGAGGACAAACCACTCCGCCAGGAATCTTCCTGCCCAAAAGGCACTTATCGTTCTCAATCCATGGGCTGGTCAACCTGCTACTCCATCTCATGTTGGTCTCTTCTACCAATTAATACCTGAAGGCTGGCTGTGGGCTGAAAAGCCTGTTACTGTCTAATGCCAGTCTCTTGGCTCTGCTGCCGCCGTCTCTCTGCCAGAGTCTCGGGTCAAGGACACACTCCACTCCTGTTTCCACATTTTAGGTATCTGTCAGAGCAGCACCCCACTCTCTTGGTATCATATTCTGTTTTGGTTACTTTGTGCTGCTCTAATAGAAAATACTACAAATAGGTGGCTTTAACAAACAGAGGTCTATTCTTCTACAGTTTTGGAGGCTAGAAGTCTGAGTTCAGTGTACCAGGCTCTAGGGACTGGGTGAAAGCCCCTTGACCTTGGGCTTCAGCTCTGCCTCTTGCTCCCAGCCCACTAAAGCTGGAGGCTTTCTTTACTCAGACAGCTGCTGACTACTGAGGCTGACAAACCCAAGGCTGACAAGTAAAAAGGCATAGTCCCAATGTTACCAAGCCACACAGCAGGCCACTGATTCAAGTCCATTAACAGTCCCAAGATCAGTAGACAACATTGCAGGCTACTGAACAACGACTCAGCCACACACAGGATTCAAGCACGCCAAAAGCTCAGAGACCCTTCTTAATGTTTCCCTTTATATACTGGAAGCAGACCACATCCCTAAGATAGCTGCTCAGCTGCACCAGTAGATTCCACCATGGAGTTGATTACCAATCTCACCATGGAAAATAACTACCTCCAGCTGCCCAGCAACTCAAAACCAGGCCCAGCCAAACTGATACACAAACTTAACTACCGTAGATGCCAAACTGAAAATGGAGAGAAGGCATTAAGCAGAAACCACTGAACAGGGAGGCCCCTCCCCAAAGTTCTTCAAGTAGTTGGAGGGTGTTGTAAAACATAACCATAAGGTCAAAGAAAACTAAGCAATTACAAAAATAAGTGATAAAAGAAAATGTATACATTATAGTATCCTGCCTTGCACAAATAAAAAAGAAAGCAAACCTACTTCCAGCAAGTCAATTCCAACTCATAGTAATCCCCATTGGGTTTCCAAGGTGGTAAATCTTTATGGAAGTTGATTGCCCTGTCTTCCTTCCATGGAGTGGCTGGTGGGTTTGAACTGCCAAACTTCTGGTTAGCAGTGAAATGACTTAGGCACTGCATCACCAGATCTCCTTCCTGCCTTGCACAGTAGGGAACAATGTTCCTACAATTATAATAATAGTAACAGTAAATCAGTAAACAGGTATTTAACCAAAAATTGTAATATATATGGGGAGGAAATGGAGTGGGTAAGAGGGGGAGGGTGGTTGAGAGTGATAAAATCTTCATATACTGTAATTTGACTGCTACCCAGAAGGCTGGCGGTTCAAACCCACCAGCCACTCCTCAGAGGGACGATTGGTCAATCCACTTCCATAGAGATACCGCCTCGGAAACCCACGGAGGGGTCACTATGTGTCAGCTCCGACTCGAGGGCAGTGAGTTTGGTTTGGTTTTTTTGGTCTGTAATATAAATTCAGTGTCTGAATTTGATGAAACAAGCAATATCTGTAGGTGTATATTATGCAGACATACGGAGTCAATGCCAGAAAAAGCAGCTAGAAATTTTAAAGTATGCCTCTTCCCAAGATAAAGGAAGAAAATGAAAGAGAGGGGCAGGTGACTGCTGTTTTTTGTTAGCAATCTTTTAGCACTATTTGACTATTTAATGTATTATATAAATAAACATAAAAATTAAGTTTGGTTGATAAAACCATTCTTTTAACCTTTTATATTGACTTTTCAACATTTCAGAAGAAATGCACGCTCACTGAAAAAGATTTAGAAGATACAGAAAAATTTTAGAAAGGGAAATTTTGAATTCTCCATCTAGCATTATCTATTGCTAGCCTTTTTTTATTCTTATGCATATTGTTTTACACAATAGAAACCATTGTGTGAATATAATTTATAATCTATTTTTTTACTTCATATTTTATAATCAGAGGTTATCATACCTGTAAACATGTTCATAGGCTGCATAATAGTCCATCTGATGATGTGATATGATTTAACTATTGACATATTTTGTAGCCATTTGTTTTGTTAGATTTCCCAGTTGTAAATGTTATTTTAATATATTTGTTGACTGACCTTTCCCAATGTCTTACTGTCTTTTCCTAGGAAGAATTCCCAGAAACAGAATTGTGGGTTAAAGGGTAAAACATTTTTAAAATAATTGGTACATATTATTAAATCACTCTCCAAAAAGATTCTTCCAATTCACATTTCCAACAGTATTTTATGAGAATATCTTATTTCAATGCTACCCCGCTGACATCGGATTTTCTCATTATATAAATTTAAAAAAAAACTGAACATAAAATAAAATGGATCAGTTTTCGCCAAGATCTTGGATTAGAGTAAATTTTCAAAATTGGTGACAAGATATGTCCCTAAGAAAGTCCTGTGAACCTGGAGGACGCAATTCCTGTTTGTGGGTATTGGTTATGTGTGTAGACCAGTACCTGGTCTGATAATTAAGAGAAGGGAAAGGAGACAAAAACTGCATCATGCTATTTCAGCACTTGCCTCAATATAAGAAAATAGTATGTCATAAAAGCGTTCTGAATCATGAAATTAAGTGACAAACTCATTTGTAGAGACTTTTTAAATAAAAAAAGGAAGAAGCTTATTAACCAAGATTCATTAACCTGTAACTGTCCAATTGGGTTAATGAGAGACTTTGTCAATACTATAGGAACACCCACTTCTGTGGGACTAGGGGTCAATAAAAATAAATAACATTGATTACCATTACTGAAGCAGCCCTAGTGACACAGTGATTAAGAGCTAGCAATCGGCTCCCATAAAGATTACAGCCTAGAAAACCCTATGGGGCAGTTCTACTTTGTCATATAGGGTCATTACAGTTCATTATTGGGAGCTCTAGTGGCATAGTGCTGAAGGCATTTGACTGCTAACCAGAAGGCTGGCGGTTCAAACCCACCAGCCGCTCCTCGGAAGGAAGATTGGGCAATCTACCTCTGTAGTGAGGAGCTCTGGTAGCATAGTGCCTAAGGCGCTTGACTGCTAACCAGAAGGCTTGCGGTTCAAACCCACCAGCCACTCCTTGGAAGGAAGGTTGGGCCATCTACTTCCATAGCGATACTGCCTTGGAAACCCAAGGAGGGGTCGCTATGAGTCGGGTCCGACTGGACGGCACATAACAACAACTTCTATAGTGATACTGCCTCGGAAACCCAGGAGAGGTTGTTATGATTCAGAACCGACTCAGTGGCAGTGAGTTTTGAATTTTTTTGGATGAGTCAGAATTAATTCAATGGCACACGACAAAACAACCGTCACTGAAGTCTTCTTAGACACTGGACATTTTAATTGTAATATATCATTTAATCTCACAGTAACCCTATTAGGTGAAAGTGGCTCCCATTTTACAAATGAGGAAATTGATGATCTAAAGAGCTAAGAACCTTTCCCAAGGTCACAGAGCCAGAATTTGCTTTGACAGCTGGTACTCGTAAAGATTAGGTGCTGCCAGCCCAGATCCCTAGGTCCTAACCCTGGCAAACACTGTAAGTCGGAAAATACACTGAAATAACTCTGCTTCTGAGCTACACACTGAGAGGGTTCAAGCATACTTATGGTCTTATACATTTGAAGACAGATTTGCAGGTTACATGGTATCTTTTAAAAACGAGAAAGAAAAAAAAAATCTGTCCAGGAAACCTATAGTAAAGAGAGAGTGAATAGGAAGCATTTGGGTTGCAGAGAGACCTAGGGGAGACCAAGTCATGACAGCAGGTTTGTTCTGTGGCACTTATGAAGATCCAATCTGGACTGAGAGGTGAAGTTTCAGGCAGAACAATTTCAGTTCAGTATCTTTTAAATGGTTTCTAATTACATCTTAAACTTTAGAGAACTGTTTAATTAGAAGTTATTATTATTAACAAGAGTTTCTCAACAATGAGGCTGCCTCTCTCCGAAGGTAATGAATAAAAATTAATTTCTTATAGTTCTTTTGAGAAAGGTCTGCCTTCACACACTTGGGTTGCAATTCTCCTGAAGGCAATGTCAGTCTCAAAGTGTCACTGTCTTAGTAATTTCATGCTGCTATAACACAAGTGGATGTGCTAAAAACACAAGTGGATGGCTTTAATAGAAATTTTTTCTCTCACAGTTTAGGAGACTGTTGTTGTTAGGTGCTGTAGAGTCATCTCTGACTCATAGCGACCCTGTGCACAGCAGAACGAAACACCACCTCGTCCTGAGCCAGCTCCATGACTCTTGTTATACTTGAGCCCATCGCCACTGCCACCACATCAATCCATCTCATTGAGGGCCTTCCCCTCTTTCGTCGACCCTCTACCTTACCAAGCATGGCATCCTTCCCCAGGGAATGGTCTCCTCTGGCAATGACCAAAGTATGTGAGACAAAGTCTGGCCATTCTTGCCTCCAAGGAGCATTCTGGCTGTACTTCCTCCAGGACAGATCTGTTTAGTTCTTTTAGCAGTCCATGGTACTTTAGGCATTCTTCACCAACACCACAGCTCAAAAGCATCAACTCTTCTTCGGTCCTCCTTATTCATTGTCCAGCTCTCACATGCATATGAGACTATTGAAAATACCATGGCTTGTGTCAGGCACATCTTGGTTCTCAAGGAGACATCTTTGCTCTTCAGCACTTGAAAGAGGTCCTTTGCAGCCAATTTGCCCAATGCTATACGTCGTCTGAGGGAGCTCTGGTAGCATAGTGCCTAAGGCACTTGACTGCTAACCAGAAGGCTGGCGGTTCAAACCCACCAGCCACTCCTCGGAAGGAAGATGGGGCAATCTACTTCTGTAGTGATACTGCCTTGGAAACTCAAGGAGGAGTTGCTATGAGTCAGGTTTGACTCGACGGCACATAAAAACAACAACAAATATGTCGTCTGATGTCAAAGTGGCTGCTTTGAGTGGCGTCGATTGTAGAACCAAGCAATGTGAAATCTTTGACAATTTCAATCTTTTCTCCATTTATCATAATGCTCCTTCTAGGTCCAGTTGTGAGGATTTTTGTTGAGATGTAATCCATACTGCAGGCTGTAGTCTTCAATCTTCATCAGTAAGTGCTTCAAGTCATCCTCACTTTCAGCAAGTAAAGTTGTGTCATCAGGGTATTGCAGGTTGTTAATTATTCTTCATCCAATCCTGATGCCACATTCTTCTTCATATAGTCCAGCTTCTCGGATTATTTGCTCAGCATATAGATTGAATAAGTTAGTGAAAGGATACAACCCTGATGTACTCCCTTCTTGATTTTAAACCATGCAGTGTTCCCTTTCTCTGTTTGAACGACAGCCACCTGATCTATGTACAGGTTCCTTATGAGTACAATTAAGCATTCTGGAATTCCCATTCTTCTCAATGTTACCCACAATTTGTTATGATCCACACAATCAAATGCTTTTGCATAGTCAATAAAACATAAGTAAACATCTTTCTGGTATTCTTTGCTTTGAGCCAAAATCTATCTGACATCAGCAATGATATCCCTCCTTCCATGTCCTCTTCTGAAACCAGCTCGTATTTCTGGAAGTTCTTTGTCAATATACTGCTGCAACCATTTTTGAATTATCTTCAGTAAGATTTTACTTACATGTGATATTAATGATATTGTTTGAAAATTTCCACATTCCATGTGCTCACCTTTCTTTTGAATGGGTACAAGTATGGATCTCTTCCAGTCACTTGGCCAGGTAGCTGTCTTCCAAATCTCTTGGTATAACCAAGTGAGTGCCTTCAGTGCAGCATCCGTTTGCTGAAACATCTCAATGGGTATTCCGTCCATTCCTGGAGCCTTGTTCTTCAACAATTATTTCAGTGCAGCTTCGACTTCTTCCTTCAATACCATTGGTTCTTAAACATATGTCACCTCCTGAAATAGATGAAGAGTGATGAGTTCTTTTTGGTATAGTGACTCTGTGTATTCCTTCCATCTTCAAAAGGTGCTTCCTGCACCATTCAATATTTTGCCCATAGAATCTTTCAATATTGCAACTCGAGGCTTAAATATTTTCCTCAGTTCTTTCAGCTTGAGAAATGCAAAGTGTGTTCTTTCCTTTTGGTATTCTAACTCCAGGTCTTTGCACATTTCATCGTGTTGTTGTTGTTGTTATGTGCCATCAAGTTGGACCAACTCATAGCAACCCCTCCTTGGGTTTCCGAGGCAGTATCACTACAGAAGTAGATCACCCCATCTTCCTTCTGAGGAGTGGCTGGTGGGTTTGAACTGCCAGCCTTCTTATTAGCAGTCAGGTGCCTTAGGCACTATACTAGCAGAGTAATTGACTTTGTCTGCCTGAGCTGCTCTTTGAAATCTTCTGTTCAGCTCTTTTATCTTGTCATTTCTTCCATTTGTTTTCACCACTCTCCATTCATGGGCAAGTTTCAGAGTCTCTTCTGGCATCCATTTTGGTCTTTTCTTTCTTTCTCATCTTTTTAATGACCTCTTGCTTTCTTCATGGATGATGCTCTTGATGTCATCCCACAATTCTTCTGGTTTTCTGTCATTGGTGTTCAGTGCATCAAATCTATTCTTTAGATGGTCTCTAAATTCAGGGGGTATATATTCAAGGTCATATTTTGGCTCTCATGAACTTGTTTTAATTGTCTTCAACTTCAAGTTGAACTTGCATCTGAGCAGTTGATGTTCTGTTTCACAATCAGCTCCTGGCCTTTTTTGGCTGAAGACATTGTGCTTTTCCATCTCCTTTTGCCACAGATGTAGTCAATCTGATTCCTGTGTACTCCATCTGGTGAAGTCCACATGTAGAGCTGCCATTTGTGTTGTTGAAAAAAGGTATTTGCAATGAATAAATCATTGGTCTTGCAAAATTCTATCATGTGATCTCCAGCATTATTTCTGTCACAAAGGCAAATTTTCCAACAACTGGTGATTATTCTTTGTTTCCAACTTTTGCATTCCGATCACCAGTGATAAGCAACACATCTTGATTGCATGTTCAGTCAATTCAGACTGCAGAAGTTGATTTAAAAAAAAACCTTCAATTTTGTCATCTTTGGCTTTGGTGGTTGGTGTGTAGATTTGAATAATAGTAGTATTAATGGGACTTCCTTGTAGACATATGGATATTATCCTATCACTGACAGCATTGTACTTCAGGACAGATCTTGAAACATCCTTTGTGATAATGAATGCCACACCATTCCTCTTCTATCTGTCATTCCTGGCATAGTAGATCACATGGTAGTCTGATTCAAAACAGCCAAGACCAGTCCATTTCAGCTCATTAATGCCTAGGATATCAATCTTTACCCATTGCATTTCATTTTGACAACTTCCTATTTTCCTAGATTCATGCTTCATACATTCTGTTTCAATTATTAATGGATGTTTGCAGCTGTTTCTCCTCAATTTGAGTTGTGCCACATCAGCACATGGAGGCCCTGAAAGACTTACTTTATCCATATCATTAAGGTTGGTTCTACTCTGATTAGGCAGCTCTTCCCCATTCCTATATTGAGTGACTTCTGACCCAAGGGGCTTATCTTCCTGCACTGTGTTGGACAATGTTTCCAGGCTATTCATAAAGTTGCCCAGTAATGTATCAGACAGTTTTTCTCTCCTATTCATAAGGTTTTCCCTGGCCAATTTTTGAGAAATGGATGGTCTCCTCCTTCTTCCTAGTCTGTCTTAGTCTGTAAGCTGCGTTGAAACCTGTGCACCATGTGCAACTCTGCTGGCATCATTAACACCAGTGGCACAGCCTCAAGCCTCACAGCAATGTACAAGCCTCACATGATGACAAACTGACAGACAAATTTGTCTCCCTTAGCTGTTAGAAACTTCTGCCCTTACCCCTTACCTAAGTCCTACCTGGAACCTGCCACTCTCTGGTCCCTGGCCGCTCCCTCCTTTTCCTGGCTCTATGGGGCTTGGGGCCTGTCTTGCCTCCTGCCCCTTTTATATGAATATCCTGCCACTCCTGAGGTCCTTGAGGAGGAAGAAAAATATAACAAAATATATAA
>NW_006921590.1:36360179-36363429 GCF_000298275.1 Orycteropus afer afer
CAATCCTACTTCCGTAGTGATACTGCCTCGGAAACCCAAGGAGGGGTCACTATGAGTCGGGGCCGACTCGACGGCACATAACAACAACAACAACTTTTATGGGCATTTTTATCATTTCCATTATTTATTATAACAAAAAGTACTATAATAAACTTCTTTGTTCGTGTTTGCTTGTGCACCTGTATGAAACTTTGTCTACAGTATAGACATAAGAATGTGATTACTGGGTTGTAGGGTTTGGGCATCTTCAACTTCAAAGGTTTCTAATTTTGACATTTAGAACATATTGTCAGACTGATCTCTAAAAGGGATAGTACTAAATTAAATACCCACCACATCTATACTAGAAGGCATACTATTGTGTATCCTTGCTAGTATTTGATAGGGTCACATTTTTTAAATTTTTACCTATGTAGTTGGTGTGAAATTATTACTTTAATTTTTGTTTTCCTGATTACTAGTAGGTTGGATCATTTTGCATATTTAGTAGCCATTAAACTTTCCTCTTCTATGAATTGTCTGTTTATATATTTTGGATGCTAACTGGTTGCAAGTTTTATAATTATCCATCAATATGTGATTTGTCTTTGCATTTTGTTTGTGGTCTTTTCTTACAAAGACACTTTAAAAAAATTTTAATATAGGCAAGTTTTTAAATCTTTCTTTTCATGGTTTATATATTTAATATGTGTATTTGTAAGTATAATGTTTTCGTATATCTACTTTAACTTTTCAATTCGAAATCATCCAAACAGAAAAGTTACAAGTCTTATATATACCCTTCACCCAGATTCATCAAGTGTAACAGTTTGTCACATTTGCTTTATTATTTTTTCTCCCTCTCTATATACTTTGTTGTTGTTAGTTTCCATTGAGTTGACTCTGACTCATGATAATTCTAGTACAACAGAATGAAATGTTGCCCAATCTTGAGCCATCTTCACAATTGTTGGTATGTTCAAATCCATTGTGGCCACTATGTATTTTGAGTGCTCTCTATCTTAGGAGGAGGAGCTCTGGTAGCGTAGTGCCTAAGGCACTTGACTGCTAACCAGAAAGCTGGCAGTTCAAACCCACCAGCCACTCCTCAGAAGGAAGATGGGGCAATCTACTTCCATAGTGATAGTGCCTCGGAAACCCAAGGAGGGGTCGCTATGAGTAGGGTCTGACTCGACAGCACATAACAACAACACAACGATAACATCCTAGGAGGTTCATCTTGAAGCACTATATTAAACAATATTCTATTGTGATCCATAAGATTTTCATTGGCTAATTTTCAGAAGTAGATTGCCAAGTCTTTTTTCTTAGTCTGTCTTAGTCTAGAAGCCCCACTGAAGTCTGTCCACCATGGGTGACTCTGCTGATATTTTAAATACAGGTGGCATAGCTTCCAGCATCATGGTATTACACAAGCTACCATAAGTATGACAAATAATACACAGTTTAAGGATAAAGATTTAAATAAATGTAAACATGAAGTGCCAATTAGTACTCTCACTTCTCCTTTTGTTCCTTCTTCTTGACAAAGGGAAGAAAATCTTTGAAACTTTCCCTCATCCATGGTATTGGTTACCTAGGGCTGCCCTAACAAAATACCACAAAGTGAATGGGTTATACAAACGGAAATTTATTGTCTCACAGTTCTGGAGGATAGTAACCTGAATTCAGAGTGTCGACAGGGCCATGTTTTCTCCAAAGGCTCTAGAGGAAGATCCATTCTTGTCTCTCTAAGCTTCTGGAAGACATTGGCTTGCAGCTGCAGGATAACTCTATTGTTACATAGCCATTTTTTGTCTGGTTCTCTTTGTCTCTTCTCCTCTTTTATAGGTCACTATCAGATTGGACTAGGACCTAACCTACTCTGATATAACCAAATGTTAACTGATAACATCTTCAACCACTCTATTTCCAAACAAGGTCATGGTCACAGGTATCAGGGGTTAGGACTTTAACATGAATTTCTGGGGAGGGAGACACAGTTCAATTCATTATACCTACTTACTATGTAATCATACTGTTTTTCATTTTGGAAGCAAAAGATGTTGGAGGTTTCTTCACGGTGGTGCAGATTTGATCTCTTCTTTATAAGTTACTAGAGTAATTTCCCAAAAGCTGTTGGTTTTTTTTTTTTTTTTTTCCATTTTAGAAATCTTCTTTGGTCTTTCACACAACTTGTCAGATTAGCAAAAGGAAAAAAACTAACAATTATTTAATGCATCTGCACCTTTGTCTCGTGTATCCTCACAATTACCTTTCTAATCAAGATCAGCCCCAAACGAATGGAGGAGGAGACAGATACACCAATAGTGGTTGCATCCTAGAACTTTATGTTTTTTGCCTCCTGTAGGTAAGTGATGGGAAGAGGACAGGGAGGGAGTTTGACCTACTTGAGAGGGACTACGACAGACTTCCTGGAGAAAATGCCTCAACAAAACCCTGAAGGAAGAATGTGAAAAGGAAACTGCACTTGGGTTTGAGCAGTGCAGTAGGGTTTCAAACAGTGGAAAAGAAGAGGGTAAAATAATGGAAACAAGCAAAGACATGGTCTGTTCAGGAAAAAGCGTGAACTGTGCAATTCAGCTCAAATACAAAACAAGGAGTGCTGAGGTGTTAGGTGCTGCCGAGTCAGTTCCAACTCATAGCGACCCTGTGCACAGCAGAACGAAACACTGTCTGGTCCTGTGCCAGCTCCACGATCCTTGCTATATCTGAACCCATCGCTGTAGCCACTGTGTCAAACATCTTGTTGAGGGCCCTCCACTTTTTCATTGACCCTCCATTTTACCAAGCATGATATCCTTCTCCAGGGAATGGTCTCTTCTGACAATAAGACCAAAGTAGATGAGACGAAGTCTGGCCATTCTCACTTCCAAGGAGCATTCTGGCTGCACTTTTTCTGGGACAGATTTGTTTGTTCTTTTAGTACTCCATGATACTTTCAGCATTCTTCACCAACACCACAACTCAAAAGCATCAACTCTTCTTTGGTCTTCCTTATTCATTGCCCAGCTTTCACATGCATATGAAGCAATTGAAAATACCAGGGCTTGCTTCAGGCACACCTTAGTCTTCAAGGAGATATTTTTGCTCTTCAGCACTTGAAAGAGAGTGCTATACTCAGAGAGGTATGTTGTTGTTGTTGTTATTTGCCATCGAGTCGACCCCGACTCATAGCGACCCCTCCTTGGGTTTCCGAGGCAGTATCACTACGGAAGTAGGATTGCCCAACCTTCCTTCCGAGGAGTGG
>NW_006921590.1:36363664-36390961 GCF_000298275.1 Orycteropus afer afer
CTCCTCGGAAGGAAGGTTGGGCAATCCTACTTCTGTAGTGATACTGCCTCGGAAACCCAAGGAGGGGTCGCTATGAGTCAGGCTGACTCCACGGCAAATAACAACAACAACAACAACAAATACCTCTCTGATATCTTGACTGCTGCTTCCATTGGTGTTGATTGACAACTTCAATCTTTTCTCCATTTATCATGATGCTGCTTATAGGTCCAGTTGTGTGGATTTTTGTTTTCTTTATATTGAGGTTATCCTTCCTGCAGACTGTAGTCTTTAATCTTCATCAGCAACTGCTTCACTTTCAGCATGCAAAGTTCTGTCGTCTGCATATTGCAGGTTGTTAATGAGTCTTCCTCCAATCCTGATGCCACATTCTTCTTCATATAGTCCAGCTTCTCAGATCATTTGCTCATGGTAGAGATTGAATAACTATGATGAAAGGATACAACCCTGATACACTCCCTTCTTGATTTTAAACCATGCAATGTCCCTGTGTTCTGTTTGAACAACAGCCTCCTGCTATATATATAGGTTCCTCATGAGTACAATCAAGTGTTCTGAAATTCTCATTAAAATTAATGTTATTCATAATTTCTTATGATCCACACAGTGGAATGTTTTTGTATAGTCAATAAAACACAAGTAAACATCTTTCTGGTATTCTTTGCTTTTAGCCAAGATCTATCTGACACTAGCAATGATATCCCTCGTGCCACATTCTCTTCTGAATCCAGCTTGCATTTCTGGAAGTTTTCTGTCAATATATTACTGCAACCGCTTTTCAATTATCTTCAGTAAGATTTTATTTGTGTGTGATATCAATGACCTTGTTCGATAATTTCCACATTCTGTGGGATCACCTTTCTTTGGAATGGGTACAAATATGATCTCTTCCAGTCAGCTGGCCAGGTAGTTGTCTTCCAAACCTCTTGCCATAGCTGAGTGAGTGCCTCCAGCACGGCATCTGTTTGTTGAAATATCTCAGTGTGTACTCTGTCAATTCCTGGAGCCTTGTTTTTCACCACTTCCTTTAGTGTAGCTTTGACTTCTTCCTTCAGTACCCTTGGTTCTTGATCACATGCCATCTCCTGAAATGGATGAACATCAACCAATTCTTTTTGGTACAGTGACTCTGTGTATTCCTTCTATCTTCTTTTGATATTTCCTGCATCATTCAATATTTTGCTGATTAAAAAAGAAAAAACCAAACTCACGGCCATCAAGTTGATTTGACTCATAGTGACCCCTCCTTGGGTTTCCGAGGCAGTATCTCTATGGAAGTAGATTGCCCAATCTTCCTTCCGAGCAGTAGCTGGTGGATTTGAACCTCCAGTCTTCTGGTTAGCAGTCAAATGCCTTAGGCACTACTCCACCAGAGCTCCCAATAGAATCTTTCAATATTGCAACTTGAGGCTTAAATTTTTTCTTCAGTTCTTTCAGCTTGAGAAATGCCAAGGATGTTCTTCCCTTTTGGTTTTCTAACTCCAGGTCTTTGTACATTTCATTATAATAATTGACTTTGTCTTCTAGAGCTGCTCTTTGAAATCTGTACAGCTCTTTCATCTTGCCATTTCTTCCATTTGCTTTAGCTACTCTCCATTCAAGGGCAAGGTTCAGAGTCTCTTCTAACATATATTTCAGTCTTTTCTTCCTTTCCTGTCTTTTTAATGATGTTTTGCTTTCTTCATGGATGATGTTCTTGAAGTCACCTCACAATTCCTCTGGTTTTTGGTCATTGGTGTTCAATGCATCAAATCTATTCTTTAGATGGTCTCTAAATTCAGGAGGGATATATTCAAGGTCATATTTTGGCTCTCATGGACTTGTTTTAATTGTCTTCAGCTTCAACTTGAACTTGCATTTGAGCAGTTGATAGTCTATTCCACAATCAGCTCCTGGCCTTGTTTTGGCTGAAGATATTGAGCTTTTCCATTGCTTCTTACCACAGATTAGGCAATCAATTTGATTCCTGTGTACTGCATCTGGTGAAGTCTATGTGTATAGCTGCTGTTTGTGTGTTGAAAAAAGGTATTTATGATGAATAAATTGTTTGTCTTGCAAAATTATATTGTGCAATCTCCAGCATTAGTTCTATCACCAAGGCCAAATTTTTAAACTACTGTTTCCAACTTTTGCATTCCAGTTACCAGTGATAATCAACGTATCTTGATTGCATGTTTCAGTCTGCAATTACAGACTGAAAATCTCCAATTTCCTCATCTTTGGCTTTGGTGGTTGGTGTGTAAAGTTGAATAATAGTAGTATTAACTGGCCTTCCTTGTAGGTGTATCGATATTATCCTATCACTGACAGCATTGTACTTCAGGATAGATCTTGAAACATTCTTTGTGATGGTGAATGTCACGCCATTCCTCTTCAACTTGTCAATTGCAGCATAGTAGATTATATAGTTGTCTGATTCAAAGTGGCAATAATTGGTCCATTTCAGCTCATTGATGCCTACGATATCAATCTTTATACATTCCATTTCATTCTTGACAACTTCCAATTTTCCTATTCATACTTGGTACATTCCATGTTCCAATTATTAGTGGATGTTTGCAGCTGTTTCTTCTCATTTTGAGTCATGCCACATCAGCAAATGGAAGTCTTGAAAGCTCTACTTTATCTATATTGTTAAGGTCAGCTCTACTCTGATGAGGCAGCTCTTTCCCACTGATATTTTGAGTGCCTTGCAACCTCAAGGGCTCATCTTCTGGCACTGTATCAGACAGTGTTTCAGGACTATTCATAAAGTTGTCTAGTAATGTGTCAGACAGTCTTTCACTGCTATTCATAAGGTTTTTGCTGGCCAATTCTTTGAGAAGTAGATGGCCTCTTCTTTCTTCCATGTGTGTCTCAGTTTGGAAGCTCCACTGAAACCTGTCCACCATGAGTAACCCTGCTGGCATTTGAAACACCAGTGGCACAGCCTCAGCCTCACAGCAACATGCAAGCCACCACAGTACAACAAACTGACAAACAAGTTCATCTCCCTTAGCTGTTCCAAATCACTCTGCTTACTTCCTGATCTCCCTCATCTGCTCTAAACCCATCACCTCAGCTCACATCCTTCCTGAACCCTTCAGACCACCCTCAACCCACTGCTTCACTTCCTTCCCATCCCCCACAGGCCACTCCCAACCTGCTGCACTGCCTCACTTCCTTCCTCATCCCCAAACCAAACAAATAAGCAAACAAACAAACAAAAATACAAATTCACTGTTGTCGAGTATATATATATAATAAAACCAATAGGGGCTACAGATGCTGATACTAATTAGACATAACCAGTCACCTCATAAACTCACTGCCATTGAGTCTTTTCCAACTCATAGCAACCACTTCTAGGGTTTCCGAGGCAGTATCTCTATGGAAGTAGATTGCCTAATCTTCCTTCTGAGAAGTGGCTGGTGGGTTTGAACTACCAGCCTTCTGGTTAGTAGTCATATGCCTTACCCACCTCATAGAAATACTTTTTTTGGTTTGAAGATTTAGGGTCATGGTCTCATGGGACAACACATCAGTTGGCCTAATGTAGTATCTAAAGTTTATGTTCTACTGTCTTGCATGGTGAACAGCATCTGGAGTCTTAAAAACTTACAAGCAACCATCTAAGATATAGTATTTATCTCTATTCACCTGGAGCAAAAGAAAAAGAATAAACTCAAGAACTAGAGAAGAAAGCAGACTATAGGACTAATCATTTTAATGAACTACTACCTCCTCTACCTTGAGACCAGAATAACTAGATAGTACCCAGCTACCATTACTACTGAATGTTTTGATCAGGGACACAATAGATGGTTCCTGATATAAAGGGAGAAAATGTGGAACAGAGCTTCAAATTCCTAAAGAATCCAGACTTGCTCAACCTATTGAGGCTGCAGGAATCCCCAAGACAATTGCTTTGAGGATATTTTTTAAATATTGAAGTAAAACTGTCCCTTGAAGTCACCTTTGAATAGTAGTTTAGCTCAAAAAGTAATATATATAAATATATAACATATATAGATATAGATATAGATATAGATATATTGATATAGATATACATACACACACACTAAAGCATAGATGAGTAGTTTGGAGACAGTGAGAGTAAGCTAAATTGAAGTGGGACAACTTCAAATTAACAGAATTAAGTAGAACAGAAATAAGGAGAAAGTTGACACAATGTGAAGAAAGTAACCATTATCACTGAACATTATCTGTAGAAATTGTTGGATGAGAGCACATTTTGCAGTGCATATTTTCACTAAATATATAATAAAATGTTTTTAAAAACATATTTTTAAATTTATAAAAAGGAGGACCAGGATAACAGCTGGTCCCATAGGAATCAGAAATAATTCAGAGAACAGAAGTGGGCTTAAAAGTCCCAATGAACATTCTTAGAGAATGTTTTTGAGATGTTGTATCTGCAAAGGTGGTATAGGCTCTTATATTGAAGGAGCAAAGAAAAACATGAAAGAAATCTTGGAAATTAAATGTCAAATTGGCAAAATTAAAGGAGTCATAGAGCAGCTGCGGGATAAGAAAGTCTCCTATGAAAATAGAACAAAAGGATGGAAATTAAAATTATCAGGGAAAACTTAAGAAAGAATATTTTTATTGTATATTTGACACATACAAAAGAATATGTGTAACATAAATGTAAGTTGTGACTCTCAATAATACAACGAACACCAGTGAAACCATCACTAACTAACTCAAGAGCCAGGGCATCACTGATCTGGCTCCCTCTTTCTGTTCCCATCTCCTGCCTCCCAACCAGGAGTAACTGCAGTTCTGAATTTTGTATTTATTATGATCTTAGTTTTGATAACATATGAATGTGCCCTGAAATGATAGTTTTACTTGATTTTGAACCTAATAAAAATGACATCCTACTGACAGATTGATAGGAAGGAAAACATAGATATAAGACTAGGTGGAGAGGAAGCAAGCACAACGATTAAAGGTAAGACAACCACTTCTCACCCTACCTCTACCATTCCCTAGCTAGAGGAACTAGTGTAAATTACATAAATTCCTCTTTTTGTTGTTAGGTGCCACCGAATTGGTTCTGACTCATGATGACCCTGGGTATAACAGAACAAAAAACTGCCCAGTGCTGCTCCATCTCACAATCCTTGCTATGTTGGAGCCTATTGTTGCAGCCACAGTGTCAATCCATCTCCTTGAGCACCTTCCTCCTTTTTGCTGACTCTCTGATTTACCCAGCATGATGTCCTTCTCCAGGGATTGATCCTTCCTAATAATGTGTCCAAAGTACAAGAAGTGAAGTCTCAATATCATTGCTTCTAATGACCATTCCGGCTAATCTTCTACCAAGAGAGATTTATTCATTCTTCTGGAAGTCTATGGTATATTCAATATTCTTTGTCAACACAATTCAAAGGCATGGATTCTTCTTCAGTCTTCCTTATTCACTGTCCAGCTTTAGCATGCTTATAAGACAATTGAAAATACCATCCTTGGGTCAGGTGCACTTTAGTGCTCAAAGTGGCATCTTTGCTTTTTAACAATTTAAAGAAGCCTTTTGCAGCAGATTTGCCCAATGCAATACATTGTTTAATTTCTTGATTGATGCTTCCATGAATGTCGATTGTGGATCCAAAGTAATATGAAATCCCTGACAACTTTAATCTTTTCTCTATTTATTGTGATGTTGCTCATTGGTCCAATTGTAAGGATTTTCATTTTCTTTATGTTGAGGTGTAATCCATACAGAAGGCTACTTACTGTCTTTGATCTTCACCAGTAAGTGCTTCAAGGCCTCTTTGCTTTAAGCAGACAAGGTCGTGAACATCTGCATAACGCTGGTTGTTATTAAGTCTTCCTCCAGTCCTGAATTGCAAGCCGTGTTCTTCTTCATACAGCCCAGTTTCTTGCGTTATATGCTCAACATACAGATTGAAGAAGCATGGTGAATGGATACAACCCTAACACATCCTCTTCCTTATTTTAAACCATGTCATATCCCTTTGTTCTATCCCACTGACAGCCTTTTGGTTCATATACAGGTTCCATATAAGCACATATTCCATATTCTTTGAAATGTTATCCATAAATTGTTATGATGCACACAGTCAAAATCCCTTGCCTAGCCAATAAAACACGAGTAAACATCTTTCTGGTATTATCTGCTTTCAGACAAGATCCATCGACATCAGCAATGATATATCTCTCATTCCACATCCTTGATGTACTGCTGCAACTGTTTTTTTAATTATCTTCAGCAAAACTTTATTTGCATGTGAAATTAATGATATTGTTTGATAATTTCTGCATTCTACTGGATCATCTTTCTTTGGAAAGGGCACACATATGTATCTTTCTAGTCAGTGTGCCAGGTAGCAATCTTCCAAATTTCTTGGTATAGACCAGTGAATGCTTACATTGTTGCTTCCATTTGTTGAAACATATCAATGAGTATTCTGTCAATTCCAGGAGCCATGTTTTTTCACCACTGACTTCAGTGAAACTTGGACTTCTTCCTTCAATACCATTGGTTCTTGATCATATGACAAAACCAAAACCAAACTTACTGCCCTCAAGTCAGTTCCGACTCATAGCAACCCCTTCTTGAGTTTCTGAGGTGGAATCTCTACAGAAGTAGATTGCCCAGTCTTCCTTCCATGAAGTGGCTGGTGGGTTTGAACTGCCAACCTTCTTGTTAGCAGTCAAATGCCATAGGCACACTGCCAGAGCTCCTTTTGATCATATGATATGTCCCAAAATGACTGAACATCTATCATTTCTTTTTGGTACAGCGATTCCATGTATTCCTTCCATCTTCTTTTGATATTTTCTGTGTCATTCAATATTTTGCCTATAGTTGTTGTTGTTGTTGTTTGCCATTGAGTTGGATCCGACTCATAGCAATCCCTCCTTGGGTTTCCGAGGCAGTATCACTACGGAAGTAGATTGCCCCATCTTCCTTCCGAGGGGTGGCTGGTGGGTTCGAACCGCCAGCCTTCTGGTTAGCAATCAAATGCCTTAGGCACTATGCTACCAGAGTTCCTTATAGAATCCTGCAATATTGCAACTCAAGACTTGAATTTTTCCTTCAATTTTTTCAGCTTGAGAAATGCCAAGTGGTTTTCTAATTCAGGTCTTTCCACAGGTCATTAAAATATTTTATTTTGTCTCCTTGAGCTGCCCTTTGAAATCTCCATTCAGCTCTTTTACTTCATCATTTCTTCCATTCACTTTAGCTACTCTCCATTCAACAGCAAGTTTCAAAATCTCTTCTGACATCCACTTTGGTCTTTTCTTTCTTTCCTGTATTGTTAATGACTTTTTGCTTTCTTTATGTATGATATCCTTGATGTCAGGCTGTAATTTGTCTGGTCTTCAGTCATTAGTGTTCAATGCATCAAATGTATTCTTGAGATTCTCTCTAAATTCAAGAGAGACATACTCAAGGCCAATTTTGGCTGTAGTGGACTTGTTTAATCTTCTTCGGCATCAACTTGAATTTGCATATGAGCTATTGATGCTCTGTTCTGCAGTCATCCCTTGGCCTTGTTCTGCTTGATGATATTGAGCTTCTCCACCATCTCTTTCCACAGATGTAGTTGATTTGATTCCTGTGCAATCCATCTTATGAAGTCCACTTATATAGTCATGTTTTTTTGTTGTTGTTGTTGTTGTTGTTAAAGCAAGATATTTGCAATGAATACATTGTTGGTCTTGCATAATTCTGACATGAAATCCCCATCATTATTTCTATCCCTAAAGCCATATTTTCCAGTTACCAATCCTTCTTTGTTTCCAACTTTCATATTCCGATCACTAGTAATTATCAATGTATCTTGCTTGACTGGAGAAGTTGGTAAAAATCTCCAATATCTTCATCTTTGCTTTTAGTGGCTACTGTGTAAATTTGAATAATAGTCATATTAACTAATCTTCCTTGTACATGTATTTATATTATCCTATCACTGATAGCATTGTACTTTGGGCCAGATCTTGAAATGTTCATTTGAGCACTGAATGTGATGTCATTCTCCTTTAATTTACTATTCCCGGCATACTAGGCCATATGATTGTCTGATTCAAAATCACATTACCAGTCCCTCTGGTGGCGTAGTGCCTAGGGCATTTGACTGCTAACCAGAAGGCTGGTGGTTCAAACACACCAGCCACTCCTTAGAAGGAAGATTGGACAATCTACTTTCATAGTAATACCACTTTGGAAATGCAAGGAGGGGTTGCTATGAGTCAGATCCGACTCGAGGACAGTGAGTTTGGTTTTTTTCAGTTCAGTAATGCCTAGGTGCCAAAGGGGCAGGGAGGCACCATCTTCTGACCTCCTCTAACCCCACAAGAGGAAGACAGAATCACTATCAGTAGCCCAAGGCCTATTCCTGCAGGGCCAGACATCCTGCCTCCCTCCAGCCCTTTTATCAACCCTGACACAAACTGTTCTTCCCACAGCACCCACCACCTCTCTTCTGGGTTTGATAATTTGCTGTAGTGACCACAAAGGACTCATAGATTGTGGGGTTTATTAGGGAAGTACCAGGCTACAATTCAAGTTCAGGAACATGCTCAGTCTCTCTCAGCCCACCATCTCTCAGCTGACAATCTCTCTCAGTCTCTCTCCCAGCAGCGCATGTCTCTTGCATCTCTCTTTCAGCAACATGTGTCTCTCATGTCTCTTAGGAACATGTCTTTCTCAGCCAGCAGTCAGAGAGACTCCTTCTGCCTCTAGGAGGGTTCTTTTTACACCTGGCAGTGGCCAAACTAACCAATCCCAACATCAGGATTCTATACATCTGAGAGACAGAGAACTTCGCAGAAGATTGCTTCATGCCACTCTCAACAGAAATATCCCAGGTGGATAACTTTAACAATTAGGAGCTACTCAGTTGCTCACGGCAAATTCCACCACCGAGTTTACAAAGACTTATGGCTAGAAAAGCCACACTATGTAATTTACTACACTGCAGGCCACCCCCTGGCTTTTCTAGCCATTATTCCTTTTATACTCAAAAATTAACAACCCCTTCACCATCAGTTTAAGAATAACTACACCCATGAAAACATGTAAGCCAGCCACTTCATGCTTTTATCTCCCCCCATTTTAAATAGCCAATTTTTAACTTGTCCATCCCTATCAAACCAGTAGTCTGAGGAGACAAGCATGGTCCTTTCTTTCTGGAAAATCTTCTGTTCTGCTTGGAAACTCTGGGCATCTACATCCATAAACAAGCAAAGTTCAGCCCAGAGCAAGCCATCAAACTGCAGGAACTTAATACCAGCTCAGTGTTAAATATTTTCCTCTTCGTTTGGTCAGGTTCTGGTCAGCTCAACCCTAGCCATCCCAGGTAGGTCATGGGTACCAGCTGCCAAGTTTGGGAGTCACACTCTTCCCTTCACTTTGGACCAGCCAGCACCTTCTCTCACATCCTCAGTTCTCAGGGACTATTTCAATGTCCGGAGGCTCACAACTCCTTGCACTTCAGAGCAGCCAGCCCTTTCTCTCATCCCCAGTCTCTGAGTCCTAGGTCAAAGAGTACCAAACTCAGCCTGTTTCTTCTTTGCTTCTCTTCCCCCATTTCCACTCAAGTGGACCCAGGTAGTCATAAGCGAGTATCATACAAGCCTACTACATGCTGGCTTCCTTTAATTTGCAGTCCTGGAAGGGGTTTCTCTCATTGACTATGACTTTCCTGCCTTGATGCACCCAAAACCTATCTACTTGCTCAAAATTCAAAAAGCCAAGCAGTCTTTTTTTTTTGGGGGGGGGGGGGGCGGGTAGGATCCTGTGTTCAAATGCAAATCTTCTGTTCTCTCAGTAGTTCTGGTTGGAGCTCAGGTTTTCTACCTAAACCCCTAATACTCTACACACAAGACTTGAAACAAAAAACTCTTTCTGCTGGGCAAATTCTATTTCCCCTTTTAACATATCCAATCAAGTATGAGCTGAAGGCAGACTTACATGCTCTCTGTTATCCATATCCCATAATCATTTCTAATGTACAAGTAGGTAAGAGAACATTCAATACCCGTAGTACATTCAGATAAACACATAATCCAAAGTACATAATCCTTTTTAAGACATTCCAGGTTCGTCTCTTTACCTTGATTATCATCCCATTCTATGTATATGGCCATGGGCCTTTGGCTGGGTGTAACCAAAAGCCCTGGCCTCTGGATCAATCATCTCCTTTAATATATAACACCAACCAAAGTAACCATCTAAGAATCTAGAATTTCACTTCCCAGGACCCTTCCTTCTTTCTTTCTTTTACAAACTCTTATGCTTCTATGAGTCTGGAGCCACTGCAATGAATCCCACCGCTTCTGACACCAACTGCCAAAGGGGCAGGGAGTTGCTATCTTCTGACCTTCTCTAACCCCACAAGAGGAAGACAGAATCACCATCAGTAGCCCAAGGCCTATTCCTGTGAGGCCAGACATCCCGCCTCCCTCCAGCCCTTCCATCAACCCTGACATCAACTGTTCCTCCTGCAGCACCCACCACCTCTTTGCTGGGTTTGATAATTCGTTGTAGTGACCATGCAGAACTCACAGATTATGGGGTTTATTAGGGAAGCACCAGGCTACAATTCAAGTTCAGGAACACGCTCAGTCTCTCTCAGCCCGCCATCTCTCAGCCAACAATCTCTCCCCCAGCAGTGCATGTCTCTCAGTGTCTCTCTCCCAGCAGTGCATGTCTCTCATGTCTCTCTCTCAGCAGTTTGTGTCTCTCATGTCTCTCAGGAGTACATCTTTCTCAGCCAGCAGTCAGAGAGACTTCTTCTGCCTCTAGGAGGGCTCTTTTTACATCTGGAAGAGTGGCTAAACTAACCAATCCCAACATCAGGAGACAGAGAACTTCCCAGAAGATTGCTTTGTGCCACTCCCAACAGAAATATCCCAGGTGGATAACTTTAACAATCAGGAGCTACTCAGCTGTTCATGGCAAACTCCACCACAGCGTTTACAAAGACTTATGGCTAGAAAAGCCACACTATGTAATTTACTACACTGCACTAGAATAACAATCTTTATGTGTTCCATTTCTTATTTATAACCACCAATGTTCCTAGGTTCATATGTCATAAATTCCATGTTCCTATTATTAATGGATGTTTTCAGCTGTTTCTTCTCACTTTGAGTTGTGGCACATCAGCAAATGAAGGTCCAGAAAGCTCTACTCCATCCATGTCCTTAAGGGGGACACTTCTTTGAGAAGGCAGCTCTTCTCCAGTCATATTTTGAGTGCTTTCCAACTTGAAGGCTTTATCTTCCAGCACTATATCAGACAGTGTTCCCCTGCCGTTCACAAAGTTTTCAGTGGCTAATTTTTTCAGAAGTCACCACCACATTCAGTATTATAGCAACACACAAGCCACCACAGTACAACAAACTGACAGACCAATGGTGAAGCAGCCGTAATTGGAAAATCTGGCCTATGAGATAGAATCGATGCCAGAGAGCACATGATAGAATTTTGCAAGACCAGTGACTTATTTGTTGCAAATACCATTTTTCAACATGTTGTTGTTGTTGTTGTTATGTGCTGTCGAGTCGGACCCTACTCATAAATAGTGTCTATATACAGGGGCTCTGGTAGCATAGTGCCTAAGGCACTTGACTGCTAACCAGAAGGCTGGTGGTTCATACTCACCAGCCACTCCTCGGAAGGAAGATGGAGCAATCTACTTCTGTAGTGATACTGCCTCGGAAACCCAAGGAGGGGTCACTTTGAGTCAGGTCCGATTCGACGGCACATAACAACAACAACATACACGTAGACCTTGCCAAATGGGATACATAGGAATTAAATCTACTACATCTTTGGAAAAAGACAATGGAGAAGCTCAATGTTATCCTTCAGAACAATATTGAAAATATCATGGACTGCAAGAAGAATAAGCAAATCTGTCTTGAAAGAATGCAGTTGAAATGCTTTTTATGAGTGAGAATGGCCAGACCTTGTCTCTCATACTTTGGTCAAGTTATCAGAAGGGACCAATCCTGGAGAAGAATATCAATTTGGTAAAGTAGAGGGTCGGAGAAAAGGTGAAGACCCTCGATGAGATGGATTGACACAGTGGCTGCAATAATGGGCTCAAGTATAGCAACCATTGTGAGGACGGTGCAGGACCAGGCAGTGTTTTGTTCTGCTGCACACAGGTCGCTGTGAGTCAGAGCCAGCTCATCGGCACCTAACAACAACAACAGCATTCTATAAAACATCTACTTAGGCTGTTTGCCAAATTTTCTTTGGGATATTGGGGTACAATATTTTTGGTTAGTAAGACTTCTTTATATATTTATTCCAGAAAGTGACTTGTTGTCAATAATGTTATGCAAATGTCTTTTCCAAGTTTGACACTTGTCTTTTGACTTTATTGATGAGGTCTTTTGATAAATAGAAGTTCTCAGTTTTTAAGTGATCAATTGTGTCAATTTTCAATCAGTATTTTCTCTACCTTTAGGTAAAATAATAATAATAATCTCCTAAAACTCTGAGAAAAGTTTTAAAGTTTTGCCTTTCATATTTGAGTCTTTAATCCTTTATATATATATATATATATATATATATATATATATATATATACAGTTTCATCTAAAAATCTAATGTCATTTTGTCTACATCTTTAATTTGTTTTCCCAATATCATTTATCAAATAGCTCTCTTTTCTCCATTGATTTGCAATATGGGCTGTTCTGGTTACCTAGTGCTGCTCTGACAAGAATATACCACAAATGGGATGGCCTTATCAAACAGGAGTTTATTCTTACAATTCGGAGGCTTTAAGTCTAATTCAAAGTGCCAGGCTCCAGGGGCTGGGTGAAAGCCCCTCAACCTTGGGGTCCAGCTCTGCCTCCTGCTCCCGGCCCACTGGAGCTAGAGGCATTTCTTCACTCAGACAGCTGCTGGCTGCTGAGGCTGAGAAGCCCCAAGGTTGACAAGCAAAAAGGTACAGTCCCGATATTACCAAACCACATGGCAGGCCATTAACTTAATTCCATTGTAAGTCCAAAGGTCAGCAGAGCATGGCAGGCTGCTGAGCAACGACATGGCTACATGCAGGGTCCAAGCATGCCATAGGCTAGAGACCATTCCCAAAGCTTCTCCTTACATACAGGAAGCAGATCACATCCCAAAGGCAGCTACTCAGCTGTTTGTGGTAGATCCCAACATGGAGTTGATTGCCAGTCTCATTACGGGAAATTACTACCACTGGCTGCCCAGCCACTCAACCAGGCCCAGCCAAGTTGACACACAAACATAACTACCACACAGGCCAATATAAAATTTCCATGTATTGGCATATCTAGTTCTGGATCCTCTATTCTATTCCATTGACTTATTTCTGTTCTTGAACCAATACCTTAGTTGTTTATGCTTTAATAACTTAGTCAAGTCTTTTATTCTTCAGGAATGTCTTGGTTATTCTTGGCTTCTTAAGCTATATAAACTTAATAATCAGCTTGTTAAATTCCTTTAAAAATCCTGTTGGGGTTTTTATTAGAATTGCACTGATTCTATAGAAAACTGGGGGCGGGGTGGGGCAGGGGAGTACTGATGCTTTTACATTATCGGGTCCTTTGACACATAAATATGGTGGGTGTACTCTCCTTTTACCTCAGCCTTCAACAATTTCAATAAAGCATCATATTTTCTCCTTATATTTCTTGCATTTTTAAAATAAAATGTTCATTTCAGAATAAGTTAAGATTCACAGAAAACTTGTAAAGCTAATACAAAGGGTTTCTATATACCTTTCATTCATTTTCCTGTAATTTTAACATTTTATGTGTATCTTTTGTTAGATTTATTCCTGGGTACTTTGTAAAATATATTGCTATTGTAAGTGGTGAAGCATAGACTATTAATCCAGGTGTTCAGCAACCAAATAATAGGAATTTCCAAAAGAGAGAACAGTGAAAATAAATGGGAGAAAATTTTCAAAGAAAAAATAAAATTCTTAAAAATTGAAGAGGCAATGATCTTGAAATTGAAAAAGCCTACTAAGTATTGCACAAGATGAATGAAAAATAGCATCTCACTTAGACCCTTCCTTGTGAAATTTCAAAACATCAAGCATAAAGAAAAGATCTTAAAAACTTTGTAAGATTGTTTGTTATGAAGGGTGTTAACCTGGAGAGCAGATTCTACATATAACTCAGAGTTCCCATGTTGAGGTCTTCCTTCTAAAAACATGATCTCCTTTTATGCCTCAATAGCTTTAAAGTATTCTTGTGTAGCACTTACATATTTCCTGCTAAATTTATTCTGAGGTGGTTTATATTTTTGTTGCTATTACAAACTTGAACAGTTGTACCTCATATTTTCTGGTTACCACTGTTACAGGAACGTTCGTGATATTTATTTCAATTTATGTAGATATGGGACTAAACGCTTGTTGTTCCAAGTAGATCTTTAGTTGACTCTTGAGTGTTTTCCTATTAGATCATTAGTTAATCTGCAAGCAACAATAATTTTGTCTTCCTTATCTCTCTGCTTTTTTTTTTTCCTCTGGCTGGAACATTCAAAATAGTTTTGAATAATTGCTGTAACTATACTTGTCATTACCTCCCCTCTTTTTCTTGTCATCATCCCCTGCCATGGTTATTGTCACTATTGTTGTTAATCATGATAACAAAATATATATAGATAACAAAATATTTCCCAATTCAACAATCTTTACATGTACAGTTCAGTAACATTGTGTTTATCATGTTCAATCACTATTAATTGTTCCCAAATTTTTCCATCACTCCTAACAGGAGCTCGATGTTCCCTAAACATTGTGTCTTCCTTTTCCTCCTCTCTCCCATCTGCCCCCTGGAACTAATAATAAACTTTGATCTCTATACACTTACTTGCCCATTCTAGATATTTCATACAAGTGGAATCATACAATGTTTATCCTTTTGTGACTGACTAATTTCATTCACAATAATGTTTCTAAGGTTCATCTATGTTGTAGACTGTATCAGGAGTTTATTTCTCTTTATGACTGAGTAATATTCCATTACATAGTTCCACCACATTTTGTTTATCCATTCTTCTTTTGATGGACAGTTAGGCTGTTTCCATTATTGTTAATAGTGTGGCAATGAACACTGTTGTACAAGCATTTGTTTGAATTCCTGCTTTTGGGTATATACTTAGGAGTGGAATTGCTAGATCATATAGGAGCTCTGGTAGCATAGTGGCTAAAGCACTTGACTGCTAACCAGAAGGCTGGTGGTTCAAACCCACCAGCCACTCCTCTGAAGGAAGGTTGGGCAATCCTACTTCCGTAGTGATACTGCCTCGGAAACCCAAGGAGGGGTCGTTATGAGTCGGGGCCGACTCGACGGCACATAACAACAACAACATGGTAACTTGATGTTTAACATTTTGAGAAACTGCCAAGCTGTTTTCAACAGTGACTTTACCATTTTACATTCCCACTAGCAGTGGATGAGGGTTCCAATTTTTTTTTTTCTTGTAATATTACACTCAAGATAACAAGTGCTTTTGGTTTCAGAAAGAGCCTCTATCATAGAAGAAATACATGTTGGACTTTAACATATATTTTTTGCATTTATTGAGATGATCTAATTTAATCTATTAATTTGATGAGTTTAATAAAAGTACTTCAACTACCGAATCATTATCATTGTTGTTGTTAGGTACCAGTGAGTTGGCTCCAACTCAGGGCAACTCTGTATACAGCAGAACTAACACTGCCTGGTCCTGCACCATTCTCACAATGGTCGCTATGCTTAAGCTGTCATTGCAGCCACTGTGTCAATGCATCTCACTGAGATCTTCCGCTTTTTTGCTGACTCTCTACCTTACCAAGCATGACATTTTTCTCCAGGGAACGGTCCCTTCTAACAGCATGACCAAAATAGGGGAGACAAAATCTAGCCATTCTCGCTTCTGAGGAGCATTCTGGATGTACATTTTCCAGGACAGATTTGTTCATTCTTCTGGCAGTCCGTGGTATTTTCAGTATTCTTCACCAACACCACAGATTAAAAGCATCAAGTCTTCTTCAGTCTTCCTTTTCATTGTCCAGCTTTCACATGCATATGAGGCTACTGAAAATACCATGGCTTGGGTCAGGCGCACCTTAGTATTTAAAGTGACACCTTTGCTCCTAAATACTTCAAAGAGGTCTTTTGCCGGAGATTTGCCCAGCACATATGGCATCTGATTTCTTGACTGCTGCTTCCATGCTTCATCATTACTTTCTTGGAATTAACTCTACTTATTTAAAGTTTACTGCCCCTTTAATACATTCCTGAATATATTTGCAAATGGCTTATTTATATACCGTTAAATGCTATTTTTCTGTAGTTTTCATATGTATACCACTTTTAGCATTAGGCTTTGCATTGGGTTCATGTAAACCTTGTAAAATTAATTGGAAATTGTGTCCTATTTTCTTTGCTTGGGGCAGTTTAAATAGCAAAACAAAGCATTAAGTTTTTCATGCAAGCTTGCTAGAATTTAAAAAAAAAAAATCATTTAGGCTTAGCACACCTATTGCAAGCAGTTCTGTGACTGTTTTTAAAATTATATTTATTATTTCCATAGTTATTGTCCACTCAGATTTTCTGCTTCTTTTGAGTTAATTTTGATAATATTTTATTTCCCCATAAAATCATTCAGTTTATCCAGAGTTTAATATATTAGGATCAAGTTGTACATAGTGTTTTCTTGAAATTTTTAATCTCATCTGTGATTGTTAAGGCTGTATGTCAACTTGGCTGGGCCATGGTCTGAGTGGCTGGGCAGCTGGATGTAATTATTCCCCATGATGAGATTATAATCACCTTCATGGTGGAATCTGCTATGAGCAACTAAGTAGCTGCCTTCGGGGTGTGGCCTATTTCCAGTATATAAGGAGAAGCTTTGAAAAAGTCTCTAGCTTTTTGGCACATGTGGCCTGCCATGGTGTCTGCTGATCTTGGGATTGTTCCTGAACTTGAACCAGTAGCTGTGTTTCCTGCCGATCTTGGGATTTTGCATTTTACCTGTTGATCTTGGGTTCATCAGCATCAGATCCAGCAGCTGCATCAGTCAGAAGCCTTTAGTGCGCTCCAGTGGGCCTGGTGCTTTGAACCCACCAGCTGCTCCATGGAAGAAAGATGAGGCAGTCTGCTTCTGTAAAGATTTATAGCTTTGGAAACCCAATGGGGGTTACTCTGAGCTGGAATTGACTTGATAGCAGTGAGTTTGGTTTGGTTTCAGTGAGCCTGGAGTAAGAGGCAAAGCTGAAGCCAAAGGGTGAGGGGCCTCCACCTGGCCCCTAGAACTGGCACTCTGAACTTGGACTTCTAGCCTCCTAAATGTAAGACAATACATTCCTGTTGGTTGAAGCCACTGACTCACAGTATTTTTGTTATGGCAGCACTAGAGAACTAAGACATCATCTTTCAACATGATGATTTTTCCTAACATTGTGTACTTGTATACTCTCTTTCCTCTTTCCTCTCTATCAGACTTAATATAGATTTGTATATCTAGTTGAGTTTATAAAACTGGTTGAATTTGTAAAAACTAATTTGAATAAAATATATTCCTTCCTTTTTTCTTACTCTTTTATCAATTCTGAGTTGTATTTATAAAATTTCTCATTAACTAATTTCCGCCTTTATATTTTTCTCCCCTTTTCCCAATGAATTTGGCAGTACTTTTCCTTGTTTCTAGAATTGAACCTTGAAATTATTTATTTTTAAACTTTTTCATGTTCTAAAACATTTCTAAGTATTATTTAGGGCTGAAATTGTATCTTGAGTTCAGATTTGGCCATACCCCATATGCTTTGATTTGTAATGTTCTCATGGTTGCTGGTATGTAAATAGACTGTTAATTTTTGAATAAATAGACAAGATAGAAAAGTCTGAAAATTCTTGAAAAGTCTTAAGGCAAGAACATGAAAATATCCTGGATACAAGATTAGAAGGGGAATGGGGATTTAGGGGGTGGGAGTTGGAATGAAGGGAGACAATAAAAATCATTTTCTCAATGAGCAATTATGCTACAAACGTTTTACCTATACTTAAAATTCTGAGTTTGATTTCTTATTCCATGACAATATTTCTTGTCAAACTATGTGTGCTTGTCAAGATTCTCTGGTCTGAAAATCTTGATGAAAAGGTCTAAGAATTCTTTTTCTCTTGTCTTCTTATTTAAAAGATACAGAAATCTCTTGTGTTACAAACTTATCTTCTCAAAACTTTTTAGAAACTGCTCTGTTGTTTCTGGTGTTTAGTATTTCAGAAGAAATGTCCAATGATAGCAAAATTTTGTTTTCCTTTGTCTGTAATTTTTTCAGACCATATACTTAGAAAGTAACATGTAAAGTAACAATAAAACAAAATGTTTCTGGTACAGGACTAGCAGTACAAAAACATAGGGTATGACTACCTGGATAACATACCCATTTCGTACTAGTGCATCTTTAAGTACATGCTATTGACTGTCCATAATCCACAGAGTTACAACTCCACACTTAAGTAACATGATGACAGTTCCTGTACTTAAAAAAAAAAAAAAAAATAGGTGTAACACATATGTTCCATCATTTGACCAATTCCATCTGTTTAGATGTTCAGAGGGCTTAGATATTTCTAAAGTAAGCCCCATGCAACATGTTACTTGATCAGTTTTCTAAAATAAGTTTTCAGGACAATGACAGTAAGGAAAAAAAAAACATGAAGGAATGAAGTCCTAATTATTATATACGCATATTCCTTTTATAGTAGGGGGAAAACATTTACAAATAAGTTTTAAACAAAGAAAAGACAATTTTGACAAGAAATTTAAGTCTGTACAATGTCTTCACTTTGCTGTCATCATTCATACAAATGCTTCATAGTTGACTTGACCATCATCATCAATATCTGCTTCCTGATAATTTCCTCACCTTCCTCATTTGTAAACTTCTCTCCCTGGTTTGTCATCATGTGGCAAAGTTCTGCTGCACTAACAGAGCCATTGCCGTCCTTATCAAACACATCAAGCGCTTCTCTAATTTCTTCTTCACTCTCTGTGTCTTTCATTTTTCTTGCCATCATTGTCAGAAATTTTTATTTTATTGTCAGGATTTTTATTCTAAAAAAGCACACTACCATCAAGATGGATCTGACTCACAGAGACCTCTCCTTGGGTTTCCAAGGCAGTATCACTACAGAAGTACATTGCCCAATTTTTCCTTCTGAGGAGCAGCTGGTGGGTTTGAACTGCCAGCCTTCTGGTTAGCAGTCAAATGCCTTAGGCACTATGCCACCAGCGCTCCCATTTTTTAAAAGAAATTTTTAATTTTCATCAGAACTTTTTGAATTTCAAGTATGAGAATTATTTCAAATTTCTTCCTTTTAAAAAAATATAGTCTTCTTAAATATCATTGCTATTTAAAGTAAAAATTTTCTTGTATTTATTCCTTTTTCATGGTATACACCAGTTTCAAATTGTACTTTTGGTCTCCTGTTTCTAAGATGTTAGGTCTTTTCATAACTCTGGTGACATTTTGCCTGCCCACACTCAGTGAGAAAGGTTTACATTTGTCCAGTTTTGAGAAATTCAAATGGGAATGTGTCACAATTTCGAAGAAACCTGTTTCCATTATTTTAGTCTGGAGTTTTCATTAGTGGTGGTTTGGGAGCTCAGGTTACACAGTGCCTAAGGCACTTGACTGCTAACCAGAAGGCTGGTAGTTCAAACTCACCAGCCACTCCTCGGAAGGAGGTTGGGCAATCTACTTCCATAGTAATACCGCCTTGGAAACCCAAGAAGGGGTCTCTATGAGTCAGATCCAACTTGAGAGCAGTGTGTTTGGTTGTTTTGTTTTGTCTTGTTTTGTTGTTAAGGAATAGTTGGCCATAGAAGGTATGGAGAGAGCTGCTTCTCTAGCAGTTTTATTTCCATGTGGTGTGGAGTGAATATTATTCATGTACATTGTTCTCCCCCTTCTCTAAGTGGCCTGACTACAATTACTCAGGAGTCTTCTGCAGAAATCTGCTAGTATTGCTCAGCAGGCCATCCATACCAGCTGAAGGCTGGAGACATGGCTCATGGTTAAAAGCTTATAAAATATCCTCATTCATTTATGAAATAATAAATACCTCTGGTAGCATAGTGGCTAAAGCACTTGACTGCTAACCAGAAGGCTGGCGGTTCAAACCCACCAGCCACTCCTCGGAAGGAAGGTTGGGCAATCCTACTTCCGTAGTGATACTGCTTCAGAAACCCAAGGAGGGGTCACTATGAGTTGGGTCCAACTTGACAGCACACAACAACAACAACAAAAACATGATGTATAAGGAGTCCCCGAGTGGTGAACATGGTTAAGCATTGGGCTACTAACTGAAAGATTAGAGGTACAAGTCCACCCAGAGGCACCTTGGAAGAAAGGCCTGGCAATTTACATCTGAAAAATCAGCCACTGAAAACCCATAGAGCACAGTTCTATTTTGACACACATGGGGTTGCCATGAGTTGGAATGGACTCCACAGCAACCGGCTTTTTGTGATGCATAAATTATTAGGCTAGACATTGAGGATAGGGCAGTGATCAAAAGAGATACAATACCAGCATACAGATGCATACAGCTCTTTTTTACAGACAGACATGAAACAACTAATTGATTCATTTTAAATAATAATTTGAATAAATGCTGGAACTTACAAGAGAGTTCCAGGATAAGGATACAAATTTCAGAGTTTACTTTCATAGGACAATTAAGGTTATGGAAGTGTTACTTCCATGTGGGAGTGCCTAAGTGGAGACTATAAAATGACCTCCAATTTGACCTGCTCCTTCCAAGTCTACCTTATGATCAGCATGAGGAAGTTGCTGAGAACTAGTAATGGATCCACATATGACAGCACTTTGTGTGGATGTGTGTATGTACAGTTGTTAATTATTTTCTCTGTTGCTGCTATAACAAATTACCACAAATTTAGTGGCTTAAAACAACACAAATGTATTATCTTACAGTTCTGAAGGTCAGACATCTAAAATGATTCTCATTGGGCTAAAATCAAGGTGTTGGCAGGGTTGAGCTCCTTCTGAGGGCTTTAGGAGAGAATCCATTTATTTGTCTTTCCCAGCTTCTACAGGCCGCCTGCATTCCTTGGCTCATGGCCCCTTCGTCCATCTGCAAAGCCAGCAGTGTAACACTTTTAAGTTTGTGACTCTGACACTACTGTTCTATCTTTCTCTTTCCCTTACAAGGACTCAAGATTACATTTGACCCACCCACATAATCCAGAATTATATCCCCATCTCAAGAGCAACTGATTAGCAACCTTAATTTCATCTGCAATCATTATTTCTCCCTTGCCAGGTAACATCACATATTCATAAATTCCAGAGAATAGGACATTGACAGTTTTGGGGGGGCATTCTGCCCACACTATTAACGATATTATTTCAGAAAATTGGCTCCACAATATTGCAGAATATTATTTTCAATCTGTGCATGTGCTCTTCAGAAATACCCTCATCAGTTACCCTGGGAGTTTTCCTTTCTTATGCTTCCCTTACCCCCACACATCTGCACTCAAGGATAATGGTTCTCAAAGTGTGATACCCCAGTCAGTATCAGCATCAACTGGGAACTCCTTAGCAATGGAATCTCAGTGTAGGCAGTCCCCCGGTTACGAATACCATCTGTTCTTAAATGTGTCTTTAAGTCAAATTTGTAGGTAAGTTGGAACAGATGCATACAGTTCTTTTTTAGCCTCATTTTAGTGCAAGAAAAGGCTGAAAGCCTTTTCAGTGATTTAAAAGGTGCAAGTCCAGCAAGTGAGGATGATCATGATGAAGAATATTTTGGGAGTAGGGGTTGGTTCAGTGGTTTCAAAGTGAGGCAAATTTATATAATGTTAAGGGGCACGTAGGAATTATTCGTAAGTAGATATTTATAACCCAGGAGCTGCCTGTACCCACCCCAGACCTACTGACTCAAAAACTCTGGGGTGGAGTTTTTGTGTTTTAACAAATCTTCCAGATGTTCACTCATGTTTGAGAACCATTGGGCCAGGGACTATTAAGTCTAGAGGCTTCTTACACTGTATCAAAAATATATGGCTTTGAAACCACAATTATTTTTATATCCACTGCGCAAACAAGTTCTGGCATTGTAGGAAGCTGCCTTCTACTATCCCAGAGGGAAAAAAACAAAAGTTGTGCGCACACACATGCACGCACACACACACATACACACACTCAGAACAAAATTACCAAAATATTAACAGTTGTTTTTCTCTGGGTGGTAGAATAATTGATTTTTTTTCCACTGGATTTTTCTATTTTTCCAAGTATTTTGTAATAAACATTTTTCTTTTAGAGTGGGTAAGAAAGAGACTGCAAAATCAAAGAAACAATTTGTAGTTCATCAAGCATAAATATTCAAGAAACACATACCAAAAATCCTCTGCAACCATTTCAATAGCCAGGCCAACCAAAGAATAATAAAATTTGGCTGAATCTGTCTTTAGTCCCTAAGACGTTGCCCCTTCTTGGCCTTCAAATGAATGCATTTGATCACTGAGTGTAGTAGCCATAGTCTTCGTGGGTCCAGGACCACATATTTCAGAAGAGCAGAGCATTTCTGAGAACCTAGATATCCTCAACAAGGTGAGAATCCCACCACCTCCCAGACATATGGAGTCTTAGAAGAGGTGCCTGAGTCACCCAAGCCATCACCTTTCCTCAGGACTTGATAAGACTAGAACCACAAACTCCCCAGGGTCCTACTCACAGTCTAGCAACATACTGCACCCCCACCCCCAATATTTTTTCCAAAGCAGACAATGTGGTATTGTGATTAGATATAAACTGAAAGTGTATTTTCTGCCCTTCAGTAATTACACTGCCTTATGGTAGTATTATTCAGTGTGAAGCCTTATTATGCTGCAGAATGAAATTCTGTATAATTTTCTTCTCCTCCAATGCACAAATGGAAATCATATTTTGGTCTGAGTTGGGAAGAAAGGCTCAGTTATCACTTGTGAGCGTGGTGTTATTTTCCCCGGAATTAAAAAATCCATCTGGGTGTCCGACCTCGCTCACCCTGCTGCCTCTCCATTCAGCCTTTTGTATGCAGATGAACCTTATCAATTTCCACCGCCTCAAAAGCCCGCACCCAGCTTGGTGCCTCCCCCTGGTCCACGCGGCTTTAATGGAAATGCATGAGGCTTTTTTTTTTTCTTTGATGTCTGTGCGGTATACGCATGTGGATAAAAACCTGTGCTTTTATTTAGGGGGAGGGGGAGGGAGGTTCAAATCAAAGTTAAAGTCTCTACCCTATCGCGCCTCGCTGGCGATTAGCGGAGGAGAGAAAGGAACAGCAAATCCAACACAGAAGCTGTGAAACGGGGGTTATTCAGATTATTGACTAACAAATAAAGGGGCATGGGATGTCACATTTGTATTCTAAGGGTTTTCATCCCACCACAGGCCTCATCAACAACTTAGTGGAGTGCTACTAAATCCCCTGTGTTAACACACAGGGCTCTGGGGGCTCCGTGTAATTAATGCATTAATATTGCAGTTCCCTCAGGCCTGGTGCTAGCTGTGTCAATAATTCACTTAAGGCCAGTTGGCCCTTGAGTTATTCTAGTCTAGTGTAAACAACTCACAAATAACACCACTCAACCATTTACCCCAATCCGATTGCTGTTTCCCAGGCTATTAGCAACTTCCATTGAATGATTCATCCCCAGTGACAAAGCCTAGCCTGGGAATTGTCTGAAACCACTAGGACTACAGGAGTGGATCAGCAGCACAGCCTAGCTTTCCCTGAATTTGGAGGCTCACACTGCTGCTCTCTGTAAGGCTACTTTCCCGGGCCAGATCTACACAGCTCAAAGTAAACAGTTACTTGAAAAATACGCCTTGATAATTTAGGCAACAACTGAAATAAATCATTTAGAAGGAAAAGAAGAGGCAAAAAAGCATGCACATTTTCTTTGGCTAAAACTATCCCAACTAATTCATTAAATATGTTACAGACAAGTTTGGTTGTATTGACCAATATTTTATGCTGTGACCCTGATAATGCAATTCACATAACTTGGCTTGAGACAGAAATGAAATCACCTTCCCTAAACTAGTGAGTGACAGTGGACTGTGTCAGTCCCTTCACTGCTTGGAGCCTGCTTGTTCATCTGTGAAAGAGATAGTAATATTTGTGCTGTTTCCCTTATGGATTGCTATAAAGATTTTAAGTAGTGATAAATATGTAAATTTTTTTTTTTTTTTTGGAAACTTACAAGTACAAGTCAAAATGAGGAGTTAAGGTTTTGATTGATTAATATGATAAAGTGATATATCTTTGGGATCGTAGGATTTTAAATATCTCAAAGAGTAGTCGTGTATGTGAGTACCCAAAGAGAAAAATCTCAAACACACAGAACTGGCAAAACCGGGATTTGCTGACTCTTTAGATCTGAATAATCAGATTTAAAGAAAGAAGCCAGAAACGCAGGGTTAAACTGCCCATTGCCTGCTGACCTCATCCAACTTTTGCCTGAACAGGAAACAGCTTTTCCCAAGGATGTTAATTTTATCTTTGGGTATCTCTAATTTGAAAGTTTTTCCTTTTACTGAACTGACATCTCTTTGTAGTCTCTTCTCATTCATCCTAGCTCTGCTCCTTGGCATCTCAGAGAACAAATCTCTTTTTCCAAGTCAGGGTGATACTGGCCCCACAATGGGAGGGTAATCATGCCACGGCTTCTCAAAATCAGACCCAAATCAGTGACTAATCACAACCTCATTTTTTTCTGCTTTTTTCTTTTAAACTTTAAAAGTAAACACATTCATTGCTAAACAAGTTCCAACAGAACACAAAGGTATAAAGTGATAAGTAAATATTTCCATCGATCCCCCAAAATCCCAGTTCTGCTCTCCAGAGGTAACCACTATGAATAGTTTCTTGAGTAGACTTCTGACAAGTTGAACACAATTTACAAAATTATAAATGTACAGAAATATGGAGTATGATAATACTATGGACATTTTCCTGCAACTTTATGGTGAACACTATCTTGGACATCGGAACATAATAGCACACGTAATATATGAAGGTATTTGCTGGAGCAGCATTGATAATAGAATTGTGTGTCTAAATTCATATATGAGATTGTTCAATGGCTTTCTTTCCTGTGCTGTTCTTGTATTTTTTTTTTTTAATCAGGTTTGCTAGGTGCATAAAATATTTGAGTAATTTCTCTCAATCTCGTTCCCCTGCCCCCACCTCTATATTTCAGAACAGTTTATATAACATGACAAGTTATTTGTCAGTGAAATTCTGTTAAAATGTATTCTTGACACTGTTTGGACCTGGTGTCCCATTTAGAGGCAATTCTTTTATTATTCTTTCTACTCCTTTTATGATTATTATTCTAGTCAGGGTTTCTACTTTCTAAGAAAATTTTTATTTATTTACATGTGCCTAAGCATTTTAAATTTTGCCTATATTTTTAATTTCTTGGCATAAAGTGCTTTATAGTTTCATCTTCACTGTATCTGTAGACCTGTTGCTTATTTGTACCTTCTCTCCTTTTTCTTTAATTGGCTTACCAAACATTTCTAAATTTTAGTTATCTCTTCAAAGAACCAGCTTTTGCTCTGCTAGTCGATAAGGCATTTGGCTGCTAACCAGAACATCAGCGGTTCAAACCCACCAACCACTCCACAGAAGGAAATGGGGCTCTCTACTTCTGTAAAGATTTACAGCCTTGGAAACCCAGTGGGGGTCGCCATAAGTTGGAATCCGACTCGATGGCAGTGACTTTGGTTTGAGTTTTGAATCTACTTTTGATTTTGTAGTTCATTAATTTCTGCATTCATTTTCATTCATTCTTTTTTCCTAATTTCTTTGGGATTATTTTGCTATTATTTTTCTATTTTCTTCAGTCAAAAGTTCAGCTCATTTATTTGAGTATCTCTTGGCCCTGGCTTGCACAAGCTGTTAGCAATCAGCTGTAACCTACAGATTAGTGGTTGAAACCCACCCAGCAGTGCCTGGGAAGAAAGAACTGGCAGTCTGCTTTGGGAAAGATTACAGCCAAGAAAACTCTAGGGGGCAGTTCTACTCTGTAACACAGGGGGTCAGCATCAATGAGAACTGACTCAATGGCAACAGGTTTGCATTTGGTTTGGTATTCCAGTAAATGCCTATATACCAAGCACTGTCCTCTGACCCTGCCCATCCTACAGACTTTTACAGGCGTGTTCTTAATATTGTGTATTTCTAGAGTTGTAATGACCATTTTTCCTCACTTTTCTGATACAAAATTATTCAGAAATATGATTTATAATTTCTAGAGATAAAGCTTTCCTTTAGTTGTTCATTTATATATCTATTGCCTTGTGAACAATAAATACAAATCACATAATTTTTGCTTTGGGGAATTTACTGAGATTTCTTTTGTAACCTAAAACATAGTCTGTTTGGGTTTAAAAATGACTCTTTTCTCCATTGGAGTAAATCAAATTTGTTAATTATGTTTTTCTACTTCTCTACATTCTTGATTTTAGTTCATTTTTTTTTTCTGCTTCATCTATTGATTGTGAGTACAGTAAGTTGAGGATTCTCACTGTGATTATGGATTTACTAATTTTGTGCTTCTTTTTGTTTTTGCTTTGTTATGAGGCAACTAGTCTCAACGACTTAGCCTCCAATCATATCAGATGATATTGGAACATATATCATACATTTTCACTTTCTTTCATATTTTGCTTTCTGGGACAATTTCTCAATGTGGTCTTCTAGCTTACTACTAAGTTGCTTTTTAATTGTTTACATTCTGCTGTTGAAAGCACAAGAAGCTCTGGTAGTGCAGTGCTTAAGCACTCGCCTGCTAATCAAAAGGTTGGTGATTCAAACCCACGAGATCCTCCACAGGAGACAGATGTGGTAGTCTGTTTCCATGAAGATTTACACAGCCGTGGAAACCCTATGGGGCAGTTCTACACTGTCCCATAGGGTGGCTATTGAGTAGGAATCGACTTGATGGCAGTAGGTTATTCAAAGCACTTACTGTATTTTTATTTCAAAACTCAAGTGTTTAATTTGCAGTATCTCTAGTTGATTGTTATGGATGCAGTATCCCCTATGACTGTCTAATAACTTTAATTATGCTTATTCTAATGTCTTGTTCATTTTGTTTTTAATTAATCTATTTGCTGGTATCAGATCACCCATTCATTGAGTTTGGTATTGCTCTTTCATAGCATTGTAGTTGTTGTTGTTGTTGTTGTGTGCCATTGAGTCGGACTCGACTCATAGCAACCCCTCCTTGGATTTCCG
>NW_006921590.1:36391061-36400161 GCF_000298275.1 Orycteropus afer afer
ATAACTTTAATTATGCTTATTCTAATGTCTTGTTCATTTTGTTTTTAATTAATCTATTTGCTGGTATCAGATCGCCCATTCATTGAGTTTGGTATTGCTCTTTCATAGCATTGTTGTTGTTGTTGTTGTTGTTGTGTGCCATTGAGTCGGACTCGACTCATAGCAACCCCTCCTTGGATTTCCGAGGTGATATCACTATGGAAGTAGATTGCTCAACCTTCCTTCTGAGGAGTGACTGGTGGGTTTGAACTGCCAGCCTTCTGGTTAGCAGTCAAGTGCCTTAGGCACTATGCTAGCATTGGCTTTCCTCAAATATTTAGTGAATCTTAGTTGTGTGCTCATCTCTAGTTTTTTTGTGATTCCCTTTAGCTTGTTGTTGTTATGTGCCATCGAGTCAGACCCAACTCATAGTGACCCCTCCTTGGGTTTCCGAGGCAGTATCCCTATGGAAGTAGATTGCCCAACCTTCCTTCCGAGGAGTGGCTGGTGGGTTTGAACCGCCAGTCTTCTGAGTAGCAGTCAAATGCCTTAGGTGCTATGCTACCAGAGTTCCTTCCCTTTAGCTTACAGATTTAAAAAAAAAAAAAATTCAGCAACCTGCCTCCAAACTTGTGGGAAAGACAAGAACATGGGCTGGGCAGGGTGAGCCAGGGTCTGGATCCTTGGATATTGATTCTACCATGTGAGCACCATGCTTCTGAGTCACAGGCCTTCCTCTTGAACCAGAAGCCCATTCTCACCCACCGGTGGCTTGCTACCTGCCTTGGTAGAGGGGAGCGGGCTAAACAATTGAAGACATGTTCTCTTGCCAGGTTGACATTGCTGCTCCGGACCCCAGTCAGCCAATTCTGTCAGCTGCCCTGCAGTTTCTTGCTTCTGCGTCTGCCACCTTGAGGCTTATAGCTCCCCAGTGTCCATCGCCTCCTTTGCAGCAATCCTCTTCTATAGAAGTTTCCTGCTTCTTTCTGATTGCATCTGTCTTTCATCTCTCTGGGAGGCTTCCTACTTTGGAATCCACCTAGGACATCTCTTATTTTCCGCTTTGTGGATTTTATTTTCCCCCTAGAAAACTACCCATCCTTTCTGTCATTTCCACAAGATTTGGAAAGGGAGAGGTGAGTCTGCAGTGTGCGTGGGCTGGCCTCTTGTTCCAGTCTCTGGGAATGAATTCTAAAGTTCCTACTGTTTGCTATGAAATCGGCACCTCTCCTAGACAGTACTACCTGTCCTTGAAACAATAGTGAAAAATGCGCCTCGGGAGTAATGCTTGATGAAGTATGGGGAGAATGAACTTTTGTGGTTGTTTAATATGCATTCTTGGGAGCTCTGGTAGCACAGTGGCTAAAGCACTTGACTGCTAACCAGAAGGCTGGCGGTTCAAACCCACCAGCCACTCCTCGGAAGGAAGGTTGGGCAATCCTACTTCCGTAGTGATACTACCTCGGAAACCCAAGGAGGGGTCGCTATGAGTCGGGGCCGACTCGACGGCACACAACAACAACAACAATATGCATTCTTAGGGAAACTACTTAGATTCAGTAGGATACCTGTGTTAAAAAAAAAAAAAAAAAAAAATTAGAACACCAAGTGATTGGTATTCATTTCTATTCCCTTGTGGTTGCTGTAGGAGGAGCCAGAGAGGGCTGCGTTTCCTGGGCTATTCCAGGAAACAGCTGCGCCTATTTGAATAAGAGAGAGAGAAGGGAGGGCCAGTCTATTTACAGGTCAACAGCAGCCTTGCTATCTGATGCCTTGTGGAACTAATTCCTAATTGGGGCAGTGTTTGTCAACACTGACAGGACCCTAATACACTGTAATCGCTCTAGCCACAAGCTCCGATAGAGATCTTAATCTGCACACTGGGTCCCCTTCCCCAGCAGCAGGCCTGCTGCTCCCCCCTCCGTCCCCATTCTTGGCTCTGTCTCTCATTCTCTCGATCTCTCTGCCCTCTACCCCAGCCCTTTTTGTACTGTGTACTCCTCTATTGCCATCTTCCTTTGTCTCCTCTCAGCCTAACTCTGTCCCTTCACTCTCTGAAGGTCTTGGGTCTCTCTCTCCATCATTCTGTCTCTCCCTCCATCTTTCTCTCATAAACACCAATCAAATTTGAATCCTCCAGACCTCCCAGAGAAGGTAGGCCAAATTTAATATTAATATGTATTTAGTAATTTGGTGTCTAAAATCTCTGAAATCATTAAGAAAGTAAAATTATATGTTGATAACATTTTTCACAAATAGAAGCAGAAGGTTAAGGTAAATGTTTGTGGCAATGCAGACAGAGGGTTTTTTTTAAATTTATTTATTTTTGGCATCTATATTTGGCTAAGGAGTTCTGGTAGCATAGTGCCTAAGGCACTTGACTGCTAACCAGAAGGCTACTACCTAACCCCCTAGCTACTCTTTGGAAAGAAGGTTGGGCAATCTTCTTCCGTAGTGATATTGCCTCCGAAACCCAAGGAGTGGTCACTATGAGTTGGGTCCAACTCAGTGGCACATAACAACAACAACAAGGATTTGGCTAAAGAGCTCTAGTGGCACAGTGCCTAAGGCATTTGACTGCTAAGCAGAAGGTTAGCAGTTCAAACCCACCAGCTGCTCCAAAGAAGGAAGATGGGGCAATCTACTTCCATAAAGATTTACCACCTCAGAAACCCAGTGGGTGTCACTATGAGTTGTAAGCAACTTGATGGTAGTGAATTTAGTGTGTTTTTTTGGTTGTTGTTATATTTGGCTAATTTGGCAAAATAATTATTCCATCTTAGCCAGTGTCCTAGTTGGTAGTATTTGCTGCTCTGTTTGACCAGGTCTGGGAACAACACTTTTAAAATACCTAGCTACACAAACAACAAAGTGCCACTTCTCTTAAATGTCCATGCTCTGAAATCAAATGGATAAGGGCTCAGTGCCAAGAAGATCCAGAGATGCCTGGGTTGAGAGCACTGGCCAAGAGGGCACTCCTGGGGCACAGTAAGCAGAACCAGGCCAGGAAGTAAAGGATTCATTCCATTGCATTTCCTTTCATTTGATTCAACCTGTTGACAGTTGAGACATGCCAAATCCAAGTTTACAGCATCATCATTTCTTCAGGATTATTGCTAGAAACTTTCACTTCTCTCTGCCCTTCAAATTTCTCTGCCAGGAAGGTTCTTCCTGGAGGTTGGTTGTTTTCATCCTCCAGGTATCAGATCAAATTCTGTACTTACTTCCTCAGAGAGTTGAAACCCTGACCACTTCAACCAGTGTAGTGGTCACTCTCCACACATCAGTTCCTCTCAATAACATTAACCTATTTATTTTCTCCACAGCACTTATCACAAACTGCAATTACATCATTTATTAAACAAATAAATTTCTAATAAACTAATAAATCTCTCTCCAGTGGAACATAAGCTATATGAGGGCTGAGAGTATCTGTTTCCTTCACCATGACAAACTCACTACAGAGCCTAGCACATAGTAGGTCTTCAATAAACATTTTCTGAATGAAAAGATGGATGAAGGAGGGAAGGAAGGAAATCCTATAGTCTTGCTTCATTGCTTTAATCTTCCCTCTTCTCAAAGATTCTTCTAGGGCCTCTGGTGGCGTAGCACCTAAGGCATTTTATTGCTAACCAGAAGGCTGGCAGTTCAAACCCACCAGCCCCTCCTTGGAAGGAAGGTTGAGCAATCTACTTTCCGTAGTGATATTGCCTTGGAAACCCAAGGAGGGATTGGTATGAGTTTGATCCGACTCGACAGCAGTGAGGTTTTTTTTTGTTTTTTTTTTTTGTGGTTCTCAAAGATTCTTAGTGATCTATGCAATCAAATTCAAACATCTGAATTTGTCCTTTAAGGCCTCCTAAAATTTTATCCCTATCTCTGTAGCCAAGCTTGTTGATGTATTTCTCAAAACTGCTCATTGAGAACCCTATCCTCTAGTCACAGCCTCTCTTACATACTCTCATATTTTCACCTTTGCTCACAGTGTTCTTCCATCTGGAAGGCCTTCTTCGCTCCTCTCCTGCAACGACGTCAGGATGCTGAGAAGCCTGTCTTGCTTTATCCTTCTCTGTGTCCCCAAGCCCACAGCCAACTTTCCAAAACCTCTGTAATCTAGTTATTTGCATACTGCCTCCCTGATTCTTTGGACCTGGCTCTCTGGCTGTATTATCAGTTCTTCAGACAAGAATGCCCTCTACTCAACTACTAGGACTTCAGATGTCATGGAAATGAACTTAAAACTGACTCACCCTTGCATTCACCTCATTGGAAGCTCCCTCTAGATTAGTCTAACTTCTGGGATTTCCTGAGGCCAGACTGTAGGAGAGAGGTTCTTATCTGAAGCTGCAGAGATGTCTGAAGAGTTAGAAAAAATGTGGGGGAAGGGGTACGGGGTGGGAATCACTGTAAAGGAAAAAAAAAAAAAAAACCATGAAAGAGATTCTAAAAGTGGAAGAGACACAAGCACATCTCAAGAGCCTGGATCTAGTGATGACAATTGGCCAGCCAAGGGGACATGCAACAGGGCTTGAAGGCTTTGTTTAAGAACAAATAAAAAGTGAACTTGGACCATTAAAGTTGGCAGGAAGGCTTGGGTTTGTGACTTCTGTGCCTATGTGCCAACTGAGACAGGACAGAGGTAGGCCCGGAATGGGCTACTTCTCTTTGTCACCCTTCTCCTTCATTCTCTGTACCTCTGCCTCCTCCATCTTTCCCTCCTACTCCTCTCTCCCTTCTCACTCTCTCACTTATTTTCTCCCACTGTCACAGCCTCCCTTTCTTGCACATACTGATACTGTCATGGTTTGAATTGTGTCCTCCAAAAATACATGTTGAAATCCTAACTCCTATACCTAAAAAAGGAGCTCTGGTGGTGCAGTGGTTAAGGCATTTTCCTGCTAACCAAAAGGTTGGTGGTTTGAACACACCAGCTGTTATGCAGAAGGAAGATGAGGCAATCTGCTTCCGAAAAGATTTACAGCCTTGGAAACCCAATGGGGTCACTACAAGTGATCATTGACTTGATGGCAGTGAGTTTGGTTTGGTTTTTTGGTACCTAAAAAATATGACTGTTTAGAAATAGAAGTTTTCTTTTGTTACTTTAGTGAAGTCATACCTAGTAGGGTGAGTCCTATACCTAATCACTTCTGAGTTATAAAAAGAACAGGAAGACAAAGAGACACTCAAAGGGAGAAGGCAGAAGTCAAGGAACTCCAAGGAATGCCAAGGATTACTGGAAGACACCAGAAAGTAGGAAAGAAGCTCACAGAAGAAATCAGCATGGCTAAGACCCTGATTTGGACTCTAAATAAATGTATTTTCGTTAAGCCATTCACTTATATTTCTGTTAAAAGTAGCATCCAGAAACTAATACAGATAGATAACTTTCTTTCTCTTTTATGCATTCTTTTATAAACTTAATTTCTCAGAACAGGGAAGCTCACCTCAAATCACTACATACCCTCAAACCACTGCAGATCTTTCCACCTCCTTGGAATGGAGATGTCAATGCTCCGCTTCTGGCATATGCCCATAGCAGACCCCAACTAAATAAGTTCTAAAAGTCCAGCCCTCTCCAAAGTGTTAGCTATTGCATCCTTTTTGTTTTTCCTTTTCCTAGTAGCTCATAATGTCTTTCTGCATCTGCCCCAGGCATGGATACACTTACCTGTGATTTATTGATGATAATAGTAGCAAAGCCATTTGTAATCAAATGTTAAACAAAGACATTCTCTCCGCTGAGAGGGAGTGATAACGCACCATTTAGTAATTTTTGTGCAGTTGGTAATTTGGAGAATGAATGATAATTTCTGAGCCCTGAAAAGCTGCGTTGACAATGCCTGGTGTTATTCACCTAGTGAATAAAGACAGCTTCCTCTTCGTGTCTAGTGATAAATTTCTTTTATTAGGGCCACTTACGAGGGACTTTATCTTAATGGTCTCTCATATGGGGCAGTTGCGCTCAGGCCATTAGGTTGTTTTTCATCATGCCTTAAACACAGCGCCTGAGAAAATAAATAGCAATAATATTTCCACGAAAGCTCCAGGCAGTTTCGCTGCTGCAGAAATCACGCCCTGAAGGTACAAGGGTTTGCCCAGTCACTGAGTGAACAGCAGGAACTCGTAGAGACATGGATCCCTACATTCCAGTGAGGAGATTGATGACTTTCCCCTACACTACCAACTCACTCCTGCTTGCCCTTATCTCTCCTGTATCTTTTTCCTAAATGACTGCCCACTTGTCCCGTTCTCCTTCCAGCTTCCCATTTTTGTCCCTATCAGTTGCCACTGAGTGAACTCTGACTTATGGTGATCCCATATGTGTCAGAGTACAACTGTGCTCTGTAGAGTTTCATGGCTGATATTTCAGAAGCAGAGCACCAGTTCCTTTTCCTGAGTTACCTCTGCAGCCGAGCACGTTAACCATTTGCACCACCCAGGAACGTCTCTTTAACTCTCCTCTCATTAAACCAAAATCAAACCCACTGCCTTGGAGTCCATTCCAACTCATAGCAACCATATAGCTAGCACCGAGTAGAGCTGCCCCAGAGGGTTTCCAAGGCTGTAAAGTTATACAGAACAGACTGCCACATCTTTCTCTCATGAAGCAGCTAGTGGGTTTGAATTGCTGACCTTTTGTTAGCAGCTGAATGCTTTAACCACAATGCCAGCAGAGCTCCTCTATTCCTATTACGAAAAACCTATTGCCATCCAGTTGATTCCAACTCATAGTGACCTCCGTTGAGTTTCCTAGGCAGTAAATCTTTACAGAAGTAGATTGCCCAGTCTTCCTTCTGCCAAGTAGCTGGTGGTTTGAACTACCAACCTTCTGGTTAGCAGTCAAATGCCTTAGGCACTGGGCCACCAGAGTTCCTTTCTACTCCTGTTAAGACCCCTTAATTTCACTTTTCCTGTGTTAACTCAGGCAGTATTCCTCACAGTGTACAGGGAAGTGGTGGTACTTCCAAGAACTGGATAGACATTATGCTGGCCCTTTGCAGTCCTTTGCAATCTTTTACCCAAGAAAAATTCTGGCAGGTGATTGGAGGATCTGTGGAGGAAGAGCAACCCTCTACTCCATGGTCCACACCCATACACTTATGCCATGCATGACAATGTCCCATTTGTGATTTTCTTCCATTACAGGTAGGTCACATATCTCTCTGCACTCTGATACCCATGGTAGGGGACTCAGGGGCTGCCCTGGCAAAAGTAGCTGCCTCTTAGTACTGTTCTTCTGTGTACTGTCCCTGCCAGAGGCCTTCTGCCTCAGTGTGCCCCTCAGAGGCTAAGGCTTCTCTACAGGAATATAGTCACCCCTTCTACTTCTCATGAATATTGTCTTTCCCCCAGTCCCCTAATCCTTAACCCCTTCTCCAATCGCTCACCTAGTTCTTACCTCCAATCATGTCATGGACTCCAGAAAGGGCTGTCAGCCATTGTTTGATCCTCCTGGCTCCTCTGCTAGGTAGGAGGGAGGGAAAGTGTTTGATTCGGAATAAGGAGAGAGAAACAGAGGGAAGCTTCTTAGTGAGCCAGTGGCACATTTAAAAGAACTGTAAACCATATCAACCTGCTTTACTATATTGTGGGAGTAACAATCTCCTTCTCAGTCTTGAACTGAATTACAGAGCCCCGTTTTATTGGTTTAGCCTTAGACACACAATACCATGAAAGGAGAGAGAGGGGATAACTATTAATAACACTTAATATTTAATTCACATTTAGTATATGCTAGGTGTTATACCAAACACTTTGCATTTATGTCATTGCAGACTCAACAATCTTATGATGTAGGCACTATTATCTAATTTTTACTGTAGGGAAACTAGAGCCCAGAGGATCAAAGTTACTTGCCTAGAGCTACAAAACAAACAAACAAACAAAAAAACTCACTGCCATTGAGTTGGATCTGACTCACAGACCCCTCCTTGGGTTTCCAAGGCACTATCTCTATGGAAGTAGATTGCCCAGTCTTCACAGAACTAGCAAATCTTGGGGAGCTGGAATCGGAACCCAAGCAGTCAGACAATGAAGTCTTTACTTTTCCTCTCTGTTGTGCAGACAATGACAATTCCATTCAACTAGACTCTTGTGTTCTTACAAAGGGTGTGAACAACATGCCCCCTTCCACTACCAGTGAGCAAAGAGAGCTGCCTGAGTCCATTTTTTTGTTTCCCACACACCAAGCAGTTTAAAGCATGGAAGAGCCTCTCCAAGTACCCATGCTATACTACATCCATGAGATCCTGAGTGAATTTTCCAGCACCCTCAGTGACAGGCTGATACTTTTTCCCTCAGAAAATGGACCAACCCTGCACAGAAAAAAAAGACTATCCTCGAGTCTCAACAAAATACTTTTTCTAACCGGGGAAGTTCTGGCCATTTCCTATAAGCTCTCATATTACTCCCTCTGGATATAGGTCCTCGGAAGGGAGCCAGCCATCCACCCAGCTCAAAGAGTCACTATCTCTTCATCTCAAAGTACAGCCAGTCCCGTCATTACCCTCCATTCTCTCTATCCATCTCCCTAGCTTCTGACCATGGAGTGGCAGGGTGGTGTTTTGCATATTGCCTATTAATTCTGTCTTGGCTTTCAAAGGCCATTTACAACAGAAGGGTGGATTCCCACCAGCTGGTTCCCCAGTGAAGAGATTACTGTGTATGCCATTATGACAGATCCCCACAACACCCCATCCAGTCTCTGGCTGTCTTCTATTAAACAGCATGGATCCTAACAGACTACCTCCAAATTGTGGGTCTTTTCATTGTCAAGAACCTACAAACTCAATAGCCATTTCTGTTCTATGGTTCCTGGTACAGAACCATTGTATCAGGCTGCCTTCTCTCTTGCACCATTGTGTTGAGTTACCAAAGTGCCAAGCCATCCTTCAGCTTATTGACATTTCAGATGAGCTTTACCCCCTTCTCCTCCTTGTCTGCCTCAGATCAGAGGTCAGTGAGCAGCCAGGGCACAGCATAACATAGAGACCACATCAGAAGTGGTATTCTTGCTGTCTCTATGGTCATAAAAATGAACCTCATATATCATCCCTGGGATCTTTAGTGTACTGGGTACAGAATTTCAAGTATGTTTAATAACAGTCTGTTAAAGCTTTAT
>NW_006921590.1:36400261-36410350 GCF_000298275.1 Orycteropus afer afer
TTATGGAGCAAATTATATTCTCCTTTAACAATTTTTATACAAATTGTTCCATACCAATGGTTACTTTTTTTTTTTTTAACACTGTTTCAGCATTCTCATTATTTCCATTTTGTTTATCTATTTCCATTGATCTACCTTCCCTTCCCCCTTTGCCTTCTTGTCTTTGCTTTTAGGTAAACGTTGATCATTTGATCTCATGTAGTTAATTGTTTAAGAGAGTGTATTACTCACAGGTGGTATTGTTTATCTATTATTTGGCTGAAAGGTGACCTATAGAAATAGCTTCAAATCCAAGTTCAAAGATTATTTGAGGATGGTAATCTCAGAGTTGCTCTAGTCTCCATCAGTCTAGTAAGTCTGACCTTTTTTAGCAATTTGAGTTCTGCTCTACATTTTCCTCCCATTCTGTCTGAGAACTATCATATCCTTCGTCAGAATGGTTGGTAGCAGTAGCCAGACACCATCTAGATCTTCTAATCTCAAGTTAAGGAAGCCTGTAGTTCATGTGGGCTATTAGTCCCATGGACTAGGTTCTTCTCCAAGCCTTTGATTACCTTCATTCTCTTTTGCTCCATATAAGTAGAGATCAATAGTTGTATCTTAGGTGGCCACTTGCAAGCTTTCAAGATCCCAGATGCTCTTCACCAAACTAGGATGTAGAAGATTATCTTTGTGAACTGTATTATGCTAGTTGTCTGAGTTGCCCCAAAAACTATGGTCCCAAGCCTTCTAACCCGGTAAAGTAATCCCATGAGTTGCTCGATATGTTGAGATGTCTAAAATGCCTCTGTAACTGTGCCTTCTATGTGTTTGTTACATATGTGTGTTACATATACGCAGCTCACACAAATGTGTATATATATGCCTACAGATACATCTATACATGCACATGCATTTATTCACGTATGCCTTGCTATAAATATATATGCATCCATATCTACCCACATAAATGCACAAATATTTTTTGGTTGTATTTACTGTTGCAAAATTGTATATCATAACAATTACTGAAATTATCCTTTTTTATCATGTACTTCTTAGTGTCTTTATTCACCTGGTCAAATTGTTCTGACTTCTTCTTTATTTGGTCTTGTCTTCCCCACCACCAAAGGTAACAAGTATGTACTATCTAGAAAGTGAATCTCCCTCCCTCTCCCTTCCATCCCTGGTAACCATCAAAGAACTTTGCTTTCTGTGTGATACCTGTTTCTTGATTTTTTATAATAGTGGGATCATACAATATTTGTCTTTTTGTGATTGACTTATTTCATTCAGGATAATGTCCTCCAGACTCATCCATGTAAAGATGTTTCGTGGACTCATTATTCTTTGTACTTGTGTAGTATTCCATTGTGTGTACCACAGTTTGCTTATCCATTCACCCACTGATGGACATTTAGGCTGTTTCTATGTTTTTTTGCTATTGTGAATAAGGCAACAATAAACATAGAGATACATATGTCTGTTTGTGTCACTGCTCTTGTATCTCTAGAATACATACCTAGGAGTGGGGTTTGCTGGATTATAAAATACTTCTACTTATAGTTCATAAGGAAACTCCATACTGCTTTGTATAGTGGTTATATCATTTTACAATCCTATCAGCAATGTATAAGAGTTCCAGTTCCCCCACAATCTTGCCAGCATTTGTTGTTTTTGGATCATTGCCACTTTGCAGGGGTTGAGATGTAGTTTTGATTTGCATCTTTCTAATGGCTAAAGGAGCTCTGGTAGAATAGTGCCTAAGGCATTTAACTGCTAACCAGATGGCTGGCAGTTCAAACCCCCCAGCCACTTCTCAGAGTGAAGATTGGGCAATCTACTTCTGTTGTGATACCGCTCAGAAACCCAAGAGAGGTTCACTATGGGTTGGATCCAAATCCATGGTAGTGAGTGTGTGTGTTCTTTTTTTTTGGCTTAATGGCTAAAGATTGCGAGCCTCTTTTCATGGCCACTTGAATGTCCTCTTTGGTAAAGTATCTGCTTCTGTCCTTTGCTCATTTTGGATTGGATTGTTTGTCTTTTTGTTGTTGAGTTGTTAACATTTTCTATGTATTTTAGAAATTAGACCCTTATCAGATTAAGCTATTGTCAAATTTCCTCCCCCACACACACTCTGTAGATTCTTTTTATTCTCTTGTTAAAGTCTTTTGATGAGCATAAGTATCTGATTTTTAGGAGGTCCCATTTATCTAGTTTACCTTCTGTAAGTCATGCATTTTTAGTTTTGTTTGATAGTCTATTTATGCTGAAAATTAAGTCCCTTAGTTTTGACCCTATGTTATCTTCCAGGAACTTTATAGTTTTAACTTTAACATTTAGGTCTTTGATGCATTTTGAGTTAATTTTTGTGCATGGTGTGAGGTATGGATCCTGTTTCATTTTTCTGCATATAAATATGCAGTTTTGCCAACGTCATTTGTTAAAGAGATTGTTTCCTCCCCGTTGAATAGACTTTGACTGTTTGTTGAAGATCAGCTGCCTGTGGATGAATGGATTTACTTCTGGGTTCTCAATTCTATTTCATTGGTCTGTGTGTCTGTCATTGAACCAACAGCAGGCTGTTAAGGACTACCATAGCTGTAAAGTAAGTGTTCAGATCAGGAAGTGTGAGGCCTCCTATTTTGTTTTTCTTCTTCAATATTGCTTTAATTATCAGGGCCTCCTTCCTTTCCATATAAAGATAGAGATAGAGATAGTCTTGTTGATTCTTTCTATTGTTTTTCTGTTTTCTAATTCATTTATTTCTGCACCAATCTTTATTATTTTCTTTTTTTCTTATGACTAAGGGCTTCTTTTGCTGGTCCTTTTCAATTTTTCAAGTTGTAGGGTTAAGCTATTGATTTTGGCTCTTTCTTCTTTTCTGACATGTGCATTTATTACTGTAAATTCTCCTCTGGGCACTGCTTTAGCTGTATTCCAAAAGTTTTGGTATGTTGTATTTTCATTCTCTCTCAGTCAGTACTCCAAAGGTAACCACTATGCTAGGTTCCATCACTATAAATTAGTCTCATTTGTTTTGAAAATCATATACTTGGAATCATACAGTATGTACTCTTTCATTTCTGGCTTTTTTTTTTTTTTTTTTTGGTCTCAATATTATGTCTGTGAGATTAATTCAAGTTTTTTTGTATAGCTCCTTCCAGGTAGTATTTGACTGTATGAATATATAAAAATTTATTCTTACGTTTTGCTGATGGACACTAAATTTGTTTACAGCTTGGGATTACTATGAATAAAGCCACTAAGATAAGTCTTATACCTGTATTTTGATGAACAATGCATGCATTGGCTGTGTACCTAGGAGTGGAATTTCTTAGTTTTATGCTAGGTATTTATTAGTAGATTCTGCCAAAATGTTTTCAACATGATTGTATCAATCCCACCAGCAATATGTGAGTGTTCAAGTTGTTGCACATCTTTACTAACACTTGATACTATCAGTCTTTTTCATTTTAGTCATTCTGGTGTACACAGTGGTGATTAATGAGGTTGAGCATCTTTTTATGTGTTAAAAATGCTATTTGGATATCCTTTTTTGTGAAGTACCTATTCAAATCTTTACCCATTTTTTAAAAATAAGTTGTCTCTCTTTTTCTTGTTGATTTTTAGAAGTTCTTCATCAATGTTAAATATGACTCCTTTGTTGTATTTACATATAAAATCTCAAATATCTTCTACCTTGTGGCTTTTCTTTTTAGTCTCTTTATAGTATCTTTTGGTGAACAGAAGTTCTTAATTTTATTAAAGTCCAATTTGTCTATCTAATTTTATGGTTACTGCTTTTTGTGTCCTATTTAGGAATCTTTATCCATCCTGAAATCAGAATCTTTACTCCAAGATCATAAAGATATTTTCCCAAGTTGTCTTCTGGAAGCCTTATTGTCTTACCTTTCATATTTGGATCTATAATACATCTGGCATTGTCTCCCCCTGCCCACACACACACACACACACACACACAGTGCATCCAAGCAAACCCTCTTTTGGGGGAAAAATAGCAAGACAGATAGGAGACAGTTCCTAAGGGAGGAAAGATATTTTCTCCTCCCAGCTCACTTGCAGCTACTGCATGGACAGACTAGGCTTAGCCCGTCAGATGATCCTGCCTGAGCACTGACTTGGCATTGAATGCCAGAAAGGCACAAAGAGTCAGAAATAGTTCACTGAAGCCTTGAAGGATTAGGGTCCAGAAATACAAGGAGAAATCTCTGGGGTGGGGCAATCTAATGACACAGGTATCTATCTGGTGGCTGTGCCAGAATGGCATCCTTAGCATACTCTACACTTTAGTCTTGACTGCCAATTTATCAGGGAGCTCTGGTGGTGTAGTGCTTAAGGCATCTGACTGCTAACCAGAAGACTTGTGGTTCAAGCCCACCAGCCACTCCTTGGAAGGAAGATTGGGCAATCTACTTCCACAGAGATATAGCCAATTTATCAAGTGTAGTTCTCCAGCACTCCTGTAGATTTTGTGATCTACACATCACCCTCCCAATAAGTTCATTTTTTTTTCCCCTAGCTATCCAGGACTTTATTTGAGACCAAGATCTGTATCTGGTAAAAGCAACAAATACAAAATACAAAATTCCACAAAATGGCATAGCCGAGAAAACTACATACATACTAGAAGCATGCATAAAGTTACACATGGCTTCATTTGAACTGGGATTAAAGGCCTTTATCAAACATTTCCCTAAACTGCTTGTGGCTTGGGATAGCTAGTGGAAAGCCTGCCTGCGGCATGGTGTGGAGATAGTTGGGAGCAAAGCTGACAAATGACCTCTGAAGCACCAATCACTGGGGTCCTAGCCACATGTTGTACAGTGGCTAATTTGAAATCCAAAATTCTAACTCCTTACCCCACCCTGCAACCAGAAGCACAAATTGCTGTAGATATCCCACTGTAACTATTATTCTCTGTGAAGAGGAAATAGGCAAAATAAAATTCCTTAAATGATAAACTACATTTAAAAATTAATGGAGAATTACAAATGGTGTGGAAATTATGTCTTAATTGGAAGGTAATTTTTAAACATCTCTTTATGATGTAGTACTTTGGGGCACTGATATCAAGCGGGAAGAAAGAAAGAGCCTTGTGAGGGAAGGAGAAAGCACCCTGGAGTTGTGGCAGGTCTCCTTTGTTCTTTCACTAAGGTATTTTCTGCAGTCTGGGGTGTGATGTAGGCAAAGCTCCATTCTTTGTAAATGGCCATTGCTTCCCCTCTTCCCTCCCTAAACTATTATCCTAATAGATGAACCTCATAATGCCAGTGTTCTCCTAGTACCTCTTCTGGGAAGCTTTCTGTCTCTTCCCCCAGATCAATCAGCACTCCCTTAATTCCCTGACATATCTCTTAGGCTGTTTAGATGTTCTCTCTCTCCTTTGCATTTCTGTGGCATCATGAGTTCATATCTGTCGTAGCACTGATCTCACTGTTCTGTATTCATTGACTTACGATGTGTCCCACACATTGGAGTATGAAATTCTGGGGTTGGGGAAGCACATGTTCTCTAGTTCTCTTGCCTCAAAGCCTGACCTACAAGACAAATTCAATATTAGTTGAACAAAAGATCAAATAAATAAGTAAGTAATTGAAGTAACTCACCCAGCCCTCATCCTTAAACATTAGCTTGTCTAAGGTAATGATATAATTTATTCTAACTATAACCCTATTGAAAGGAGCTCTGGGGGTGCAGTGGTTAAGGCATTTGGCTGCTGACCAAAAGGTCACTGGTTCGACCCCACCAGCTGTTCCACAGAAGAAAGATGAGGCAGTCTTCTCCTATAAAGATTTATAGCCTTAGAAACCCAGTGGGGGTTGCAATGAGTCAGAATCGACTCAATGGCAGTGAATTTGCTTTTTGTTTGGTGACCCTATTAAGAGTGAAAGACGTTGCTCATTGGACAGGAAACTGGGGCAACATGTGTTATCCAGCTCTGGTCTGAGGAATCAGGGACATATGGACACATTCTAGGTTTGACCCATCACACCCAGCCTGGTTTTCCCTCTTTTGCCGTTATGTAAATAAAATACAGCCCTAACAGTATCCTAAGTGGATTGTGTAAAATGAAGATTGTGTCCTTATCTTTGCTACTGAGCACTCTGGGCAGAGAAGTAGAACTGACATTTGGATTAGAAGGCTGAACTACAGATAATGATTGGAGAATCATTCTCATTCACATAAAAGGGAAGAGTGAAGCAACAGGAAAAAAAAGATCCAAGACAGAGAGTGTTGACTGAGATGACAGAGGATAAGATTTAGGTACCTGGGCACAGGACACATTCAAAGGGAGGAAAAAGAGGTTGAACCCAAGGACTCACCATGTTATTATCTCATTTCACATATAATACCTCACTGTATGAAGCCATGTGATATATAGAGATATTTTTATTCCTACTTTATGGATGAGTTTACTGAGGCACAGAGCTGAAGTAACAGCTTCCTAGGATGTAAAGTCGGAAAGTGGCAGAGCAAAGGTTCAAGTGATTTGGGCCTGACACTAAAGTCCATGATCCTAACCAGGTATAGAACAATGAGAAAAAAAAAAAAAGGTTCAGGAAAGAGAAGGTATTCCGCAGTGGCTCAGAGAAGTCAAGGACAATGGGGTCTAGAAAAAGTCATTGCATTTGACAACTGGAAAATTAGTCATGACCTTTAGTGGTCATATTATAGATTAATAGAATAAGTTGATGGGGAACAGATGGAGATAGTAATTCAATGAAAGATAACACAAGGTTGTGACTTCATAAAGCAATATATATTTATAAACATATATGTGTGTGTGTTTATATATGTACATATACATGTGTGTATATATAATAATTATCCTACCCGGCAGTAGGATTTTACTGAATAATTCTTATAAAAAATTTTTTCCTGCCATATGTGAACAAGCAGTTAAGTGCTCAGCTACTAACTGAAAGTTGGTGGTTCAAATCCACCCAGATGTGCCTCACAAGAACAACCTGGTGATCTACTGCTAAAAAATCTACCCCTGGAAATCCTAAGCAGTGCAGTTCTACTTAGAAGCACATGAGTTGTCATGTGTCAGTGCTGACTTGGCAGCATCTACTTTGGTGTTTTGTGATGAACAAACTAGAAAATGTAAACAAAGATAAGCAAACTGTGAGCTCTATGAGGGCAGAGGCCATGCTTCTCTATCACTGTATTCTGAATTAGCAGTGCACCAGATGCTCAAAATATGATAAGTTAACATTAAATAAGTGAGTAAGCCAAAGTCAGAGCAAGAAAAATAGCTTATGGTCACTTCTTGCTTGTTCTTACAAATAACACAAACCTACCATTGCCACTTGTCTGTTTACCAAGGACAGGACGTTTTTCTGAAATTTTGCTTAGAGACTATAAATTAAACTTGCTAATGAATAAAGTACTTCATCTTTTCCATTTTGTTCTCAAACTTTTCCTTGTTTACCATTCTTTTTTTTTTTTCTTCTCTTAAGTTTACCTGATGCAATAAGAAGTAGTGGTGTTTTACCCCCTTTTGAGACAAAGAACACTTACCTTTTGGTATTACATATGCTTAGAAACAGAGAAGTCATGGGAAGGATAATTATTCTATAAATTTGTTGGGTCCCAAACAGGACCACAGAAATGGAAGATCTTAAATATAGGCTCCATAATAATGAGTGAAGGGAAATTGACAGAAAGCAACTCTTACCAAGATAACACATCCCCAGAATCAATAAAAAGGCAGCAGGAATTAAACAACTGAGCTGATAAAGGATAGATCACCAAGGAGTCTGGGTTTTGAAAAGAATCTCTAGGGAATTAAGTATATTGAAAGATACACAGTGGATCTGTTTTTCTTCTAAATAAATAATTCACCGTATTTAGTACACAGTTTTCTCTTTACCACATTTGCTCAACCAATCCCAGCAGTCAGATCCCAGGCAATTATATATTCTTTATATAGTATTTGACAATTTATTGTTTATATAATATTTCTAGATAAGCACAATAAACATGCATTCTACTTATTTCAAAAAAACTAAAGAACTTTGGCCAGTCTCCTAAATGGAGAAGGAGGACTCTAAAGGTGAAGGCAAGAGGTACTCGCAGGTGCTCCTGCAAATTCTTTGTCCCCAGGTCCTCTTCTGGGAACAATCAGCTTCCGTTACAATCACTTCTACATGAATTTGGAGAATGTTGAATCTTCTCAGGAACAAATTTCTCCACCTCCCTCCTCCAAATGAAACAGAAGGGAGAATCACAAAACAAATGTTTTCTTAAAGATGTGAGCCTTTGAAGGTAGATATATTTTCATAATATTTGGATTATGAAAGCAAAATATCATTCTTTTTATACTGTACAAGTCCTTATTGTTCATGGCTTAATTAGGGGAAAAGGAACTTTGTCATTTCGAGATACAATCTGATGTGGTGGTTCCAATTTGAGCTCTGACAATCAAACTGCTGGGTTTGAATCCAGAACCTGGAAATGAGGCAAAAGCATAACTGCATCTCTTTCTGATGTCATCCTGGAGCATCATCTAACACTGCCACCAGAGGACTATTTAATTCTTGAGGAAAATAACCATTGTTTGAGTTACTATTTACTCTTTATTAAGACTCAAACTCTGTGTAGTTATGTATTAAGAGAGTTTTGTCTGCAGAAATGCAAATAATTTCTGTCTGATAGTGAATATAACTCCAAAAGTTATGGTTATATTGCCCTATAACACTTTACCAGTTTTGTCTCTAATTTACAAACTTACTTTAGTATGCCTTTTCCAACTACTTACATAAATGTATGCTCTTCAAATGCTCTTGAACCACTTTTACCATCTGCTGGTTCCTTTATTGATGAGTTAAATTTTGACCCATATCCATTTTATATTTATATGAGATGGTTTTTAACTGTTTTTTAAAATATATGACTGTGTGTGACTTTTGGAAAAGTTAAAATCTATGTGTCTCAATTTCCATATCTATTAAATTGGAATAATATTAGTAACTACCTCACAGGGTAGTTGTAGGAATTAAATTAGTTAATATTCATGAAGCATTTTGAACCATTCTTGGAAGAAAATAAATACAATAGGTGTTCGTTAAATACATTTAAATAAAAGACTTTAGAAGTCACTTTTTAGCCCTCAGATAATTATGTGAGGTATTTACTCCTCTTCTTCTCATATCTTTGTGTCATTAACAACCTGAAGTGGAGACCTGAGTTCATCCTAGAAAGAAGTTACAGAAGCTGTCAGGTATGAGGTAGATCCAGATTTTAATGGAGGAGAGACGGTATATCCTTGAAGTGACTATCCAAGTTTACTCATTCACTAAGGGCCTGTTCAGAGCAAGGTTATGTTACAGGCTTTCTGACAGGGCAGGAGTATAATAATTAACCTTACCTAAAGAGCTCTGGTGGCATAGTGCCTAAGGCACTTAACTGCTAACCAGAAGGCTGGCAGTTCAAACCCAACAGCCACTCCTCAGAAGGAAGATTGGACAATCTACTTCTGTAGTGATACTGCCTCGGAAACTCAAGGAGGTGTCGCTATGAGTTGGATCTGATTCAACGGCAGTGAGTTTGGGTGTTTTTTGTTTTTTTTTTCTTAAAGAGAGATCTAAGGAGCTCTGGTGGTGCAGTGCCTAAGGCATTTGACTGCTAACCAGAAGGTTGGTGATTCAAACCCACCAGCTGCTCTGTAGGAGGAAGATGGGGCAATCTGCTTCCGTAAAGATTTACCACCTTGGGAACCCAACAGGGGTCACTAAGAGTTGGAATCCACTTGATTGCAACAAGTTTGATTGAGTAAAGAGAGATCTGTCCTTTGTCCTTATCTCCCAGGAGGTGATCTCCAAGAAGAGTGTCTTTGTTTACCTGGGGGCCTTGAGCCATACCAGACAGTCCAAAAGTGTGATTCATGATGGAGTTTTGGGCCACACTATCTGCTCTACATCCAGAGGTCAGCCATGTGGGCAGTCAAACAAGTACATGGTCAAGTCCCAGTAAAACTCTGAACTTCAAGACTTGGATGAGATTCTCCAGTTGGCAATAAATAATCTTTATTATCACACACTGATTCTAAGAAAGTAAGGTTTCCCATGACTCCATAAAAAC
>NW_006921590.1:36410700-36412365 GCF_000298275.1 Orycteropus afer afer
TTTTTTTTAATGTGGCCCTGGGCTGTAGCCTGCCCTGTGATTGGTCTATTTCTTATTTTTGCAGCAATTGGTTAGTAAGAGGAGAGCCCCAGGCAGGAAGTGGGAGACAGACCCATGGCCAGATAGGTAAGGGGAGAGCCCCAGCCAGAAAGTAGAAGATGGTCAGATGGCCAGAACAGGTAGGGAGAAGGCCAGGAAGTGAGTGGAGCAGTTTGGAACACCTAAGGGAGATGAACTTGTCTGCCAGTTTGTTATACTGTGGAGGTTTGCATGTTGCTGTAAGGCTGGAGGCTGTGTCACTGGTGTTTCAAATGCCATCAGGGTTGCCCATGGTGGGTGGGTTTCAGCAGAGCTTCCAGGCTGAGACAGACTCGGAAGAAGGAAAAGGCCAACCACTTCTCAAAGAATTGTCTAGTAAAAATCTTATGAAAAGCAGTGAAACACAGTCTGATATATTACTGGACAACTTTATGAATAGCCCTGAAACATTGTCCAATACAGGGTTGGAAGATGAGCCCCTGAGGTCAGAAGGCATTCAAAATATGACAGGGAAAGGGCTGCCTCATCAGAGTAGAGCTAAGCTTAATGATGTGGATAAAGTAGAGCCTTCAGGACCTCCATCTAATGATGTGGCCCAACTCAAAATGAGAAGAAACAGCTGCAAACATCCACTAATAGTCAGAACATGGAATGTATGAAATATGAATCTAGGAAAATGGGAAGTTGTCAAAAATGAAATGGAATGCATAAAGATTGATATCCCAGGCATTAGTGAGCTGAAACGGACCAGTTTGGGCCATTTTGAGTCAGACAACTATATGATTTACTATGCAAGGAATGACAAATTGAAGAGGAATGGCATGGCCACAAAGACTGTTTTTGCAGCGATTGGTTAGTAAGAGGAGAGTAAAGTACAATGTTGTAGTGATAGGATAATATCCGTACACCTACAAGAAAGGCCAGTTAATACAACTATTATTCAAATTTATGCACCAACCACCAAAGCCAAAGATTAGGAAATTGAAGATTTCTACCAACTTCTGCAGCCTGAAATTGACTGAACATGCAATCAAGATGTACTAATTATCACTGGGGATTGCAATGCAAAAGTTGGAAACAAAGAAGAATCACCAGTAGTTTGAAAATTTGGCCTTGGTGATACAAATGACACTGGAAATCGCATGATAGAATTTTGTAAGACCAGTGACTTATTCATTGCCAATACCTTTCTCCAACAACACAAATGATAGCTATACATGTGGACTTCACCAGATGGAATACACAGGAATCAGATTGACTACATATGTGGCAAGAGGCAATGGAAAAGCTTGATATCTTCAGCCAAAACAAGGCCAGGAGCTGATTGTGGAACAGACCATATCAACTGCTTATATGCAAGTCAAAGTTGAAGTTGAAAATGATTAAAACAAGTCCACAAGACCCAATATATGACCTTGAATATATCCCTCCTAAATTTAGAGACCATCTAAAAAATAGATTTGCTATATTGAACACCAGTGTCCGAGAACCAGAGGAATTGTGGGATGACATCAAGAACATCATCCATGAAGAAGTCAAACTATCCCTATTTGCTGATGATATGATCCTATACCTAGAAAACCCAAGAGATTCAATCAAAAAACTACTGGAACTAATTGAGGGATT
>NW_006921590.1:36414978-36434853 GCF_000298275.1 Orycteropus afer afer
AAAAAAAAAAAAAAAAGAACATCATCCATGAAGAAAGCAAAAGGTTAACATGGAACAAAATCCAAAAAAACACAATAATGACCAGAATTACTGGTCAGATGAAGTCTTGTGGAGTCCTCAAGACTATGGCCCTGGGATACACTTCAGACCTGGGATAAAACTCACTCCTAAGGGCTGGCTCTCAGCGCAATAGTAAATAAGACTTACATGCAGAACACTCAACCAAGAGCAATGCACCTGCTTACTCTATGGAGATACATCTCTTGGAATAATTGGCCATGGGGCACCAGAGGGGCAACATTCACATGGAGAAAAAGCAAAACAGACAGGAGTGAATAACTAAGAAGTCTAGGGAGGAGAAGAGTTACTGGAAAGTGAGAGGAGGAGAGTGGATTAGAGCCGGGGATGGTAATTGGGGAATGAAACCAAATGTACACGAAATATCAAATATAAAACAAATTTTCTCTGGAAATTTGCACCTAAAGCACAATAATAATATTTTAAACGACATGAAAGGAAGAAAAGACCAAAATGGATGTCAGAAGAGACTCTGAAACTTGCCCTTGAATGAAGAGTAGCTAAAGCAAATGGAAGAAATGACAAGATAAAAGAGCTGAACAGAAGATTTCAAAGAACAGCTCGAGCAGACAAAGCCAATTACTATAATGAAATATGCAAAGACATGGAGTTGGAAAGCCAAAAGGGAAGAACATGCTTGGCATTTCTCAAGCTGAAGGAACTTATAAAAAAAATTAAGCCTCAAGTTGCAATACTGAAAGATTCCATTGGCAATATATCGAATGGTGCAGGAAACATCAAAAGAAGATGGAAGGAATACACAGAATCACTGTACCAAAAAGAACTGGTCAATGTTCATCCATTTCAGTAGTTGGCATATTTTCAAGAACCAATGATGTTGAAGGAAGAAGTCGAAGCTGCACTTAAGAAACTGGTAGGAAAAAAAAAAGGCTCCAGGAATTGACAGAATACCCATTGAGATGTTTCAACAAATGGATGCCCCACTGGAGGCACTCACTCAGCTATGCCAAGAGATTTGGAAGACAGCTACGTGGCCAACTGACTGGAAGAAATCCATATTTGTACTCATTCCAAAGAAAGGTGATCCCTCAGAATGTGACAATTATCAAACAATATCATTAACATCTCATGCAAGTAAAATCTTACTGAAGATAATTCAAAAATGGTTGCAGCAGTATATTGACAGAGAACTTCCAGAAATGCAAGCTGGATTCAGAAGAGGATGTGAAATGAAGGATATCATGGCTGATGTCAGATGGATCTTGGCTGAAAGCAAAGAACACCAGAAAGATGTTTATTGTGTTTTATTGAATCTGCAAAGGCATTTGATTGTCTAGATCATAACAAATTACGGATAACATTGAGAAGAATCGGAATTCCAGAACACTCATGAGGAATCTGTACATAGGTCAGGAGGCTGTCATTCAAACAGAACATGGGGATATTGCATGGTTTAAAATCAAGAAGGGTGTGCATCAGGGTTGTATCCTTTCACCATACTTATTCCATCTGTATGCTGAGCAAATAATCCAAGAGCTGGACGATATGAAGAAGAACGTGGCATCAGGATTGGAGGAAGATTCATGAACAATCTGTGGTACACTGATGACACATCTTTGCTTGTGGAAAGTGAGGATGACTTGAAACACTTACTGATGAAGATTGAAGACTACAGTCTACAGTATGGATTACAGCTCAATATAAAGAAAACAAAAATCCTCACAACTGGACCAATAAGCAGCATCATGGTGAATGGAGAAAAGACTGACGTTGTCAAAGACTTCATATTACTTGGTTCTACAATCAATACCAATGCAAGCAGTAGTCAAGACATCAGATGACATATTGTATTGGGCAAATGTGCCGCAAAAGACCTCTTTCAAGTGCTAAAGAGGAAAGATATCTCCTTGCAGACTAAGGTGCACCTGACACAAGCCATGGTATTTTCAATTGCCTCATATGTATGTGAGCGCTGGACAATGAATAAAGAAGATTGAAGAAGAGTCAATGCTTTTGAGTTATGGTGTTGGCAAAGAATGCTGAGAGTACGATGGACTGCTAAAAATGTAACAAATCTGTCTTGGAAAAAGTGCAGCTGGAATGCCCCTTGGAATTGAGATTGGCCAGACTTCATCTCACCTACTTTGGTCTTGTCAGAAGGGACCATTCCCTGGAGAAGGATATAATGCTGGGTAATTGGAGGGACAACAAAAAAGTGGAAGGCCTTCAACAAGATGGATTCACACAGTGGCTACAACGATGGGCTCAGGTATAACAAGCATTGTGCAACCAGCACAGGACCAGGCAGTGTTTCGTTCTGTTGTACATAGGGTCGCTGTGAGTCGGAGATGACTGAACCACACCTAACAGAAACAACATATTAGTATACTTATGCAAATGAGGTGAGTATACCTTACTTTGTAAATGACATGACTGTGGCCTACCACAAGGGGAAATTGGTCAGTTCATGTCCCTGCTGGGAAGGCCATGCCTTAAAATTGACCAGAAGTTTGATTATATATACAGCCAACACCACAGAGACTGACAGACAGAAAGAGAAGGAAGAAAGAAGTGAAAAAAGAGAAAGGGCAAGAGAGGCAAGAAGAGAGAAGCAGGAGAAAATAAGGAACCTCTTAAAAGAGCTGTAACGTGGCTCAAGGGCTGTAACATTCAAGACAGTGAGAGGTCTAGAAGAGGCTAATTGGCAGAGTTGGCAGCAACAGACCTAAGCAGAGCTGGTGGGTGACAGCAGAAATCTGCTGCTAGGAATGCAGCTAAGAGAGCTGAGTAAAACTGCTACCCTGGCCATGAGCTGGGTCAGTTAGAAGCAGAGAAGCTGACAGAAGAGAGGCTGAAGGCAGAGATGCCATTTCTAAGGTGGCTAAGAGGAGCCTGTTTCAAGGGGGCCAGAGAAGAAGTCTGTCCTGAGAGGACTTTGAGGAGGCCTGCAAGATTGAGAAAGAGCATGCATAGCAGAGTGCAGGGCCTACTTGCTTACTAGGCTGAGAGGAGCTGAGCTATCTTCACTGAAGAGGGGGTATGTGCTTTCCATTTCCAGGGAGCCTTCCAGACTTTGCCTACATGTTTCCTGATCCTGACCCTCAGTTGTAGTTTGTTGATCCCGATCCCAAGTTGTACCCTGTTCTTTCCTTTATAAACCACCAGCTATTGTGAGTTCTGTGAGATATTGCAGGGAACTGCAGAAGGCAAATGTGGTGGAGGAGTGCTAAGGGGAGGGAGAATGGCTAGAGTCAGAGATAGAGTGGTACAGCAGCTTGAAGAATGTGGAAATATGGGGAATAGTTGACCTCTGCCTCATAGGAATTGACTCTGTGCTTATTTTTATATTTGACGTTATTCATACAATCACACAGCTAGTAAATAAAAGAGCTTAGGTTCAAATCAAGCATCTTGGCCATAGAGTATTTTCTCTATGTTATGATTAAGGTATATGAAGTCCACAAAAAACTTTCTTTTTGAATTACTGCCCTCAAACATTCCATTTCAGGTCTTCCTTCCCTGCCCCTGGGTGACACCCTAGGAAGATTCCACAGCTTGCTAATTACATTTTCACCATTAAAATTCTTACTTTCCAATGTTAAAAAGTTCAGTCCAAACCACCTTATGTGGCTCCTAGTGGAAGGATATAACATCTCTAATACAACACTTGGGAGAAATCAAGCCTGCATCAGATCAAGCCTATATAAATCAAAAGAAAACCAAACTCATTGCCATGAAGTCAGATCCAACTCATAGCGACCCCTTGGGTTTCAGAAGCTGCAACACTACGGAAGTAGATTGCCCCATCTTCCTCCTGCAGAGAGAACAACTGGTAGTTTTGGACTTTGACTAACATTCTGATTAGCAGCTAAATGCCTTATGCACTGCATCACTGGAGTTCCTTTTTACAAAGTTCTAACCAACCAACCAACTTCAATGCCATCGAGTGGGATCCGACTCATAGGGACCCCTCCTTGGGTTTCCGAGGGAGTATCTCTGTGGAAGTAGATTGCCCAACCTTCCTTCTGAGGAGTGCCTGGTGGGTTTGATCCTCCAGCCTTCTGGTTAGCAGTCAAATGCCTTTGGTACTACACCACCTATTTTAAAATTATTGTCAAATATTGAGATGTGATGATGATATTGTGGTTATCTTTAAATAAAGTCCTTATATCTTAGAAAGATACACTGATAACTTTATTAAATGAAATGATATGATATGATATCTTCAATTTGCTTCAAAGTAATCTATGGGATAGGAGTGGGTAGAATTACAGATCAAACAAGACAGGACAGAAATTGGTCGTTATTAAAGTTGGATGTTGTTGTTGTTGTTATGTGCCGTCTAGTTGGACTCGACTCATAGAGACCCCTCTTTGGGTTGCTAAGGCAGTATCACTATGGAAGTAGATTGCCCAACCTTCCTTCCAAGGAGTGCCTGGTGAGTTTGAACCACCAGCCTTCTGGTTAGCAGTCAAGTGCCTTAGGCACTATGCTATGTACATTTAAAAAAAAAAAAAAAACTTCACTGCCATCAAGTTGATTCCCTGTCATAGTGACCCCCATGAGGTTTCCAAGATGGTAAATCTTTATGGAAGTAGTTGCCCCATCTTCCTTCCACAGAGCGGCTGGTGGATTTGAACCACCAACCTTCTGGTTAGCAGTCAAATGCTTTAGGCATTGCACCACCAGAGCTCCTTGATAAGTACATAGAAGTTTATTATACTATTCCATCTACTGTTATATATATTTGAAATTTTTCATGATTAAAGTAAAAAAAAATCAAGGTCAATATAAATCAAAACTAATCCAACTTAAATGTTGTATTCCATTTATGTCTTGTCTTCTCCTTCCTTCCCCTTTTCCCTTATCTCCAAGTTTAGGTCTAATAAGCACTGTGGTGGAAAAATGGGAGCAGTAGCATATGATACATTTTTTTTTTTTTTTTTTGCTCTAATCCCCTTCATTCTATAACCTATCTGGGGTCAGATCAAGGAGGAGAAATTAGAGGAAAATTGGACAAATACCTTTCTAATTTAATCTCTCTTGGTTGTTAAATGTCCTTGTCAGTGCAGGAAACAAAATCCTATGCCCCTCTCTCTCTCTCTCGCAGTATCCAACACACAGGTGGGGACTTTTACACTGCCATCTTTCCTAATGAAGATGGCATTCTCTTTAGCTGGACTTCTACTAATGCCCTAAGCTCTTGTTTCAGGAATCAGACCTGGAGCATTCAAAGGAACTCCCTTTTCAGAAAATAGCTCTCTTGGTCATTTCAAGCAGTGTTGGATTACCCAATAAGCAAGGTAAGCACAGGCTTACTTGTGCTTACTTACTAATCTATAGTGAATGGTTTCACAAAACCTCAAAACATGTGAAACGGTTCACTACAAATTAGTAATTAAGCAAAGTAAGTCTGTGCCTACCTTGCTTATTGGGTAATCTGCCCTTGGTTTCAAGACAACTCTTGCTTGATCACCTCACAAGACATTTCCATGGTCCACAGGAAAGCTCACGAACCCCTGGCCACCAAGTGAAGTAAAGGCCACTTCCCCAGCTGCCTTCTCTCCAGCTAATCTAATATTTCATTTCTCCAGGCAGCTATCTCCAGGCCCTTCAAACTCCAGAAAGCATGTGAGTGTCTCCCATGAACTCTCTACAGCCACACTTTGCCAGCGGCACAAGGAGTGAAATGAGGATCTTTCTCTTAAGCACTGCCAGTCTCTCTAAAGTATTAGCTGTTGTAGTTCCTCACTGGTTCAGGTAGAAGCTAAGAAAAGTACCCTCATCCATCCTGTGCTACAAATTCCTTTCCAAGAATCTTCCTTAATGCAGCCTCCATTGCTATTTGCCATCAGTTGGCTTCCACTCATAGTGAACTTATGTATTGTTATTGTTGTTGTTGTTAGGTGCCATTGAATATGCTCTGACTCATAGTGACCCTACGTACAACAGAACAAAAAGCTGCCCAGTCCTGTGCCAGCCTTACAATCCTTATGGATTATACCTGCTCATCATTGCAGCCACTGTGCAATCCATCTGGTTGAGGGCTTTCCCCTTTTTTTGTTGACCCTCCACTTTTACCAAGAATGATATTTCTCCAGGGAATGGTCCCTTCTGACAACATGACCAAAATAGGTGAGATGAAGTCAAGCCATTCTTGCGTCCAAGGAGCATTCCAGCTATACTTCTTCAAGGACAGATTTATTAGTTCTTCTGGCAGTCCATGGTACTTTCAGTATTCTTTGCCAACAGCACAACTCAAAAGCATAAACTCTTCTTCGGTCTTCCTTATTCCTTGTCCAGCTTTCACATATATATGAAACCAAACCAAACTCACTGCCATTGAGTTGATTCCAACTCATAGTGACCCCTCCTTGGGTTTCCCAGGCAGTGGCATAATGCCCAAGGCCAACCAGAAGGTTGGCGGTTCAAACCCACCAGCCACTCCTTGGAAGGAAGATTGAGCAATCTACTTCTGTAGTAATACTGCCTTGGAAACCCAAGGAGGGTCACTATGAGTTGGATCCAACTCGATGGCAGTGAGTTTGGTTTTGATTTGGTTTATCTCTATGGAAGTAAATTGCTCAGTCTTCCTTCTGAGGAGTGGCTGGTGGGTTTGAACCATCAGCCTGGTGATTAGCAGTCAAATGCCTTAGGCACTGAAAACACCATAGCTTGGGTTAGGCACACCATAGTCTTTAAAGAGACATCTTTGTTCTTCAGTGCTTTAAAGAGGAGTTTTGCAGCAGATTTGCCCAGTGCAGTATGTCATCTGATTTCCTGACTCCTGTTTCCTTGGGTGTTGATTGTGGAACCAAGTAAATGTTTGCCAACTTCAGTCTTTTCTCCATTTATCGTAATGCTGCTTGTTGGTCCAGTTGTGAGGATTTTTGTTTTCTTTATGTTGAGGTGTAATCCATACTGCAGACTGCAGTTATTAATCTTTATTAGTAAATTCTTCAAGTCATCTTCACTTTCAACAAGCAAAGTTGTGTCATCTGTATATTGCAAGTTGTTAATGAGTCTTCCTCCAATCCTGATGCCATTGTTCTTTTTCATATAGTCCAGCTTCTCAGATTTTTTGCTCAGCATACAAATTAAATAATTATGGTGAAAGGGTACAACGCTGATGCACTCCCTTCCTGGATTTTAAACCATTCAATATCTCCTTGTTCTGTTTGAACAACAGCCTTCTGGTCTATGTACAGGTTCCTTGTGAACACAAATAAGTGTTCTGGAATTTCTGTTCTTCTCAATGTTATCCATAATTTGTTATGATCCACACAATCAAATGCCTTTGCATAGTCAATGAAGCTCAAGTAAACATCTTTCTGGTATTCTTTGCTTTCACCCACCTGGCATCTGGCATCTAGCATCAGCCATGATATATATCCCTCTTTCCACATCCTCTTCTGAATCCAGCTGGAATTTCTAGGAGGTCCCTGTCAATATACAGCTGCAACTATTTTTGAATTATCTTCATTCAGCAAAATTTTACTCGTGTGTGATATTAATGATATTGTTTGAAAATGTCCACATTCTGTTGGAGCACCTTTCTTTGGAATGGGTACAAATATGAATCTTTTCCAGTCAGTTGGCTAGGGGTAGCTGTCTTCCAAATTTCTTGGCATAGATAAGCAAGTGCCTCCAGCACAGTATTCATTTGTGGAGGTATCCCAATGGGTATTCTGTCAATTCTGGGAGCCTTGTTTTTTACCAGTTCCTTCAGTGCAGCTTTGACTTCTTCCTTCAATAACATTGGTTCTTGATCATATTCCATTTTCTAAAATAGATGAACATCCACCATTTCTTTTTTGTACAGTAACTCTATATATTCCTTCCATCTTCTTTTGATGGTGCCTGCATCATTCAATATTTTTCCCATAGAATCTTTCAATATTGTAGCTCAAGGCTTGAATTTTTTCTTTAGTTCTTTCAGCTTGAGAAATGCAAGGTGTGTTCTTTCTTTTCATTTTCTAACTCCAGGTCTTCTGGCAGCTGCAGTATATTCAATATTATTTGCCAACACCACAGTTCAAATGTTTCCACTCTTTTTCTGTCTTCCTTTTTTATTCTTCAACTTTTTCATGCACCCTCTATGCTTCTGTTATAGAAGCTGTTGGTGGTTACTGGATCAGTTTGGCCACCTCTTAGCAAGCCCTTCAGAGATCATTTTCCCCAGCTTTGTCAACCAAGTCCTGTCACTCACATGTTTATTTCACCCCTCACTACTCCCAAAAATACATACTCTTCACAGATAAGTGAACAGATGATCAGAGACTTGTCCAAGGTCACTGAGCTGGTAAAACTTGAGTTTGAGCATGAGGTCCCTGACCTTAAAGCCCATACTCTTTCCACTATGCCTCAAAATGTTCTGGTTCACAAATTAAATCAACAAAAGGCATTTTTCTCTCATTCTCAACATATGATATTGGACACTCCCCCAATAAGACATATAGGAATGCTTTTCAGTCCTTTTGGTAGAGATATGTAGTATCCACAATCAAACTGTCAACTTGCTGGAACAAAAATAAACAAGCAAAAATATTATCTGCCAAGGCATACAGCACAGATTAAGAGTGACTATTCTTTTATAGCATTGGTACTAGCAAGATATTGAGAATGTTAACCTTCCTTCTTAAACATCCACTAGAAAGTTGCCTTGTTTTTATCCTAGTTCTTTAGCTCTCCCTCCCATAAATGTGTTCTGGTTACATGTCAGTGGGATCTTCACAAATTAGAGGTAACAACACTCCCCAAGAGACAAAATTATGATCTCCATATTTTCATTACAATAGCTTTGAAGGGCCCAGTATCTACAAGGTCCACAAGAAACTTACAAACCTAGAAATTCACAAATTCTAGAAGTCAGACTACATCCACTGCTGCCCTCTTGCCTCACCCAACCATCCCATACTATTCCCTTCAACCTCCCACCATAGACTTCCAAACCAAATCGTTATCTTTCACCCCAAGCTGTTCTTCGGCTGTCACTCTCTTTCTAAGTAAATAGCACATCAGGACTGGCTACATAAAATCTGTGAGGCTTGGTGCAAAATAAGAATGTGAGACTGCTTGTTGAAAAACTATTGACAATTTCAAGACAGCAAGAGCAAAACATTAAACCAAGTGTGGGGGCCCGTGTGACTTTAATTAAAACCTTCAGCTGCGCTGTATTGGAGTTTATTGTTTTCTCATCAGTCACCCTCAATACACTGTGAGCAACTTGAGGGCAGAAAATGTGCCTGATTCAATTTTGTGTCCTCGTGCTAACTTAAGCTGGCACTCTGTACACTGTGCATAAGGGTTGAATGAATGGATACATGAGTGAGAGTGTCACTAGTCTTTCAGAACTTTGCTATGTCAAGCTCATTCTGCCTTCAGAGGATAGAAGGAGCATAGCAGCCTCTCTGGAAGTCTGTGGGCATGTGATCTATCAGGGGTACATGAAGCTGGCCCTGGGCACCACCATCCACCAGTCACTCAAGCTGAAACCAGGATTTATCCTCCACACCTCTCTTACTGTCACTCCACGCCTATAATAAACTACCACATTCAATTCCAACTCCTAAAAAGCACTCAAATCTGACTCCTTCTTTCTGTCCTCACTGCCACTACCTCACTTCAGTCAGGCCTGAATCGTTTCTTACTTGGTGTATTAGTTAGGGAAGAAGCTGAGCTGCTGGAATAAAGAGACTCAACAATGGAGTGGTCAGAGTTTGAAACCAGATTTGTCTCACTCCAAAGCACAGGTCCTTAACCTACACTGGTGTTTTCTAGTTGCAGAAGTTCTTAGACATAGGGTTTTAAGAGTATAATATTCAAAGCTCTCTGGATACAAGTGATAAAAACTTTAAGTAAATGGCAAGAGGGACAGGAAGTCATTGGTTCTCATAACTAAAGAGACTGGGATAGGTATTTTCAGGCATAGGTAGATCCAGGAGTTTGACCAGTTATCAGGGCATCAATTCTTGACTATGGTTTTCTTTGTTTGTTGGCCTCATTCCCTCCTACTGCAAATGGCTTTCTTCAGGAAGCAATGAAGAGCAAACACAGCAACTCCAGCTCACATGATCCTTATGGCTCCAAGAGCTGGTCTCCAACTTTGCAGGCTTAGATATTTCATCTCTGGGAGGCCAATTTGTACAGCATCACCGTCACAGAATCTGTTGGTATATTCATGTACCTGAAGACATAGTTTGCCTTGCAGTGAGCAATAGGTCATGTCCATTTCTCTAACTGAGCGGTGGTCCCTGCAGCTATTCTGTGAGGCTGAGCATGCTTTGATGCCTCCCTGATAGATCCCCTATCCCTGGAAGACTACCAGGTGGGCTGCTGTGCTCCTCCATCCTCTGAAGGCAGAGTGAGCTTGCCATATGAGAGCTCTGAAAGACCAGTGACACTCTCACTCATGTATCCATTCATCAACCCTATGGACAGCTAAAGAGCACTGGCTTGAATTAGCACCAGGACACAAAATTGTACAAGACATGTTCTTTGTGTTATAGGGGTGACTAATGAGAAAATTGTAAACTCTAATGCAGAGCAAAGGAGCTCTGGCAGGACAGCAGTTAAAACATTTGACTATTAACCCGATGTTCGTCAGTTCGAACCCATCAACCACTTTGCAAGGGAAAGATAAGGCAATCTGTGTCCTCTTCACCCTTGGTTTCCCTGGGAAAGCCAATGGGACAGTTCTACTCTGTACTATAGAGCCACTATCAGTCAGAATTAACTCAAGCACAATGGGTTAATACAGAGCACTTCAAGATCTTAAGTAAATTAAGTAAAGATACAGTGGGGAAATGCCCAACCTGATGGGGTCTGAGCTGTTCTAGCATTTACCAAAGTAAATTATATATCACCATATGTTCATCTGTCCTTTTACAAGAAAGTGAACTTTTTAAGGGAAGGGACAGTGTAAGGTAGGAGAATTCTTTTTAATATATATTAAACATCCACCAAGTTCAAGGCTTTGTAATGGAAACACAAAGATGATTAACTTCTGCCCTTATAGGGAGAGAGTTCAGGGCAGTGACTTTTTAGAAAGTCAACTGGAATCTCTTGAGAATTGGACAGCTTCATCTAAAGACTTAAAGTTTCCTCCAGCTGTCTCCTAGAAGAATGGAGCTTGAGCAAGTAAACTCATTACCCTTCTCTGCTCTGCAATTCAACAGACAAATGCCTCTTTAGTTAGTCATTATACTCTAATCACAGTAATCTGCATATAAGAGGGTGGATTGAGTTTGTTCCCCAATTGTTACAACCATGAAATTCAACCACAATTCCACTTATTAACAATCATTAGTGATCTATAAATAAAGCACAATCATTTAGGTACAGAAACTAAAGAATGAGCTTGTTTGTAATGTAAACAGGATATTTATGAACTTGCTAATTGCAATTCCCTGTTTGGCCTTTGTCCAACCTTCATTCCCTAGAAGTGGCCACTGATAGAAATGTTATATGTCTGATGATGTATCTTGGGAGGTTTGAATCTAGAATTTGTGGATTTGTAATCCAGAAGCCTGCTACCTTCTCTCATCCTTTTACTCAGAAAATAGCCTCTGCAGTGTTCAGGTACTGTCAGTAACACAAATATGGATGCAGTGCAGAGCCATCCAGGTAAGAATCTAAAATCTGTTGCTAAATGTGGCCCCAGATGTTAGCAATGCCAAGCAGGGCCACAGGAATGGCCCAGAGACCTCTAAAAGATTGAGGGGCAGAGGGTGAAGAGGAAGACTTTCTGAAGGTGATGATATTGGAGACAGTATGAATTGAAAGATGGGAAGGAATTTATTGGTTGGAGTAGAAGTCAGGAGAAGAAAAACTTTATAAATAGACAAAAAGCCAAAACCAACAACTTAGAGCATAAAATTGAACATTCTAATATTCTTATTTAAAAACTGGGAGATTTTTATGTGACTGTCTATATTTCTGGAGGCCTTGCTTCTCAGAAGAAAGGTCTGATGATCTACTTCCAAAAAATCAGCCATTGAAAACCCTACAGAGTACAGTTCTACTCTCACCCACATCAGGTTATCATGAGTCAGAATCAGCCCAATGGCAAGTGATACTGGTCTATATTTCTAACTTCTCTCATGAATTCAGGAGATCTGACGGTACTGAGCCCATCTTTCATTCCTTTTGGCAACAATCAGCTGAATTCAGTGTTTCAAAATTCCCCATAGATATTAATCTTTGGGATTCAGAATAAGAAATTGGAATTCCTGAGAATTCTTAGAAATTCCTCCAAATTATAAGCTTTTCTTAAAATACTTTCAAAATTCTTCATCTCATTTTTCATTATTATGGACAGTTTAAAACATATTTGTTTGCTGAATAAGAAAGTCTAATGGGGCTTTTGGGATGGTGCAAATGGTTAAGCATTCTCCTGCTAACCAGAAGGTTGGCAGTCTGAATCCACCCAGAGGCCCCTCAGAAGGAAGACTTGGCAATCTACTTCTGAAAAAAATCAGCTATTGAAAATCCTATAGAGCACAGTTCTACTCTAATAGAAATGGGGTCACTGTGAGTCAGGTTCACCTTGAGGGCAATGTGTTAGTAAGGATAACAGCACTTCAGGGAATAACATGTCACAATTGCCATTTTAGGGACTTTGTTTCAAAACTAGTTATTTCTTGTGTGTGTGTGTGTGTGTGTGCGTGTACTTGCACACGTGCACGCTTTGGGTGCAAATTTACAGATCATAACTTGTTTTACATTCAACGGTTTGTGTACATTTGATTTCACTCCCCATTACCATCCCCAACCCTAACCCACTTTCCTCTCCTTCCTTCCCTGTGACCTCCCCTCCCTTTGCCCTTCTTAAATAAGCACTCCTGTCTTTCCAGCTTGCCCTCCATGTGACTGCTACCCCTCTGGTGCCCCATGGCCAATTGCTCCAAGGGGTGTAAATCTGTAGAGTAGGTGGGTGCATCATCCTTGGGGTTGGATGTTCTGCATGTAAGTTTTTCTACTGTTGGGCTGAGAGCCAGTCCTTGGGAGTGAGTCCTATCCCAGGCTCAAAGTGTATCCCAGGGCCATAGTCTTGGGGGTCCCAACAGACTCCATCCAACCAGTAATTCTAGTCATTATTGTGTTTTTTAATTTTTTTCCACATTTTTCCTCCACTCTATCTAGGATCTCCAGTTTTGATTCCTTCCCAAGTCGTTGGCATTTGTAGCCAGGCACCATCTAGTTCTTCTGGCCTCAAGGTCCATCATATTCTTGGACTAAATGTTTCCAAATGCCTGTGGTTTTCTTCACTCTTCTTTGCTTTCTACAAGAGGAGACCATTAGCCGCATCTTAGATGGCCACTCGAAAGCTATTAAGAGTCCAGTGGCACTCACCAAAGTAGGTTGTGGAACAAGATTTTTATGTATTGTGTTGTGCCAATTGAGCCTAGTGTCCCCCAATACTACGATCCTGAGTTGGAAGGCCCAGTGGTTCTGTCTCCCAAGGTGTTTGGCTGTCTCTGAGGGATTACTCCAACTCTGTCTTCTATTGCTTCTATAATGGTTGTGGTTATTTTGTATCACTAGTATCTATGCAAGGTTATCTTCAGCTAAATCTATCATTGGTCTAGGATGCATTCCTGTTTGCCAATCCCCATCTGTTCTTCTCAGTTGTCTATGCATTTATCTGTAGCCTGGTGTTTGGTGTTAGCGGTAATGCAGTATTGTGCATATACTGGTATTAGCTAGCCTCTGTCGTCTATATCTTATGTGCACATTTCAGTGTCCTCCCTTTCCCCACTCTTATCATGCTAGTCACAGACTCTTTCCATACCACCCCTCCCCTTACCCAACTCAGCATGTGGCCCCCAACTAGTCCGAAATTTTCCTTCCTCTTCCCTCCCATCCCTGGGACCCTACAAACTGAGTTTCCTTCCCTAAGCAAATCCCTCCTTGAGTTTTTACAGTAATGGGCTCATAAAATATTTGTCCTTCTGTGATTGACTTGTTTCACTCAGCATAATGTCTTCCAAATTCATCCACATTGTGAGATGATTCACATATTCTTCATTATTCTTTAATGTAGCATAGTATTCCATTGTGTGAATGTACCATAATTTGCTTATCCATTCATCTGTTGATGGGCATTTAGGTTGTTTCCATCTCTTTGCTATAGTGAATTGTGCTGACATGAACATGGGTATGCATATGTTTGTTCGTGTACTGTCTCTTACCTCTTTAGGATATATTCCTAGTAATGGAATTCCTGGTTCAAATGGTATTTTCAGTTTTTTAAGGAACACCATACCATTTTCCACAATGGTTGTACCATTTTACAGTCTCACCTGCAGTGTATGAGGATTCCAATCTCTCCCCAACCTTACCAGCATTTGTTATTTTCTGTCTTGTTGAACTTTGCTGTTATTGCTGGGGTGAGATGATATCTCATTGCTGTTTTGATTTGTATCTCTCTAATGGCTCGGAAGGAAGGTTGGGCAATCCTACTTCCGTAGTGATACTGCCTCGGAAGCCCAAGGAGGGGTTGCTATGAGTCGGGGCCGACTCGACGGCACATAACAACAACAACAACAACAATGGCTAGTGATCGTGAGCATTTCCTCATGTGTTTGTTGTCTACCAGCATATCATCTTTAGTGAAGTGTCTGTTCATGTCCCATGCCCATTTTTGAATTTGGTTGTTTGTCTTTTTGGTGTTGAGGTGTTGAAGTTTTCTATAGATTTTGGAGATGAGTCATTTTGTCAGATATGTCATAGGCAAATATTTTCTCCCAATCTCTATGTTCTCTTTTTTACCCTTTTAGAGAAGTCTTTCAATGCACATAATAATTTAATTCTTAAAAGTCCCAGTCATCTAGCTTCTCTTCCATCACCTGTGTGTTCTGGGTTATGCTTGATAGTCTATTTATCTCATAAATTAGGGCCCCTAGATTTGCCTCTATTTTATCTTTGATGAGCTTTATAGTTTTGGGTTTTACATTTAAGTCTTTTATCTAACTTGAGTTTGTTTTTGTGTATGGGGTGAGGTATGGGTCTTGCTTCATTTTTCTGCAGGTGGATATCCAATTTTGCCAGCGCCATTTGCTAAAGAGGCTATCTGTTCCCCATTTAATGGGTTTTGGTCTTTTCTCAAAGATCAGTTGTCCATAGATGGATGGGTCTATTTCTGGGTTTTCAATTCTGTTCCATTAGTCTGTCTATCATTGTACCAATACAAACAATGTTTTGACTACTGTGGTTGTATAGTAGGTTTTGAGATCTAGGAGTGTGAGACCTCTCACTTTGTTTTACTTCTTCAGTAGTGCTTTGCTTATCCAAGGTCTCTTTCCTTTCCATATGAAGTTAATAATTGGCTTTTCCATATCCTTAAAAAATGTTGATAGTATCTGGATCAGGATTGCCATAAATGTATAGATCACTTTGGGTAGTATTGACATTTTCACAATATTCAGTCTTGAATATTGAATCCATGAACAAGGCAGGTTCTTCCATTTCTGTAGATACCTTGTAGTTTCTTGTAGTAGTGTTTTATAGTTTTCTTTGTATACACCTTTTTGTCTCTGGTAATATTTATTCCTAGATATTTTATCTTTTGGGTAACTATTGTAAATGGTATTCTTTTCCTTATTTTCTTCTCAGAGGCCTCTTTGTTGGTGTAGAGGAATCCGACTGATTTTTTTATGTTGACCTTGTATCCTGCTGCTTTGCTGAACCTCTCTATTAGTTCCAGTAGTTTTTTGGCTGAGTCTTTTGGGTTTTCTGTGTACAGGATCATATCATCTGCAAATAGAGATAGCTCTACTTCTTCTTTGCCAATCTGGATACCTTTTATTTCTCTTTCTTGCCTTATTGCCCTGGCTAGGACTTGCAATACAATGTTAAATAGAATTGATGATAGAGATCATCCTTGTCTGGTTCCCATTTGCAAGGGGAAAGCGTTGAGCCTTTTCCATTAACAATAATGTTGGCCATTGCCTTTGTGTGTATGCCCTTTATTATATTGAGGAATTTCCCTTCTATCTCTATTTTGCTGAGAGTTCTGAATGGGTGTTGGATTTTATCAAATACCTTTTCTGCGTCGATTGATATAAACATATGATTCTTTCCTTTTGTTTTGTTTATGAGGTAGATTACATTGATTGTTTTTCTGTTGTTAAATCATCCTTTAATACCAGGTATGAATCTCACTTGGTCAGGATGTATTATGTTTTTGATATGTTGTTGGATTCCGTTGCCTAGGATTTTGTTGAAGATTTTTCCATCTATATTCATAAGGGATATTGGTCTGTAGTTTTCCTTTTTAGTGGTGTCTTTTCCTGGTGTTATGTTTGCTTCATAAAACTAATTTGGAAGTATTCCATCTTTTTCTATGTTCTGGAATAGTTTGAGTAGTATAGGTATCAACTCTTCCCTGAATGTTTGGTAAAATTCTCCAGTGAAGCCATCAGGGCCAGGACTTTTTCTTGTGGGAAGTTTTCTTATGACCTGCTCAATTTCTTCTTTTGTTGTGGGTCTGTTCAATTATTCTGTCTCTGACTGGGACAGTGTAGGTGAGTCTTGTGTTTCTAAAAACTTGTCCATATCTTCTGGGTTCTCAAATCTGTTGGAATACAATTCTTCATAATATTCTGTCAATATCTTTTTTATTTCACTTGGTTCTGTTGTGATGTCGCCCTTTTCATTTATTATTCTTGTTGTTTGCATCTTCTCTTTCCTTTTGTTAGGCTTGCCAGTAGTTTGTCAATTTTGTTAATCTTTTCTAAGAACCAGCTTCTTGTTTTATTGCTTTTCTCTATAGTTTTTAGTTTTGTTTTGTTTTCTGTTTCATTTATTTCTGCTCTTAACTTTATTATTTCCTTACTTTTGGATACTGTAGGTTTCTTTTGTTGCTTTTTTTCTAATTGTTGGAGTTGTTGAGTTTGAGTGTTGATTTTGTTTCTTTCCTCTTTTTTGTTGTGTTCATTTATTGCTGTAAATTGACCTCTGAGTACTGCTTTCACTGAGTCCCATAAGTTTTGGTAAGATGTATCATCATTCTTGTTTGTTTCTAGGAATTTTTTATTTCACACTTTATTTCTTCTATTATCCTGTAGTTTTTGAGCAGTTCCACATTTGCTATTTTTTTCCTTAATCTTCCTATTATCAATTTCTAACTTTATAGCATTGTGGTCCAAGAAGATGTTTTGTAGTATTTCAATGTTTTTTAATTTATTGAGGCTTGTTTTATGACCTAACATATGATCTATTCTGGAGAATGATCCATGTGCACTGGAAAAGAATGTGAATTGTGCTTTTGTTTGGTGGAGTGCTCTGTATATATCTATGAGGTCGAGTTGGTTCACTATGTTGTTGAGTTCTCCTACATCTTTGTTGAGTTTTTTTTCTACTTGTTCTGTCCCTCCTTGAAAGTGGTGTGTTAAAATCTCCTACTACTATTCTAGAGTTGTCTATCTTTGCTTTCAATTCAGGTAATATTTGCTTTACATTTTTGAAGCACTTTCATTGGCTGCATAAATATTTATTATGATAATGTCTTCTTGGTCAATTGACCCTTTCAGAATCATATAGTGTCCTTCTTTGTCCCTTATGCTGTTTTTTAAATTTTATCAGAAATTAATATTGCCACTACTGCTCTTTTTTGGTTACCATTAGCTTGGTATATTTTTTTCCACACCTTAATTTTTAATTTGTTTTTATCTCTGTGTCTAAGGTGGGTCTCTTGTAGGCAACATATTGATGAGTTTTCTTTTCTTATCCAATCTGCCACTCTCTTTCTTTTGACTGGTGCATTTAGTCCATTCATATTGAGTGTAATTAGTGATAGGTATGAATGATTGGTGTCATTCTATTGTGTTTTTTGTTGTGTTGGTGATTTCTTTAGTCCAAATACTTTTCTGTGCTGAGCTCTTTTTGTTATCAAGTGTTTCTTCTCTTTTCTTCTTTATTGTTGGTTTTGTGCTTAATAAACCCTTATGTTTTCCTTCTTTCTGGTTTTGTTTAGGGGAATTGGTAATTTCTCTGTGGTTTCGTTACCCTGAAGAGAATTCTTCTTCTTCTTCTTTTTTTTTTTTTTTGGTGATTTGGGTGAAAGTTTACAGAGAAAATTCACTTTCCATACAGCAGCTCACACAAACTGTCTCATGACATTGACTACAATTTCTCACAATGCAACAGCTTCCCTCCCACTTCCTGCTCATAGTTATCTTTTCCCTGTGTCCTTCTCTCCATGCACTCCTGCCCCCTGAGCTGTCTCCCTATGCAATACACAGCCCTTCTATTCTCCCTTGATTGTTCTCTCCAAGGAATGTATCTACCTAATGTAAATGTCCAGCTCATACGCCTGTCTTTTGTTTGGCTGGAATCCACAGGAGTGGCTTCAATCCCAGACCTGAAGGGCAGCTAGGGACCATAGTCTCAGTGGTTCCATCAGGCTCTATCAGACCAGCAAAACTAGTCCTTTTTTTTTTTTAGTGATTTTGAGTTTTGTTCCACATTGTTCTCCCACTCTATCCAGGATCTCCTACAAAGATTCTCCTCTGAGTAGTTGACAGTGGTAGCTTGGTACCATCTAGTTCTTCTGGTCTCATAGTCATATAGGCTATGGATTGGTACAGGATTGTACCTGTCACTTGGATTAATTGTTTCCATGAATCTTTGGTTTTCTTCATTCTTCTTTGTCCTTGACGAGGAGAGACTCATCACTGCATCTAGATAGCTGCTCGCAAGGTTTTAAGATCCCAGTCACTACTCTCCAAAGTAGGATGTGGAACAATGTTTTGTGTAGTATATTAGGCCAATTGAGCTTGATGTCCCCTGTGACTAGATTCTGAGCCCACAGGTCCAACTATTCACTCTCTATGGGTAGCTGGCTGTGCCCAAGAAGTAACTACAACTTTGTCCCTTGTCAGCTCTACTATATACCTGGGAATTCTTACAGAACATAGCAATACACTTGTAGAAACATTGTCTGCCAAACCTATACATGGTTGGGTACACTCCTTCTGCATAGTCATGCCTGATAGTTCAGACTGTGCACCCCTCTATCCACCCATATATCAATGTTTGCCTTCACTGAAAATGAAGTACTGTATGTGCAAAAGGGTTCATCTTTATTGCCTGTACCTCTCATGCACCTCTCTATCTCTTCCTCTTCCTTAATGCCACCCACATTTGGTACACTGCCCTTCTCCTGAAGAGAATTCTTGTCTTTAATTTTGGAATAGTCTGTTCTATAAGGACATTGTCCTGTCTTCTTCTCTGTATGGAAGTTTTGTAATTAGAACATTTATTCCCTCTATTTGCTTTGTTGCTGGTGTCATCTGAAGATTGACTCCCTTGTTTCTTTGTGTGCAATATTTCATGAGCTTATTTTGAGCATCTATTTCTGATTTGGTTTTTCAGTGTTGATGTTAAGTGAGTGTCCTGATTTTAATTTGTTGTTGTCTGTTGTGGGTTCTCTATTGGAAGGACTCCCTTTAGCATTTGTTGTAGGGTTGGTCTATTTTTCACAAAATCCCTTAATTTCTGTTTGTCTGAGAATGTCTTGATTTTACCCTCATATTTGATGGACAATTTGGCTGGATATAGGATTCTTGGTCAGAAGTTCTTTTTCTTCAGTGTTTTATATGTGTCGTCCCATTGCCTTCTTGTCTGCATGGTTTCTGCTGAGTAATCAGAACTTAGCCTTATTGTTCATGCATTTTAGGTGACATTTTTTTCCCTCTAGGCTGCTCACAAGATTCTTTGTCTTTGGTTTTGGAGGATTTGATTATGTCTTGATGACTTTCTCTTGAGACCTGTCTTGTATGGGGTTAGTTTTGCTTCTTGGACAGATATCTTTTCTTCCTTCATGATATGGGG
>NW_006921590.1:36435023-36445336 GCF_000298275.1 Orycteropus afer afer
ACCAGCCACTCCTCGGAAGGAAGGTTGGGCAATCCTACTTCCATAGTGATACTGCCTCGGAAACCCAAGGAGGGGTCACTATGAGTTGGGTTTGACTCGACGGCACATAACAACAACAACAACACTTCATTTCTCTTAAACCTTTGTTCTGATTTTTCTTTATATAGGCTGGCATTCAAGGGATTTATTTTCTAGTTGGGAAATGCATTCTTCAGCCAGTTCTATTCTACTCTTTTGACCTTCCACTATGTTGTCTAACTCTGTAATTTTAGTGCTCATCTTCTAGATTTCTAACTGCTCTCTTTGTATGAGTTTGGATTATACAATTATAATTGTTATTTTGTTCTTGAATGGTTTCCCTGAATTCTTCCAGGGTACTATCTGTGTTCTCCTTAACTCTGTGGTTTCCTTGAGCTCTTGTAGAGTTCTATATACATATCTTCTAAATTCCTTCTCAGATAATTCTACTGCCTGTTCTTCTTCCATGTTAGATAAGTCTTTAGCCTGGGGTTTTATTTCTATTGTTTTGTCCTGTTTTTTGTTTGTTTGTTTGATTGATTGATTTGGCATTGCCTGTTGTTTCCTAGACATTTTGAAGTTGTTGTCTCTAACTATTATTTATGTATTGATTTGTTTTACCCTGATTTTATGTTTAAATATATTTGCAAATCTGGAGCTGGTGTTTTTGTTGTTGTTTTATTATTATTAATTCAGATGTGCTGGGTTGCTCTCCAGTTTTCTTTGTGTTGATGGAATCACTGTTGGGAATGTGGATGCAGCTATCTGTTAGTTGTGAATAGGATTTGGCATTGGGATGAGCAGGTGTTATGGTGGCTTAATGTAGTTCTTCTTTTGAATGAGGCAGGCAAGAAGGGGGAAAGAGAGAAAGAAAAGAAAAAAAAAGGAAAAAAAAAAGTGCCAGTAGCGAGTCCCCACTTTCCACATTTCCACAATTGCTGCTGACTCCAGGCTTTTGTTTTGAGTCTGTTTGGGACAGCTACCAATGATGACGTTTTGTTGTCAATCACAGACCCACGGTTCAAAATCAACAGAGACTCCAATGGTTAGGGAGCCGCTACTTTTCACTTGGGTCAGAAAGCTGCAAAAACCCTGTACACCAGTCCACCCTGTGCTAAAAGCTGTTGTGGAGGAGTTGAATCTCCAGCTGTGAGCTCATTCCAGGGCCCACCTACCCATGGCAAGTTTCCTCCCTTCCCTTCACCACTCTGAACTCAGCAGCGGCCCAAGCCAAGTGCGTTTCTGCTGTTTCCCAGCAAGGTTATTCCCTTACTCAGCTCAGCTCCCAAGGTTACCATCAGAAGCTTCTGGTGTGGGTATTCCAAGTCCCCACAGCCTCCATGGGTTCTGGGATGCCCCCCTCTTTTTTTCTCCTTTTCTCTGCATCTCTTCCCTGTATTGCTAATGAATTTTCTACTTCTCTACCTCTCTGTCTCCCTGATGGCTGGGCCACTTCATTTATTTTTCATGGCTACTTAATCTGCTCTTTTTCTCTGTCTCCACTAAATCTGGCACCCTCTTACTTACTCAGAAGCTCTGTTGGCATAATGCCTAAAGCATTTGACTACTAACCAGGTGGGTTTGAACCACCAGCCACTCCTTGGAAGGAAGATTGGTCAATCTATTTCCATAGAGATACTGCCTTGGAAACCCAAGGAGGGGTTGCTATGAGTCAGAAACTACTCAGTGGCAGTGAGAGCTTGCTTACTCAGCTGTTCACAGCTCCAGAGTCCCTGCTTCTAACTGTTACACCTGGTATTTCAGGAATTAAGATGCTAGAGGGCACAAATGTGTGAGCTACAGGTACGACACCATCATCCTCTCCAAAACTAGTTATTTCATGAAACACTATTCATAGGATTTGTATTGAGTCTACTATTTGCATAAACTTATTAATATTTATTTTATTTGCTAACACAACTCCCAGTAAGCAGTAGACAAGTTCACTAACATATACTTAAAACATGGTGACAGTTACAAGCAAGATAAACTGATTAAATCATAGACATCAATCAGATCTTGATTGCTTCTCTCCTGCATGGTCCTGTCTTAGTTCCCCAAAAAGTTGACCTTAACTTTTAACTCCACATGTTAATGTTCTTGCTCTTATTTTCAACTTGAGTTTAGTGGATTCCTTTGAATCAATTTTGTCTCTAGGGTTATTGTTAATTCTTGCTGAAGAATTATAATACTCCTATTTTCCTGATTTCTTTTGAGATTCAGGATTTGGAGAAACATAGAATTTCTAAGAAATGTTGGGAAAGAATTCGTGCATGGAAACACTTGCTGGGTGTAAGTAGCACCTGTCCCTTGACACGGGACAAGTGCTGTCCAATTCTCCACAGTCCACAACCATCTTTGCCTATTGTCCCTTACATTAAGACCACATGTTGGGTACCATTTATCATTTTCTCTTCATTTCTATGGTCTGTCTGACCCCTTAAGATTTTTCAATCTTGCTTCTGGGGTTAGAGGAAAGAAGATCAATGATATTGAAGGAACACTGGATAAAGGAGCAGCTACTTTGAGTTAGTTGACTGTAGGTTGTATGGACATATTGATGGAACATCATTAGATACCAAGCTAAAATGTTCGTTTTAAACAGTAAGAAGCCACTGAAGGTTTTAAAGAAGCATGACATAATCAAAGTCACCCATTAAGAAGATGAAGCTGGTACTGGCATGCAAGACAACCTAAAAGGCCATGGACTGGAAGCAGGAGGTCCACAATGGGGTCTCTTGAAAGAGGGGATGAGAGCTTGAAAAAGGAATATAGGGTAGGAGTAGAAAGGGGGGTGGGTGGACACCAGGTATACTATAATGAGGGTTATAGGCAATACTTGGACATTCATTGAAAAGAAGTGTTGAAGGGTTAGGCTATGAGGTTTGAAATTATAAAGTCTAAATTATCCAGTTTTCCCAGAGCGAGACCAATGACACCAGGGAAAGGAGTGCCCAGACCACAGCAGAATGAATACAGGTCCATCTGCCTTGGGCCCAATCAGACATGTTCACAGGCAGAGAGAAGACACCTCCCACACCTTTGTCCTTTCTACAACCACATGTCCTTTGCTTTTTGATAAAATTCTCAACATTCAATCAACACCAGTTTCATATTTGCCAGCCACAAAAAGAAAGAGAAACTTTTTGTCAAAAAAATGATTCCTAAGACTGCTTAATTTTTTTCCCCTTAATATGGCCTCTTTTCCAGCTAGTGGAAAATATAGGAACACTGTCTCTGTTGCAAGGAGTTGCCTAATTTAGATTTTTGAATATAACTTCAACTGCTATATTCCTGGCCAACCTACTTTACCCAGGCCCACAGCACACCTGCTTCCCAGCTCCAGCTGATCATCACATCAATCATGCCCTCTCTGAGTCTACCCCCCAACCCCCAGCCATGAGTAATTCAAGTCCTCCACACAGCCCAAGCTGCAGCTGCCCATTACCTGGGAGAGTTAATAAGAAATTCACCTTCCTCCCTGGCACAAATGAATTCCAGTCAGTTCATTCTCACAGGAAATAAATTTTAAAATGGAAATTAAACAAAACAATTGCAAGGAGAGGTAATAACGTGTCACTCCTGAATTCTGCCTCTGAGAGGAATATATTACCATTCCCAAGATCGCAGCAAGCTCAGAGACCCTCTCTGGATGCCAGGGCTTTGCAGTCCTTAGGATGGTCAGGACAGTTGCTCTGGTGTCCATACACTTATACCTGTCAGGCTGTTCAACACCAAATATCTACTCCTCAAAAATGCACGGGCTGTGCAGCATAGTCAGGGCCTCTGCACTCACTTCAGAATTCTTTGTGGTCTGGAGTCATGATGCCTTTATCCTTAGGCCTATTTCTAACACCAATCAAGACATTTTGCATTGTAACATAGTGATTGAGACAGGCTTCTGGTGGATATAGGTTCTTCCATTTACTACCTGTGTGACCTTGGCCAAATTACTTAAACTCTCTAAGCTTTGGTTCCTTATCTGTCAAATAGGATAAAAATTAAATAAAAAGCTACTTTGTAGGATTACTGTGCGTGCAAATAAATTAATGCTTGCAAAGCACAGTGCCTCATAGATCATAAGTGCTCAATAAATGTCAGCTTTTATTATAATCCTATTTTTAAAGGTCTGCAGGGATGAGAGATATTCTACAACCTAAAGTAGCTATGTCCCATGTGATTTATTGTTTAGAATTATATATTCTGTTTAAATGTTTAATATGTTTCTTTAAGACATTACATCTCTGAACAAAAGTTATTGAGTTAGAAATCTGAGTCAGAAGTTTGGTAACAGAATTGGGTAGAGTTGTTTGTTAAGATAGTTTAAGAATCATTAATCAGGGAAATCACAAAATTCTGAATTGAATGTCACTCCAAGTTGTTCCAGGCTGTTGTGTGTTTTCCAAGTGACTGTGACTCACAGTGACCCTATAGGATAGTGTAGAAATTCCTCATAGTATTTTCAAGGCTGTATATCTTTACAGGAGAAAATCCCCAGGTCATTTTTCTCCCAGAATCTCTGCTGGGTTCAAAACCCACACCTTATGGTTAACAGCACAGCACTTAACCATTGTGCCAGCAGGGCTCCTTGGTTCCAAGCTATATATATTCATATGTGAAGGCAGGCCACATCTTTTCTGCTGAAGGAGAAAACCAGGGTATCATGCTTAAAGAGACAAAAGACAATAGCCAAATAACTAGCTAGAAGTGCTGAGAGGGCAACATAACTCCCACTCCCTTTTCATATACACAGATCATTAAAGAATATTGATATGGTAGAAAGAGTCTTATGAGGAATTTGATGTCAAACTTGCTCTGTGTTCCAAAGTGCCAGCCATGTGAATGTTTTTATTCAATGAGGAAATTTCAGCATGAATCAAGGTTGCTTCTTACTTAAATAACCCAAAGAGAAAGAATCAGAGTTAGTTTTAGAAGAAAGGTTCACATAAAAGCTAGGTGAAAACTTTGAAGTTTGACATTAGTATATATCTATCCTTGTGATGGAATAAGGAGCTCTGGTAGCATATGCCTAAGCCACTTGACTGCTAACCAGAAGGTTGGTGGTTCAAACTCACCAGCCACTCTGCAGAAGGAAGACTGGGCAATCTACTTCTGTAAAGATTTACTGCCTTGGAAACTCAAAAGAGAGTCGTTATGAGTCAGAAATTGACTCGATGGTAGTGAATTTGGTTTTTTTGGTTTGGTGATGGAATACTATGCAGTTATTAAAACTGGTGGCAGAACTGTTGGTGGGGGTGCATGTACAACTTACCCGGAGGACAATTTGACAATATATATTTAAAATTCTTACAATTTTACATACTCTTTGATCAAAGAATCCCATCTCTATTACTTAATTTAAGAAAATAATCCTGATGGTGAATAGAGAGAGGAGGACATTGAGGATGTGCATCAATGTGTTGTTGGTAGTAGTTAAAAGTTGCCTCCACATTAAATAATGAACACAAAAACATTTCATGAACTATGTAGCTCATTGCTAAATTTTCTCCAGTCATGTCCTATGTTTGCATTTGATTTTGCTCAGTCCTACCAGGAGTGTGGAGATATTTTAACATAGCGGTTAAGAATAACAAAGTCTGTTTGAATCCACTTTGGCATCTATAGTAAGTGATCTGGGACATGTTCCTTAACTTCTCAAGTTCTCCATTAGAAAAATGGGGATAATAACATCTACAGTCTTAGTTTCATAGAGCTGTTATAACAAAATACCATGAATCAGGTGGCTTTAAAGATCAGAAATGTATTGCCTCATAGTTCTGGAGGCTAGACGTCCAAATCACGTTATTAGCGGCCACAGTGATTCTTTCTGAGGGCTCTGAGAGAGGAATTGTTCCATGCCTCTTTCCTAGCTTCTGGTGACTCCTAGCAATTCTTAGAGTCCTTTGGCTTGCATCTTCCTCCATAATCACATGGCTGTCATTCCTCTGTCTCTCTGTCCCTGTGTATCTTCTATTTTATAAGGACGTCCATCATATAGGATTCAGACCCACCCTATTCCAGTATGACCTCACATTAACTGCTAACATCTTCAAAGATCCTATTTCCAAACAGGGTCACATTCACAGGTACAGAGGGTTAGGACTTCAGCACATCTTTTGGAGGAACACAATTCAATTCATAAAACCTAGCTAATAAGATTATGAAGAAGATTATTTAGCTAATCAACATTAATTACAGGGACTCAGGCCTGTAATAGTAAGCTCCCAATACATGTTAACATCGATAGAACCCAGATATCTGGTGTCATCACACCAAGCACATTTGGACTCTAAATGCCATTGAATCCTCAATTAACATGTAGCCAAATCATTTGTGAAATCACCAGGAAGATGAGCACTGATGGACTCATCACCCTTAACTGCAGCCCTGATGATTCTCCAGCTCTGATACTGATAATTAAAATTGGTAGAAAATCAAATGTGACCACACAAAACCCTGTACATTATGGTGCTGATCCTTCAGAATAACCTCAGACCTTCCTCGGACCAAAGAGACCCAAGCCTTGGGCCTACAAAGCACTGGACAGCCATGGGACTTTTTGTTGGACCAAATACTTGAAATGAATATCAGTCCTTTAGGGCAGGAAACCAAAATAGCAGGCGCAGCCAGAATCCATCCTTTTCAGGAGTGTAATTTAACGCACACTGTGTTCTAATTTTTTTCTAAATTGGTTGTTGACAATTAGTTGGTAGGTTCCATATTAAAATTTCAGGCTTCTCTTGAAATATCAGAAAATTTGGCTACAACTGGGCCCACATCCACAAAAGACAGACATCCCTGGAAGCTGGATAACATCTGCCCCCTTCAGGCAGGGCATGGGATCTCCAGTTTGCCACAGTCCCTATCTCACCCACTTCACTTGTTCAAATTTCCTGCCTGGCCTTGGGAGGACTTGGTTTTCTGACCCTATTCCAGAGCACATATTTGTGGTGTGCGTGTGTGTGTGCATGCACACATAAATGCATGCATGCTTGTGTGTGTATGTGTGTGCATGCCTGTGCTCAGGGGTGGCAGTGGGTGGGTGGGCTGGAAGCTGTTTGCTAGAAATGCCTTAGGACTCAGGAATGCTTTAAAGATGGAGGCGGGCTTTAGCAACACCAATGGAAGTGCTGGTAGCCAAGCAGCATGTTTGGGGCTGCAGAGTTTCTAAACACTGTTTGCAAGTGATGCCCATATGGGCCTGGTCCTAGGCAGCCCCACCGGGCTGGTTAGTAGTTACAGAATTTCTGCACTGTCCTCTGTCAGCAAAGTGCTGAGACAACAAACTTAACCTCTCTGTCCAGTGTGAGCCTATCAGCCATGGTTATTAAATCCCACAAAAGGAAGAGGAGGAGAAGTGAATAGGGCTGAAAGAAAAAGCACTTTCCCCATTTGGATAGCTGTGCAGAACAGGAGCTGCCGGAGAAAAGCAGAGAGTGTAATTGCTGGCCTGAAAGAAAAAGAAAGACTATAAAAGGAAAGAAAGAAAGGGGGGAGGGAGATTGATAATGAACAATTTATCCTCAGAGCTAACAGTTAATTAATTCTGAAAATATCTGTCAGGCTAATAGAAGTTGGGGGGAGGGCTATACCACATACACAATTAATAAAATAATAATAACAAAAAAGAAAAGAAAAAAGATTTTTAAAGGTGTTACTATCTTCTTACAGGCTGGGCCCTTGGCTTCCCAATGTCATTTTCAACACAATTTTTTTCCCCTTCGTCTCTTTTCAGAAATTGTTCTCATGAATGATTTATATATGTCTAGTTATCTGGAGTGATTTCTATGGACCCGGGCGCATTGCTGCATAATTGTTAATTTTAACGCCATAATAGCTTCAGATGGAGGAAGAGATTAGGCATTTATTGCACAATTAAATGAAACATACTTGAGAATCACAAAGGGTTCCATAATTATTTCAGACCATTAATAAAATGGGCATTAAATTATATGGGACACAAAAGGGAAAGGAAATAGATTTTCATTACAGCAATAGAAGCTGAGAGTAGTAATAGATCCTTGTTGAATTATCTTTCTCTCTCTCTCTCTGAAATTAATTGTTGCCCAGCTTATTTCAAAGAAAAATAAAGGAGGAAAAAAAAGTGTTTTAAAGAACCTCTGATGAAAGGGCTTTGTTTGATGGGGACAATAGTCAGTGATACACTCCAAAAAACAAGGTAATCTTTGATTCTGGCTCCTTGCCTTTGGTTCTGAAGACTTTAAAGGCAATTCGTTCAGCAGCACGGGGTTTCCCTATCCAACTCCAACACAAGATGAGGATTCAGGTGGGATGGGGGGGGTGGTCAAGGAAGGTCAGGTCACTGGCTTCTCTCTCCAACCTCTCCTAAGGGGAGTATTCGGATCATTACACAAACTTTCAAACAGTTTGAAATGGCCATTAAGACCGTTTAACTCAGACTTCTTGAAGGGGAATAAAAAACGGTAGGAAAGTCACTTCATTTATTCTGTAATTCATTCAACATGTATTAATTCTCAAGACAACACCGTGAGGTAGGAACTATTATTATCATGCCTACTTTGCAGATGAGGAAACTGAGGCTTAGAATGACTAAGTAACTTGCCTGAGACCCCACATCGACTAAGTGGGGCAGTGAGGGTTTTAAGACAGAGAAAATAGTCTTCCTGCATGCAAAGTACTCGCATTCTAGTGGGTAGAGACAGACAATCATAAAGAGAACCTGATAGCATCCCATTTACTGCTGGACATGTGAGCTGCACTCAGACACCAGTTCACATCTACTGTTACATCAGTAAAATATGCAGTGGATAAAACACTTCCTCTTCTCTTCCTTTACCAATATCCTATTCTACACAGCCATCATCCCAATAGAATTTAACCAAAGATTGCCTCCATTACTGTAATATGATCGATTTTTGTCCTTGGAGGGCACTAAGAGCAGGATCCTCAGGATCTCTGAAGTGGCCAGATCCTCATCTTCTTTCTACACAAGAATGTCTATGCTGAAAAGTAATGACAATGAGGAAATCAGCTTCAAATTAGAGGCACTGAGGTGAGGAATAAAGCTTACAAGCGCCAGCTTAAACTGCTAAAGGCCTCAGACAACAAAGAAGTGCTTGCCTTGGACTTTATACTGTTACCTCAGGTTTCAGGGTGTCTGTAGAATTCAATCACCTCTATTCCTGGCTCTGCCTGAAGTCTGATGGGACTCAACCTCAGAATGCAGGACTGACCTTCATTTTTACTCTGCTGTTCAGCTTCTCAAGGCATGGTTGAAGCAACCCACCCATCCTATTATTACTAATAAAGATTCAATTCTTCTGGTTCTTGTTACACTTAGCAGGAGCCATCATTGATAAAACTCAGATCTAAGGGCCGCTTGACTCCACTGGCAATAGAACACACCATCTTTTAGGAGAAATTCACTCAGAAATAGCAAGGCCAGCCCAGAAAAGAAGGCTAGTGAGCAGCCCCTGCAAACCACCAGGATGTCAGCATCTTGCAGAAAAGGTCAAGTGAAGAAGGACATGTACCAAGTTAAATGACCTAGAGCCCTATGAGCATAAACAACAGCCAATAAGCATTCTCTTGTTGACAAAGTAAGCCACTCATAAGCTCAGAAAGTGATACTTCACCTGCTAACTCTTCCACAATTTGTGAATTCATAGGACTTCTACCTTTTCTAATAAGGAGAATAATCTTCAAGTAGTAAGAAAAAAAAATGAATTCCAAGAGAGATGAGGACATAATATAAGAGTACTTCCAGGTCCAAACAAATTACCCAGGAAGAACCTAAGAGAACAGAGAGAAATAAATGCCAAATCATAATTGGTAATTTTTATGGAATCATGGGGGCCAGAAAAGGACCCACAGCATTAGCAATGGAGTTACATGGGTTCAGTTTCATTTTAAAAGGTCTGACATCTGTAAATCAGTGATCTAAAAAATATTTCTCCCTGCCTTTCACCCATGCACACAAGAAAATCTAGAATATGTTATTTAGCTTCACTAAAGAAACTGAAAAAGAAGGAATTATTTACCATGTAAAAAGGTCTAAGGCAAGAGACTTTCCTTCTAGTAGGTTGGCAAACTACATATTCCAAAGAGCTTTCCCATTATATGACTAGGTGCTGGATATATTTATATTTAAAGGTATAACTGAGCTTAAAATAAGTAGGAGAAAGTCCTCAAAGGCAAAATAAAAGAAACAGAAATTAAAAATTCATAAAATAAACAGGTCTATGAGTGGTAACTGTGTTGGATAGGGTTCTCTAGAGAAACACAAAAACCAGCAAAGTATATATATATATATA
>NW_006921590.1:36445846-36451206 GCF_000298275.1 Orycteropus afer afer
GAGAAACAACACTCACAAGTGAAGTCCAGCCAAGTTGACAGATCTTCAACTATCACAGTAACCAAGAGCAAAATCTCATAATGCTCTAAAGACAAGTATCATTTCAAAAATCCAATGCCCTGGGGACTAATTACTATGCAGATAATTGAAATAATTTAACTTTAGGCCAAGAAAAATGGAGAAAATATGACCAAGATTTTCACATCAAGACAAAACCTTGAAATGAGTGATAGCCTAGGGAAAATATTGGGTAAAATTATCCCTCTCCCAGCAAAAGACACCTACAAGGGACTCTGCTCTACTATGGCACTGAGTATTAAATAACAACAACAGCAGCAGCAATAGCATTGATCATAATTATGCTCGTCTCTCCAAAGAATTTGCTACTCTTGTAGCATATTGCCTAAGGCACTCGACTGCTAACCAGAAGGCTGGCGGTTCAAACCCATCAGCCATTCCTGGGAAGGAAGGTTGGGCAATCTACTTCCATAGTGATACTGCCTCAGACACCCAAAGAAGGGTTGCTGTGAGGCGGAGAATATTTGATGGCATATAACAACAAAAACAGGCTCTCTTACTCTCAGATTTAAAATACAAATTTATAATACCCACAAGGTCAGAAATACACTCAATCTAGAAATCAAAGTAGCCTAAGATTTAAAAAACTTGTGGCACATGGTAAAGAAAAATGTAAATACTCTTTTATTCTTTAGGATTCACACAGATTAAATTGGAACAAACAGAAATTCACGATTAAAAATTAAAAAACTAGACAAAGAAATGAGCCACTGTGATGAAGTTTCAACAGAAACAACAAACCACAAGTTTAGACACCCCCTCCTCAAATACTTCAATTGTTGAAATTTTAAATGTAGTTTATAAAATACATGAGATGTTTCTTAAGAGACATAGAAATTTTAAATAAAGAATAAGGAACTATATAAAATGATTTGTAAAATAATAAATAGAACATTAAATTTTAAATATAATCAAATTTTAAACCTAATGGATGAGTTATGAAGCAGATCAGACACAGCTGAAGAGAAAAGTAATGAATTGGAAGGTGAATGTAAACAAATTACCCAGATTACAGCATAGAGAAACAAAGAAAGTAGAAAATATGAAAGAGAAGTTAAGAGATCTGGACAGACTGTGTTTAACCAGAGTATTAGAATGAGAAAATACAATGGGAATCAGGCAGAGATCAAACAGATACATTTTCCAGAACTGATTGAAAACATGAGTCCACAAATATAGGAAGCCCAATATATGCCAAGTAATATGAATAAAAAGAAATCCACCCATATACACATTGTAGTGAAATGATAAAACACCAAAGATAAAAAGGTCTTAAAAGCAGCCACAAAAAAAGAGAAATAACCTTCAAAAGTATAACAATTAGAAAAGTCACAGACTTCTAAAGATCAACAAGAAATCCAGAAAACAGTAAAACTAGAAGGAAGGTTGGGCAATCTACTTCCATAGTGATACTGCCTCGAAAACCCAAGGAGGGGTCACTATGAGTTGGGTCCAACTCGACGGCACATAACAACAACAACATACTTTCAATGTGTTAAGAGAAAATACAAAACATATATATATATATAGAGAGAGAGAGAGAGAGAGAGATAAAATAATCAAGAACTGTAGTAAAAACAATGGGGGGGAGTGTCTTACCTCCTTTAACTATAAGGTGGGGAGAAGGATTAAGATTAACTACGCAAGGCTTATTCTTATGAGGTGGAGGTCAGACATTCAGCCACCCTCCAACTTTGTTATCGATTCTGACACCAACTGTCCTTCGCACAAGACTCTTTCCTTCTCTGCTGGGTTTGATAATTCATTGCAATGGCCACACAGAACTCTCAGACAATATGATCACCGGGTTTATTAGGGAAGTAACAGGTTACAACTCAAGATCAGGAACAATTCAGGACACAGTTCTTTGAGCAGGACAGCCTCCCCTCAACTATGCCACAGGCATGCTTCTCTCTGGCCTTGGGCTCAAGGATCCATGGTCTCCTGACCTCTGCCCTGCTCTGGGAAATGTTTCAAAGCTCTTTTTGCTCTGCTGATAAATGACTAGAGGCACCCAACTCTGCCAATAAGCCTCCTTCCCAAAAGGACTCAGTTTCTCACTCCATGGGCCAGGAAATTCACTGCTCTCTCTTGTGCTGATCTCTTGCTCGATCTGCTGCTGTGTCTGCTGCTGCTGTTTCTCTGCTGCTGATTCTCATCATCTCACCATCTCAGCAAAGTGTTACAGCTCTCTCTCTGTTTTCTGGATTGAGGAGGTTTAGTGAAATGGTCTTGAGTCCAAGGACATGCTCCACTCCTGGCTCTTCTGTCTTGATAGTGATGAGAGTTCCTCTTTCTCCTTCTGGGATAGCTCTTTTTAAGCCTAGTAAGATGGTAAAATTGACCAATCTGCATGTTAGTGTTCTATACAACTTATATCCATTGTCCCACCCACACAAGTGTGCTATATACTTTATTTACATTATTAGCAAGTTATCCAATCCTCTTGATGGGCCACAAGCATCTCACATATGTGTAGTCCCACCTAGTCATCTGGTGAAAGTCACAAAAACCATGGCTAGAAGGGCCATAGCAAGTAATTCAGTGCAACACAACTGTGAAGGGTCTAAGATTTTATCCTACTTGGAAAATAATAAGTAAGACTTTGCATAGTACCTAAGGCATTTGACTGCTAAGCAGAAGGCTGGCAGTTCAAACGCACCAGCCACTCCTCAGAAGGAAGATTGGGCAATCTACTTCCATAGTGATGCCACCTCGGAAACCCAAGAAGGGGCTGCTGTGAGCTGGATGTGACTCCACAGCAGTGAGTAGAAAACCAACTACTCATCTGTCAGTTTGTCATACCGTGGTAGCTTGCGTGTTGCAGTGAGGCTTGATGCTGTGACACCAATATTTCAAATACCAGTAGGGTCATTCATGGTGGAAAAGTTTCAGCGGAGCTTCCAGACTGTGTTAGACTGGGTTCTCTAGAAAAACAAAAACCAACAAAGCTTATATATATATAAAGAGAGAGAAAAATTTATCTTAGGAAAATGGCTCACAAACATATGGAAGCCGGCAAGTCCAAAGTCCCTGGATCAAACATCAAGCTGGAGGCTTTTCCTGACTCCCACAACCACAAGGGCCAAGAAGCTCAAGGCTGGCAGGCAGTACTCCAGCTGTTGACTCCAACAAATGATGAATCCAAGATCTCCAGGCCAAACAGTGGACTGCTCATTCACGGACAGTTGTAGGAAGCACAATGGAATCCTGATCCACAGAAGAATGTCTCTCTTCCCAGGATGTCCCTGGATATCCTGGAAGCAGGCCACACCCCTAGGGAAACTCCCCTTGAACAGATTGGCCACTCAGAACACAGTCATCCGATCCCATCATGGGAACAACCACACAGAACTGGGGTCCAGCCAAGTTGACACATAGCTCCATCTATCACAGTCCACCCCTTGTCAACTTGGCAGTTGTACACATCTTCTTAACTATATATAATCTATAAATAAGGACAATTATATAAAGTCATATTTGTGCCTAACATGATACACTAACACACATACACCAAAATGCATTAACCTTATTTACATTTCACAGTTCATAACCGAAGGAAACAAAAATATTTGATGCACATATACAATGAAGAAATGTAACAATCACAGTCCTCGTTTCTGCAGCTGGTCATGTGGTCATAGCTGATACTCAGAACTACCTTCTTCCACCACCCATTCTGTATTTCCCTTGCCCTCAAGCAAGCACCTCAGCTGGTCGTGGTTCTTTGCCTGGTGGGGTGAACCAAACCTTCATTCCTGGGCCATTATCAGTCATATCAGAATTGGGTTGCTGTAATTTTCTGTTGACTTTAATCACAGGTCATGGTAGTACTAAGAGACATCCTAAAGAATCTCCTGTATTCCAGACATATTCTTCTTTACCTCCATTATGTAAAGCCAACCCAATTTCCCCATGGTAATCAGGATCTATCAGACTAGATAGTACAGTAATGCTCTTCTTCGTCTGTTGATCCAGAGGCATGAGGAAGACAAAATGGCTGGGTGGCATTCTTGATTTCCAGTTCAATGCAATCAGTATTGTGTCTCCAGGTGGGAGTGTTCCTCTCTTTGGGAGTAAGATCCCCAGACCTGCAGAGCATAGGGTAGCAGGGACAGGAAGCAAAAATTTTTTGAATGGGTCACTAGGGGTAATAGTGAGTGGTACCACTCCTGTTTCCACCCTTTGGTTCCTGGACCCATGAATCCTGGCTATTGGAGAAACAGAACCACATATTGGATGCTGGTTTAGAGCATAGACAGCCTCCTGGAGAACATTGCCCCAACCCTTCAAGGTATTGCCACCCAGCTGGCACCGTATTTGTGTTTTTAAGAGGCCATTCCATCGTTCTATCAAGCCAGCTGCTTCAGGACGATGGGGAACATGGTAAGACCAGTGAATTCCATGAATATAAGCCTATTGCCACACTTCATGTGCTGTGAAATGAGTCCCTTGATCTGAAGCAATGCTGTGTGGATAAAGCATTCTGTAAGTCCGTGGACAGTAGTTTTAGCAGAAGCATTGCATGCAGGGAAGGTGAATCCATATCCAGAATAAGTATCTATTCCAGTAAGAATAAAATGCTGTCCTTTCCGTGATGGAAGTGGTCCAATGTAATCAACCTGCCACCATGTTGCTGGCTGATCACCCCGAGGAATGGTTCCATATCGCAGACTCAGTGTTGGTCTCTGCTATTGGTAGATTGAGCACTCAACAGTGGGGTAGACAAATCAGCTTTGGTAAGCGGAAGTCCATGTTGCTTAGCCCATGCATAACCTCCATCCCTGCCACCATGGCCACTTTGTTCATGAGCCCATTGAGCAAAGACAGGAGTAGCAGGGGGAAAGGATGGCTGTTTTCCACTGAACATGTCATCCTATCCCCCTGATTGTTAGTCTTCCTCTGCCAAGATCACTTTTTGGTGGGCATTAACATGAGACACAAATACCTTTACTCCTTTGGCCCATTCAGAGAGATCTATCCACATACCTCTTCCCCATACATCCTTATCACCAATCTTCCAATCATGCTCCTTCCAAGCCCCAGACCATCCACCTAAGCCGTTAGCCACAGCCCATGAATCCATATATAATGGCACATCTGGCCATTTCTTGTTTGATGCAAAGTGAACAGCCATATGCATGGCTCGAAGTTCTGCCCATTGGGAGGATTTCCCTTCACCACTGTCCTTTAAGGAAGTCCCAGAAAGGTGCTGCAGTGCAGCTACTGTCCACTTTTGAGTGGTGCCTGCATATCATGCAGAACCATCTGTAAACCAGGCA
>NW_006921590.1:36457150-36463934 GCF_000298275.1 Orycteropus afer afer
AAAGCTGGAATTAGAAATACCATTTGACCCAGCAATCCCATTACTAGGTATATATCCTAAAGAAGCAAGAGCCAGGACAAGAACAGATATATGCACAACCATGTTTATCACAACATTATTTACAATAGCAAAAAGATGGAAACAACCTAAGTTATCATCATCAGAAGAATGGATAACCAAACTATGGTACATACACACAATGGAATATTTTGCAACATAAAGAATTATGTAGAATCTGAAAAATACCACATAACATGGATGCACTTGGATTGTATTAGTTCATCATTATAAAAACTCAAGGAAAGATTTGTATATGGAAGGAAACTTTCTTTGTTGGTTATCAGGGGTGGGAGGGTAAGGAAGAGAACACTGCAAAAAAAAAAAAAATCATTGACCCATGTTACTTTAGTTTTGTGTATTTCACTGTACACAAATTATATTTCAAGAAAGTGTATTTAAAAAAAGAAAGAAAGAGCCAATGGTATTGAAGGAAGAAGTTGAAGCTGCACCGAAGGAATTGGCGAATAACAAGGCTCCAGGAATTAACAGAGTACCCATAGGGATGTTTTAATAAATGGATGTCATATTGGAGGCACTCACTCAGTTATGCCAAGAGATTTGGAAGACAGCTACCTGGCCAACTGACTGGAAGAGATCCATACTTGTACGTATTCCAAAGAAAGGTGATCCCACAGAATGTACAAATTATCAAACAATATCATTAACAACATCACATGCAAGCAAAATATTGCTGAAGATAATTCAAAGATGGTTGCAGCAGTATATTGACAGAGAGCTTCCAGAAATGCAAGCTAGATTCAGAAGAGGATGTGGAACAAGAGATATTACTGCTGATGTCAGATAGTTCTTGGCTGAAAGCAAAGAATGCCAGAAAGATGTTTACTTGTGTTTTATTAACTACACAAAAGCATTTGATTATGTGGATCATAACAAATTATGGATAACATTGAGAAAATGGGAATTCCAGAAAACTCAATTGTGTTCATGAGGAACCTGTACATGGACCAGGAGGCTGTTGTTCAAACAGAACAAGGGGATACTGCATGGTTTAAAATCAGGAAGGGCGTATATCAGGGTTGTATCCTTTCACCATACTTATTCAATCTGTATGCAGAGCAAGTAATCTGAAAAGCTGGACTATATGAAGAAGAACATGGTATCAGGATTGGAGGAAGACTCATTAACAACCTGCAATATGCAGATTACAAAATTTTTGCTTGCTGAAAGTGAGGATGACTTAAAGCACTTACTGATGAAGATTAAAGACTACAGTCTGCAGTGTGGATTACATCTCAACATAAAGAAAATGAAAAACCTCACAACTGGGCCAATAAGCAGCATTGCGAAAAATGGAGAAAAGATTGAAGTTGTCAAAGATTTCATATTACTTGGTTCTACAATCAACACCAATAGTAGCAGCAGTCACGACATCAGACATTGTATTGCATTGGGCACATCTTCTGCAAACGACTCTTTAAAGTGCTGAAAATCAATGATTTCTCTTTGAAGAATAAGGTGCGCCTAACTCAAGCCATGGTATTTTCAATAGCTTCATGTGCATATGAGAGCTGGACAATGAATAAGGAAGACTGAAGAAGAGTTGACGCTGTTGAGTTGTGGTGTTGGCAAAGGATACTGAAAGTACCATGGACTGCCAGAAAAATGAACAAATCTGTCCTTGAAGAAGTGCAGCCAGAATGCTCCTTGGAATTGAGAATGGCCAGACTTCATTTGACCTACTTTGGTCATGTTGTCAGAAGGGACCATTCCCTGGAGAAGGATATCATGCTTGGTAAAGTGGAGCATCAATGAAAAGGGGGAAGGCTCTCAAATTGGCTGTAACAATGAGCTCTGGGTTAGCAAGGATTATGAGGCTGCCAGAGGACTGAGCAGTGTTTTGTTCTGTTGTGCATAGGGTCACTGTGAGTTGGAGTCAACTTGGTGGCACCTAACAACAATGACAGTTTTATTCTATCTTTTCATATCTCCTTCTCCTTGTCTTTCTTTTTCTTTCTATTTTTTTTTCCTGCCTTATCCAATGGGAGGAACACATTAACTTTCTACCAGTCAGCAATATTTAGTACACCAACCACTTCACCCAACAGACAAGTAATACTAATAGCTCCTGCTCCACAGGATCAATGACAGATGGTGGACCACACCTGCTCCTCACAACTGCAACTCCTCTTCATGACAAACAGCAGTCCAGTCCCTGTTTCTCATTACTCCACCAACACATGGAAAGCTGGGGAGTGACCCATTATAGTCAAGCAAACAAGCAAAGAAGTACAGTTGCTCCACACTTCCAGAAACATTAAAACAAAGTAAAACACAACATCAGAGTGAAACAAATCAGCACATAACCAACAAATAAATACAACTTCAAAATGGCTAGGAAACAAAAATTTCATCTCAAACCAAAAACCTGGACAAGATAGTAGAAACAAGTGTCCAAACTAAAGAATTATATATACAAGATCTTCTAAGAGCTCAAGGAAACCATAAACAGAAGCTAAGAGAAGACAGGAAATATCCTTGAAGAATTCAGGAAAATCACTCAAGAACAAAATGACAAAATAAATACACAATTAGAAATCATACAAAACAACCATTGGAAATCCAGATGAACACTAAAATTATGGAGATAGATAGCACATTGGAAGAGCACAAGAATACAATTGAATTGGCTGAAGAACACATTTCCCAACTAGAAGACAAATCCCTTGACACCAGCTTGCATAAGGAAAAATCAGAACAAAAAATTAAGAGAAATGAAGAAAACCTTAGAGTTATATGGGATGACAAGAAAAGAAATAACATACGCCTGATTGGAATTCCAGAACAAGAGGAGGCAAAAAAAAAAAAAAAAACCACTGAAAAAATTGTTGAAGACTTGCTAACAGAAAACTTCCCCTATAGCATGAAAGATGAAAAGATATCCATCCAATAAGCTCAATGAACCCCATACAGAATAGACCTCAAGAGAAAGTTACCAAGACAACTCATAATCAAACTTCCCAAAACCAAAGACAAAGAAAGGATCTTGTGAGCAGCTAGGGAAAAATGAAATGTTACCTGCAATGGGCAACCAGTAAGACTAAACTCTGATTTCTCAGCAGAAACCATTCAGGCAAGAAGGCAATGGTATGGCATATACAAAACCTTGAAGGAAAAGAATTGCCAACCAAGAATTATATATCCAGCCAAACTGTTCCTCAAATATGAGGGTGAAATTAAGACAACTCCAGACAAACAGAAATACAGGAAAAATGTGAAAACCAGACCAACCCTACAAGAAATGCTAAAGAGAGACCTTCCAACAGAAAATAACAAATTAAAATCAGGACACTTGACACCACCACCTAGAATCAACCCAGAAAAAGAACCTCAAAATAAACTCACAAAAGGTGTAAATAGAGAAACAGAGGAGTCAATCTGTAAAGAACACCAACAATAAAGCAAATAGAGGAAATGAATGTTCTAATTACAAAACTTCCAAATCGAGAGGAAGTCAGAACAATGTCTATAGAACAGACTGTTCCAAACTTAGGGAGGTAAGAATTTACTGCAGGGAATCACAAAGGAAATTAACAATCCTTCTAACAAAACTAAGAAAGAAGAAAATCACAAGGGCTTAGTAAATTCAAAACCAAAATTAATGAAGAAAAGAGAAAAAATACTTGATAAAAAAATGAACTCAGCACAGAAAAATATTTGGAACAAAGAAACTACAACTGTCACAACAAAAAATAGAACAAAAGCAATAAATTCATACCTACCATAAATTATACTGAATGTGAATGGACTAAATGCACTAGTCAAGAGAAAGAGAGTGGCTGATTGGATAAGAAAAGAAGACCCATCAATTTGCTGCCTACAGGAGATCCACCTTAGAGACAAAGATAAAAATATATTAAAAAATCAAGAGATGGGAAAAAAATGCTAATGGCAATCAAAAAAGAACAGGAGTGGCAATATTAATTACTGATAAAATAGACTTCAAATTAAAAACCAGCATAAGGGGCAAAGAAGGGTACTATATGATCTTGAAAGGGTCAATTGACCAAAAGAACATTACCATAATAAATATCTATACACTCAATGAAAGAACTCCAAAATACATAATGTAAACATTAACTGAATTGAAAGGAAATATAGACAATTCTACAACAGTAATAAACCAAAAACTCACTGCCGTCAAGTCTGATCCAGCTCATATCGACCCCTCCTCGGGTTTCCAAGGCAGTATCTCTACGGAAGTAGATTGCCGAATCTTTCTTCTGAGGAGTGGCTGATGAGTTTGAACCACCAGCCTTCTGGTTAGCACTCAAAATGCCTTAGGCACTATACTACCAGAGCTCCTACAATAGTAGTAGGAGATGTTAATACACCACTTTTGATAAAGGACAGAACAAGTTGGGGGGGAAAAAAAACTCAACCAAGATACAGAAGATTTCAACAACATAATCAATCAACTCAACCTCATAGATATATACAGAGCACTTCATCCAACAAAAGCATAATACACATTCTTCTCCAGTGCATACAGATCATTCTCCAGAATGGAACATATGTTGGACCACAAAACAAGCCTCAATAAGTTTAAAAACATTGAAATACTACAAAACATCTTCTTGGATCACAATGCTATAAAATTAGAAATCGATAATAGGAAAACCAAGGGAAAAAAATCAAATATGTGGAAATTGAGTAATACACTTCTCAAAACCTACTGGGTAATAGAAGAAATAAAGTGTGACATTAAAAAACAAAACAAAAATCCTGGAAACATACGAATGAAAAGACAACTTACCAAAACCTTTGGGACACAGCGAAAGCAATACTCAGAAGTCAGTTTATAGCAATAAGTGCACATTAAAAGAAAGAAAGAAAGAATCAAAATCAAGACTATTTTGGTTACCTAGTGCCGCTCTGACAGGAATATACCACAAACGGGATGGCTTGAAGAAACAGGAGTTTGGGCTGGGTGAAAGCCCCTCAACCTTGGGCTTCAGCTCTGCCTCCTGCTCCCAGCCCACTGAAGCTTTTCTTCACTCAGCTGCAAGGCTGACAAGTAATAAGGCACAGTCCTGATGTTACCAAACCATATGGCAGGCCATTAATTCAAGTCCATTAAAAGTCCCAAGATCGGCAGAGCACGGCAGTCTGCTAACAATGACTCAGCTACATTCAGGGTTCAAGCATACCATAAAGTAGAGACCATTCCCCAAGGCTTCTCCTTATATACAGGAAGAGGACCATATCCCTAAAGGCAGCTACTCAGCTGCTCACAGTAGATTCCACCATGGTGTTGATTACCAGTCTTATCATGGGGAATACTACTACATTCAGCTGCCCAGCCACTCAACAAGGTCCAGCCAAGTTGACACACAACTTGACTACCACAAAGACCTCAACTCAACAACCCCAACAATTAGAAAAAGGGCAACAAAATAAACCTACAGCATCCAGAAGAAAGGAAAAAATAAAGATCAGAGCAGAAATGAATGAAGCAGAAAACAAAAAGCAAAAGAAAAAATCAAGACAAGAAGCTGTTTCTTTAAAAAGATTAACAAAATTGACAAACCACTGGCAAATTTAACAAAGGAAAAGAAAGAGAAGATGCAAATAACAAGAATAATAAATGAAATGAGCAGCATCACAACAGAACCAATTGAAATTTAAAAAAATAGTAACAGCATATTATGAAGAACTAAACTCTAACAAATTAGAAAACTTAGAGGAGATGGACAAATTTCTTGAAACACAACACTTACCTAAACTAACACAGTCTGAGTGAGATAGAATATTCAAACAGACCCATAACAAAAGAAGAAACTGAACAGGTCATTTAAAAAAAAAAAAAAGACCTGGCCCAGATGGCTTCACTGGAGAATCCTATCAAACATTCAGAGAAAAGCTGATACCTATACTACTCAACAGCCACTCCTCAGAAGGAAGGTTGGGCATTCCTACTTCCGTAGTGATACTGCCTTGGAAACCCAAGGAGGGGTCGCTATGAGTCGGGCTGACTCGATGGCAAATAACAGCAACAACAACAAACTACTCAAACTATTCCAGAAGATAGAAAATAAGGGAACATTCCCAAATTCATTCTATGAAGTAAGCATAATCCTGATACCAAAACCAGGTAAAGACACCACAAAACAGGAAAACTATAGACCAACATCCCTCATGAATATAGATGCAGAAATCTTCAACAAAATCCTAACCAATGGAATCCAAAAGCATATCAAAATAAATGCACCATGACCAAGTGGGATTCATACCAGATAGGCAAGTGTGATAACTGGGGTTGTTTGTCAACTTGGCTGGACCATGATTCTGAGTAGTTTAAGCAGGTGTGGTGTGGTCACTCCCATGATGAGATCTGATGTATATGCTTGAGCAGCCAATCAGTTGAAAGGGAGTTTCCTTATAGATGTGGCCTGCTTCCAATATATATAGATGTCCTGGGAAATTTTAGGTATCTTATGTTGATCTGGAGCCTGTTGTGATGCATAAACTGTCCTGAGCCAACAATTCACCATTTTGCCTGCTGATCTTGGATTTGTCATCTGCCAAAGTCAATAGCTTGTTATACTGCCTGCCAATCTTGAGTTCATCAGCCCTTGCAGCTGTGTGAATCGGGAAACACCTCCAGCTTGACATTTGATCCAGGAACTTGGGACTTGCCAGCCTCTATAACTGTGTGGAGCTCTGGTAGTGTAGTGCCTAAGGCACTTGACTGCTAACCAGAAGG
>NW_006921590.1:36464174-36466325 GCF_000298275.1 Orycteropus afer afer
TATATATATATATATATATATATATATATTTGTTGTTGTTATGTGCCATAGCAACTTTATGCACAGCAGAACAAAACACTGCCTGGTCTTGTGCCAGCCTTGTGATCCTTGCTATATCTGAGCCCATCATTGCAGCCACTATGTCTATCCATCTCATCGAGGGCCTTCCCCTTCCTCGTTGACCCTCCACTTTACCAAGCATGGTATCCTTCTCCAGGGAATGGTTCCTTCTGACAACATGACCAAAGTAGGTGAGATAAAGTCTGGTTATTCTGACTTCCAAGGAGCATTCCGGCTGCACTTCCTCCAGGACAGATTTGTTAGTCCTTTTAGTAGAACAAGGTACTCTTAGCAATCTTCTCCAACACCACAACTCAAAAGCATCAACTCTTCTTTGGTGCTCCTTATTCATTGTCCAGCTCTCACATGCATAAGAAGTGACTGAAAATACCATAGCTTTGGTTAGGCACATCTTAGTCTTCAAGGAGACATCTTTGCTCATCACTTGAAAGAGGTCTTTTGCAGTAGATATGCCCAATGCAGTACAATGTCTGATGTCTTTACCGCTGCTTCCATTGGTGTTGATTGCAAAACCAAGTAATATGAAATCCTTGACAATTTCAATCTTTTCTTCATCCACCATGAAGCTGTTTATTGGGTCAGTTGTGAGGATTGTTGTTTTCTTTATATTGAGCTGTAATCCATACTGTAGACTGTAGTCTTTAATCTTCACTGGTAAATGCTTCAAGTAATCCTTACTTAAAGCAAGCAAAATTGTGTCATCTGCATATCACAGATTGTTAATGAGTCTTCCTCCAATCTTGAAGCCACATTTTTCTTCATATAATCCAGTTCTCGGATTATTTGCTCAGCATACAAGTTGAATAAATATGGTGAAAGGATGCAACCTTGACACACTCTCTTCTTGATTTTGAACCATGCAGTGTCCCCTTGTTCTGTTCAAATGACAGCCTCCTGATCTATGTACAGGTTCCTCATGAGTACAATCAAGTGTTCAGGAATTCCTATTCTTCCCGATGTTATCCCTAATTTGTTAGGATCCACACAATCAAATGCTTTTGGATAGTCAATAAAACACAAGTAAACATCTTTCTGGTATTCTTTGCTTTCAGCTAAGATCCATCTGATATCAGCAATGATATCCCTCATTCCACATCCTCTTCTGAATCCAGCTAGCATTTCTGGAAGCTCTCTGTCAATATACTGCTGCAACCACTTTGGAATTATCTTCAGTAAGATTTTACTTGCATGTGATATTAATGAAATTGTTTGATAATTTCCACATTCTGTGGGATCACCTTTCTTTGGAATGGGTACAAATACGGATCTCTTCCAGTTAGTTGGCCAGGTAGCTGTCTTCCAAATCTCTTGGCATAGCCAAGTTAGTGCCTTCAGTGTGGCATCCATTTGTTGAAACATCTCAATGCGTATTCCATCAATTCCTGGAGCCATTGTCCAATTGTTGGGGACTACGGAGCCTCTGAATTCTGTCAGGAGGCTAGAAGTCCAAGTTCAAAATGCCAGGCTCTAGGGGCTCTGTGAAAGCCCCTTGACCTTGGGCTTCAGCTCTGCCTCTTTCTCCCACCCCACTGAAGCTAAAGGCATTTCTTCACTCAGGCAGCTACTGGCTGCTAAAGCTAACAAGCCCAGAGTTAGCAAATAAAATGGCATGGTCCCGATGTTACCAAACCACACAGCAGGCCATTAATTCAAGTCCATTGAAAGTCCAAAGGTCAACAGAGCATGGCAGGCTGCTGAACAACGACACGGCTCAAGCATGCCATAAGCTAGAGAACATTCCCAAAGATGCTGCTTGTATACAGGAAGCAAACCACATCCCCAAAGCACCTGCTCAGCTTCTCACAGTAGATTCCACCATGGAATTGATTACCAGTCTCATCATAGGGAATATTACATTCAGCTGCCCAGCCACTCAACCAGGCCCAACCAAGCTGACATACAAACATAACCACCACAGTTTGGTCTCCCATTCTTCTCTTGATGGACACCTAGGTTGTTTCCATCTTTTGCTATTGTAAATAGTGCTGTGATGAACATGGGTGTTCATATATCTGTTCTTGTCCTGGCTCCCACTTCTTTAGGATGTATACCTAGTAATGGAATTACTGA
>NW_006921590.1:36467069-36473226 GCF_000298275.1 Orycteropus afer afer
TTTTTGTGTATGGTGTGAGGTACAGATCTTGTTTCATTTTTCTGCAAATGGATATCCAGCTATGTCAGCACCATTTGTTAAACAGACATTCTCTTCCCCATTTAGTGGATTTCAGCTCTTTGTCAAAAATCAGCTGACCATGGGTGAATGGATCTATTTCTGGGTTCTCAATTCTATTCCATTGGTCTATGTATCTGTCATTGTACCAATACTAGGCAGTTTTGAATAATGTACTTGTATAGCAGGTTTTGAGATCCAGGAGTGAAGGACTTCCTACTTTGTTTTTCTTCTTCAATAATGCTTCACCTTTATGAGGTCTCTTTCCTTTCCATATAAAGTTAGTAATGGGTTTTTCCATATCCTTAAAGAATGTTGATGGGATCTGGATTAGGATTACTTTGAATGTATAGATTTCTTTGGATAGAACTGACATTTTCACAATGTTCAATCTTCCTATTCACAAGCATGGTATGTTCTTCCATTTATATAGATCTCTTATGGCTTCTTGAAGTTGTCTTTTAGAGTTTTCTTTGTACAGGTCTTTCATGTCCCTGGTAAGATTTATTCCTAAGTATTGTATTTTTTGGTAGCTATTTTAAATGGTATTGATTTCCTTATTTATTTATTTATTTATTTTCAGCAATCTCTTTGCTGGTGTAGAGGAATCCAACTGATTTTTGGATGTTGATCTTGTACCTTGCCACTCTGCTCAATCTCTCAATTAGTTCCAGTAGATTTTATACTTGGTCTCTTGGGTTACCTGGTATAGGATCATATCATCAGCAAACAGGGATAGTTTGACTTCTTTCTTACCAATTTGTATGACTTTGGTTTCCCTTTGTTGCCTTATTGCCCAAAAAGGAGTTCCAATACGATGTTGAATAGAAGTGGTGATAGAGGGCATCCTTGCCTGGTTCTAGTTTGCAAGGGGAATGGTTTCAATCTCTCTCCATTGAGAATAATGTTGGCTGTGGGTTTTGCATATATGCCCTTTATTATGTTGAGGAATGTCCCTTGTATGCTGATTTTGCTGAGAGTTTTGATCAGGAATGGCTGTTGGATTTTATCAAATGCCTTTTCTGTATCGATTGTTACAATCACGGAGTTCTTTTCCTTTGTTTTATTTAAGTGATGGGTAACATTGATTGTTTTTGTAATGTTGAACCATCCTTGCATACCTGATATGAACCCCACACTTGGTCATAATGAATTATTTTTCGATATGCTGTTGGAGTCTAATGGCTAGGATTTTAAGATTTTTGCATCTATATTCATGAGCATATTGGTGTATAATTTTCCTTTTTCATGATATCTTTGCCTGGTTTTGTTATCAAGGTTATGCTTGCTTCATAAAGTGAATTTGGGAGGACTCCATCCTTTTCTATGTTTTAGAATAGTTTGAGTAGGATTGATGTCAGTTCTTTTCTGAATGTTTGGTAGAATTCTCTGGTAAAACCATCTGGGCCAGGACTTTTTTTGTTGGTAATTACCAACATTTTACGACCTGTTCAATTTCTTCTTTTGTTATGGGTCTGTTTAACTTTTCCACATTAGTCTGTGTAGGTTAGGTAAATAGTGTGTTTCTAGAAATCTGTCCATTTCTTCTAGATTTTCAAATATGTTGGAGTATAGTTCTTCATACTATCCTGTTACCATCGTTTTTATCTCAGTTGGTTGTGTTGTGATGTCACCTATTTTGTTTCTTATGCATGTTATTTGTATTCTCTCCCTCTTTTCCTTTGTTAACTTTGCCAGTAGTTTTTCAACTTTATTAATCTTTTCAAAAGACCAACGTCTAGTCTTGTTGATTTTTTCTATTGTCTATTTTCTGTTTCATCAGTTTCTATTCAAATCTTTATTATTTTCTTTTTTCTACTCTTGGGTTTTTCTTGCTGTTCTTTTTCTAATTGTTGGAGATGTTGGTTTAAAGTGTTGATTTGGGCTCTTTCTTCTTTTTTGATGTGTGCATTTATTGCTATAAATTGGCCTCTGATCACTGCTTTTGCTGTGTCCCAAAGATTTTGGTATGTTGTATCTTCATTCTCGCTTGATTCAAGGAATTTTTTTACTTCATTTTTTATTTCTTCTATTACCTATTCTTAAGGAGGGAACTGTTGTTCAGTTTCCATGTGTTTGGTCTTTTTCCATTGATCTTCCTATTCTTGATTTCTAATTTTATCGCATCGTAATCTGAGAAGATGCTTTGCAATATTTCAATGTTTTTAAATTTGTTAAGGCTTCCTTTATATGGCCAAACATGTCATGGAGAATGTTCTACGTGCACTGGAAAAGAATATATATTTTTCTGTAGTTGGGTGAAGTGCTCTGTAGATATCTATAAGTTCAACATGGTGGATTGTATTGTTTAGCTCTTCTGCACCTTTGTTGAGTTTCTTTCCATTTGTTCTATCTTTCATTGAAAGTGGTGTATTAAAGTCTCCTACCATGATTGTGGAGTCAACTATTTGCCTTTTCAATTCTGTTAAAGTCTGATTTATGTATTTTGGGGTCTTTCATTGGGTCTACAGATATTTATTATGGTTATATCTTTTTGTTCAGTTGATCCTTTAATCATTATATAATGTCCTTCCTTGTCCCTTATAGTGGTTTTTGTCCTAAAATCAATTTGATCAGAAATTAATATTGCCACTCTTGCTCTTTTTTTGTTCCCATTTGCTTGATATATCTTTTTGCAACCTTTGATTTTTAGTCTACTTGTGTCTTTATCTCTAAGGTCTGTCTCTTGTAGACAGCATATTGTTGGGTTTTGTTTTCTTATCCAGTTTGTAATTCTCCATCTCTTGAGTGGTACATTTAAGCCATTTACATTCAGCATAATTATCAACAAGTAAGAATTGGTTGCTGTCATTTTGTTATGTGTTTTTCATGGGGTTCCTGGTTTCTTTATTCCATGTAATTTTCTGTGCTGAGCTCATTATGTTTATGAATTTTGTAATCATTTCCTTTGTTGCTATTGTTTTAATATTTGCTAAATATTTGTGCTTGTCCTCTTTTTTATTATGGTTTATCATTTTTCTTTGAGGTTACACTGTGATTTAAAATTTTCTCCCCAAGTTTAGAACAGTCCATTCTATCTTGCAACTCTGTTGACTTCCTCACCATTTAGAAGTTCTGTAACCACACTATAGTTTCCCTCTTTTTGGTTTGTAGTTGTCCTTATTTGCCAATTGATGGTCTCTGGTTCCGTTTTGACAATATTGTAAGCTTATTTTACTTTGGATACTTCCAAAGATGTGTTGGTTTCTGAGTTATGTCATCTTGTGTATTAATGGTCAGTTGTTGTTTGCTATAATTTGTTCTCTGTTCAAAAGACTGACTCCCTTTAGTATCTCTTGTAAGTTTGGTCTGGTTTTAACAAATTCCCTTAATTTCTGCTTATCTGGAAATCTCCTTATTTCACTATTATATTTGAGGGACAATTTTTTGAGGTATATAATTCTTGGTTGGAAATTTTTCTTTTTCAGGGTTTTATATATACCAACCCATTGCCTTCTTGTTTGCATAGTTTCTACTGAGAAATCAGGGCTTGTTCTTATTGGTTGTTCTTTGTAGCTAACTTTTTGTCTTTCCCATGCTGCTTTCAGGATTCTTTCTTTGTCTTTGGGTTTGATGAGTTTCATGATATGTCTTGGTGATTTTCTTTTGGGGTCTGTCCTGTTTGTGGTTTGTTGGACTTCCTGAATGAATATATGCTCATCTTTCATCATATCAGGGATGTTCTCTTCCAACCAATCTTGGACAATTTTCTCAGTAGTTTTCTTTTTCTCTTCCTGTTCTGCAATTCCAATTACACATAGGTTATTCCTTTTGATGATATCCCACATGAACCTTAGGCTTTCTTCATTTCATTTTTATCTTTTTTCTGACTGATCCCTTTCCAAAGATGTGTTCAGGTATTTGTCTTCAGTCTCATGAATTTTGATGTCCATTGATTTGATTCTATGCCTTGGCCCTTTCAATGTATTATCCATTTCTGAAAATTTAGTAGTAATCTTCTGGATTTCTAACTGTAGATTTTGTATCTTTTCTTATTTTCCATTTTTAATGTCCTTTTGTTCTTGTATTTTCTTCTGAAATCTTCTTAGGGTTTTGTCTGTGTTTTCCTTAATGTTGTCAGTGTTTTCCTTGACATGTCTCTCAATCCTTTGGAGGTACCTAAATATAGTTCTTTTGAATTCCTTATCAGGGAGTTCCAATGCTCCTTTTTCTTCAGGGATATGTTCTGGGTCTGTATCCTTCTCTCTTGTTTCTACTGATTTATCTTGCTTCTTTGTGTGGACAGTGATGATCTGTCACTGTCCGAGACATTGTGATGCTATTGTATTTAGATCTCTGGTAACTGCTTGTAAAGACTAGTTAAGGGTGAGTCAGGTTCTTCTTGGTGGTCATTTATCATTGACCAGTTGTTAGAGAAGGAAGTGTTCACTTTCGCTCAGTAAGTGGAGCTGCAAGATCGTTGGTTTTGTCTAACTGAGTGGGAGAACACAATTGTATCCATACTACCCAATCACACCTGCACCTCCTGCAGCTCCATTTACTGAGTGAGAGCCGCCACTTCCTTCTGCACCAACAGGCCAACAATACACGACCACCAATAAGACCTTGATTAACTCCTACCTACTCTTCACAAACAGGTAAAAGAGATCTGTGCAGCCACTCATTCTCTATCACAATCACAAGGAGACAGGTGGTGAATGCATAAGTGTTGCCAACTAGCAAATAGAGGAGCATAGTACCCTGCTTACTCAGATATATCCAAACAGAAGAAAGAAAATTAAAATTGTGGGTAAATCACTCCAACATACAATCACCAATTAAATACAAATATAACAAAGTCAAAATGTCTCAGAGACAACAGACCATCATAGTCCACACAAAGAAGCAAGATAAAGCAGTAGAAACAAGAGAGACAGATACAGACCCAGGACACATGCCTGAAGAAGAAGCATTGAAACTCCCTGATAAGGGATTCAAAATAATTTTATTTAGGTACCTTCAATGGAATGAAAGACAGATCAAGGAAAACACTGACAAAATTAAGGAAAACACTGACAAAACCCTAGAACAATTTTGGAAGAAAATATAAGAACAAAATGACAAAATAAATGAAAAATCAGAAATAATACAAAATCGACAGATAGAAATCCAGGAGATTAATACTAAATTGTCAGAAATAGATAACACATTGAAAAGGCCAAGAAGTAGAATCTAATCAATGGAAGAGAGAATTAATGAGATTGAAGACAAATATCTGACTGCTTGTTTGGAAAGGGATCAATCAGAAAAAAGATCAAAACAAATGAAGAAAACCTAAGATGCACGTGGGACACCATCAAAAGGAATAACCTACATGTAATTAGAATTCCAGAATGAGCAGGAAAAGAAAATTACTGAGAAAACTGTCCAAGATTGGTTGGAAGAGAACTTCCTTGATATGATGAAAGTTGAAAATATATCCATTCAGGAAGGTCAATGAACCCCAAACAGGACAGACCCCAAAAGAAATCATGGGGACAGGAAAATGGTGTCTTAGCTGTAGCACACACGTTTGTTCCCTCTAGCATCTTGCTGCCTGAAAAACTAAGTGCAGCAGTTTGAAGCAGGGATTCTGGTGCTCTGAACAGCTCATTAAGTCAGAGAATGGAAACCTCAGGGGAATAGGATTAGAAAAGAGGAAGGGGCAGTGTAATTACCCAGAAAGAATAAAAACAGGTGAGCCTACCCTGTGGAGTGCTGACTGGCCAGCAAGATGGAACATCGGAGGGCTCCCTGGGCCATTGGAGAGAATGCAATGGAGGACCTGTGGCCACTCCACTAATATCCCTTCAGCATCCATTTTTATTGGTAAACTTGGGACCACTGGGGGGAGTAGAGGCCCCTCTGGCTCCAGGTGCCACTGAATTGGGAGCAGAGAGGGAAACATGTTACAAGTGGGCGAGCCCTGGGACGAAGTCATAGCAAGGATCAGTGCAGCTATTCTAGGACAGGTTTTGGCACAGAAGGGCCTGGAGTGTGGGGTTTTGTGACTGCCTGAACCTGGCAGAAAGTTGTGGCCTCCTATCAATTGGGGTCTTTGCTGAACTTGAGCTGCAGGCCAGTGAGTTACAGTATAACATCATCATTAGCACCCTACTCA
>NW_006921590.1:36477224-36480565 GCF_000298275.1 Orycteropus afer afer
GGGCAATCCTACTTCCGTAGTGATACTGCCTCGGAAACCCAAGGAGGGGTCGCTATGAGTCGGGGCCAACTCGACAGCAAATAACAACAACAATGATCCTGTACATAGAAAACCCAAGAGACTCAGCAAAAAAATGAAACTAATAGAGAGGTTCAGGAAAGTGGCAGGATACAAGGTCAACATACAAAAATCAGTTGCATTCCTCTACACCAACAAAGAGACCTCTGAAAAAGAAATAAGGGAAACAATATAATTTACAATAGCTACCAAAAAGATAAAATATCTAGGAATAAATCTTACCAGAAACAGAAAAGACCTATACAAAGAAAACTATAAAAGACTACTAAAGTAGACAACAAGGGATGTACATAAATGGAAGAACCTGCCTTGTTCATGGATAAGTAGACTGAATATTGTGAAAATGTCAATACTACCTAAAGCAATCTACACATTTAATGCAATCCTGATCCAGATCATGGATCAGGGCATGGAAAAACCAATTACTAACTTCATATGGAAAGGAAAGGGACCTCAGATAAGCAGAGGACTTCTGAAGAAGAACAAAGTGGGAGGTCTCACACTCCCAGATCCTAAAACTTACTATACAGCCACAGTAATCAAAACAGTGTGGTATTGATACAATGATAGAGAGATAGACAGATGGAACATAATCAAAAGCCCAATAGATTCATCAATCTATGGAGAGCTGATCTTTGACAAAGGTCCAAAACCCATTAAATAGGGAACCATTTAACAAATGGTTCTGGCAAAATTGGATATTCATTTGCAGAAAAATGAAACAAGACCCATACTTCACCCCATACACACAAACAAACGCAAGCTGGATCAAAGACTTAAATGTAAAACCCAAAACTATAAAATTCATCAAAGGTAAAATGGGGGAAAATCTAGGAGCCCTAATTTATGGCATAAATAGACTATCAAACATAACCCAGAATGCACAGGAGGTAGAAGAGAAGCTAGATGACTGGGACCTTTTAAAAATTAAATTCTTACAGGCATTAAAAACTTTGTTAAAAGGGTAAAAAGAGAACCTACAACTTGGGAGAAAATATTTGCCTATGACATATCTGAAAAAGAACTTATTTCCAAAGTCTATAGAAAACTTCAACACCTCAACACCAAAAAGACAAACAATCCAATTCAAAAATGGGCAAGAGACATGAACAGACACTTTACTAAAGACAATATGCTGGCAGTCAACAAACACATGAGGAATTGCTCACAATCTTTACTTACTAGAGAGATGCAAATCAAAACAACGATGAGATATCATCACACCCCAGCAATAATAGCAAAGTTCAACAGGACAGAAAATAACAAATGCTGATGTGGTTGTGAAGAGATTGGAACTCTTACACACTGCTGGCAAGATTGTAAAATGGTACAACCATTGTGGCAAACAGTATGACGTTTCCTTAATAAACTGAAAACAGAAATACCATTTGACCCAGCAATTCCATTACTAGTAATGTATCCTAAAGAGATAAAAGGCAGGACATGAATAGATATGCACACCTATGTTGATCACAACACAATTCATTGTAGCAAAGAGATGGAAACACCCTAAATGCCCATTAATAGATGAATGGATAACCAAAGTATGGTACATTCACACAATGGAATAATATGCTACATTAAAAAACAATGAAGGATATGCAAATCATCTCAAATGTGGATGAGCCTGGAAGACATTATGCTATGTGAAATAAGTCTATTGCAGAAGGACAAATACTGTATGAGCCCATGACTGTAAAAAAGACAAAGAAGGGTTTACTTAAGGAAGTGAACTCACTTTGTACATTACTGGGGTGAGGAGGGAAGGGGAGGGAATAATTTTGGGCTAGTTGGGGCCCACACACTGAGGTGGGTAAGGGGAGGAATGGTATGGAAAGTGTCTGTGACCACCATGAAAACATAAAGGGAGGACACCGAATTGTGCACATAAAACATGGAAGACAGAGGCTAATACCAGTATATCCACAATACTGCATTACCATTAACACCAAACACCAGGCTACAGATAAAAACCTAAACATCTGAGAAGATCAGATGGAAGTCAGTGAACAGGATTATACTCTAGACCAAGGACAGATTCAGCTGAGGCTAATCCAGCCCAAATGCCAGTGATACAGAATACCTGCAATCCTTACAGAAACAACAAAAGACAGACATAGAGCAATCCCTCACAGATAGCCAGACACTGTGAGAGAGATTTCCAATGGAGCTACTGACTCGGGACCATAGTATTGGGGGACACCGGACTCAAATGGCACAATAAAATACATAAAAATCTTGTTCCACAACCTGCATTGGTAAGTAGTGACTGGGGTCTTAAAAGTTTTCAAGTGGCCATCTAAGATGCAGCCAATGGACTCCTATCTTTGGAAGCGAAGAAGAGTGCAGAAAACCAAGGGCATTTGGAACCAATCAGCCCAAGGGCATGATGGACCTCAAGCCCAGAAGAACTAGATAATGCCCAGCTATCGATGCCAACCACTTAGGAAAGGATCAAAACCCAAAAACACAATAAGGACCAGAATTACTGGTCGAGTGGGCTCTGGTGGAACTCCCAATACTATGGCCCTGGGATACACTTAGGGCCTGGAATAAAACTCATTCCCAGGGACTGGCTCTAAGCCCAATAGTAACCCAATCAACCCAGGGTAATGCACCCACATACTCTACGGAGAGGCATCCCTTGCAGCAATTGACCATTGGGCACCAGAGGGACAACATTTACCCAGAGGAGATGCAGGACACACAGGAGTGGATAACTATGAGGGGCACGGAGTGGGGGGTTGTTACTAGGTAGGGAGAGGAGGAAAGTGGGTTAGGGTTGGGGATGGTAATTGAGGAGTGAAACCAAATGTACACAAAATGTTCAATGTAAAACAAACTCTGTAAACTTGCAGCTAAAGCACAATTTTAATTAATTAATTAAAAGAAAAAGAAATCACCAAGACATATATCATCAAACTCACCAAAACCAAAGACAAGGAATCTGAGAAGCAGCATGGGAAAATGAAAAGTTACCTACAAATAAAGTTACCTACAATAAGACTAAGCTCTAATATCTGAGCAGAAACCATGCAGGTGGCAAGGCAATGAGATGGCATATATAAAACCCTGAAAGAGAAAATTTTCCAACCAAGTATTATACACCCAGTAAATTGTTCTTCAAATATGATGACAAAATTAGGAGATTGCCAGATAAGCAGAAATTAAGAGAAATTTGTTTAAACTGGACCAATCTTCCAAGAGATACTAAAGGCAGTCCTTTGAACAGAGAACCAATAATAGCAAACAACAACTGACCA
>NW_006921590.1:36480665-36481717 GCF_000298275.1 Orycteropus afer afer
GGCAATCTCAAATAAAACAAATAAACAAAACAAAACAAAAAAAAACAAGATAAGACAATAGACATAAAATCCCAAACAAGTCTCATTAAACATGAAGGAGGCAATAAAATTATCCAAGAAGGAACTTAGAAGTTATGTTTATAGAACTCTTCAAGAGCTTAGTGAAACCCCTAACACAATCAAGAAGAATACAGACAGTACCCTGGAAGAACTCAGGGAAACCATTCAAGAACATAATAACAAGATTGATACACAATCATAAGTCATACAAAAACAGCAGTTAGAACTCCAGAATACCAAAATTACAGAATTATACAATATAGTGGAAGTACAAAAGAATATGATAGAACTGGCTGAAGAATGCATATCTCAACTAGAAACAAATCCCTGGACACCAGCCTATATGAAGAAAAATCAGAACAAAGATTTAAGAGAAATGAAAAGGACATTTATTCCATTCACATTAAGTATAATTAGTGATAGGTATGAATTGATTGCTGTCATTCTATTGTGTGTGTGTGTGTGTGTGTGTGTCGTGTTGTTGGAGTTTCCTTCCTTGGTCCATATACTTTTTGTATATAGTGAAAAACAACATAAAAGACAAATAAGGTCACTATATGATGCTGAAAGGGTCAATTGACCAAGAAGACATTCTGATAATAAATATCTTTGTACCCAATAAACGTGCTCCAAAATATGTGAAGCAAATATTAATTGAATTAAAAAGGGAAAATAGACTACAATAGTAGTAGGAGACTTTAACACACCACTTTCAAGGAGGGACAGATCAACTAGAAAAAAAACTCAACAAAGATACAGTAGAACTCAACAACACAATCAACCAACTCAATCTCATAGACATATACAGAGGATTCCACCCAACAAAAGCACAATTCACTTTCTCCTCCAGTGCACATGGATAATTCTCCAGAATAGATCATTATGTTAGGACATAAAACAAAACAAAAACTCACTGCTCTCAAGTCGGATCTGACTCATAGCAACCCCTCCTTGGGTTTCCAAGTCATTATCACTATGGAAATAGATTGCCC
>NW_006921590.1:36482844-36483793 GCF_000298275.1 Orycteropus afer afer
ACAGCAACCAATCCATGTTTGTCAATAATTACACTGAATATCAATGGCTTAAATGCACCACTTAAAGAGACAGAATTGCAGACTGGATAAGAAAACATAACCCAACAATATGCTGTCTATAAGAGACACACCTTAGAGAGAAAAACAAAAATAGACTAAAAATCAAAGGTTGGAAAAAGACATATCAAGCAAATGCACCAAAAAAAGCAGGACTGGCAATATTAATTTCTGATAAAATTGACTTTAAGACAAAAACCACCATAAGAGAGAAGGAAGGACATTATATAATCATTAAAGGATTGATTGAACAAAAAGAAACAACCGTAATAAATATCTATCCATCCACTGAAAGAGCTCCAAAATACATAAACCAGACATTAACAGAAATGAAAAGACAGATGACTCTACAGTCATAGTAGGAGACTTTAATACACCACTTTCAATCACAAATAGAACAACTGGTAAGAAATTCAACAAAGACACAGAAGAGCTAAACAGTATAATCCACCACATCGACCTTATAGACATCTATAGAGCACTTCACCCAACTACAGCAAAATATACATTCTTTTCCAGTGCACATGGAACATTCTCCTTGATAGACCATATGTTAAGCCATAAAGGAAGCCTTAATAAATGTTAAAACATTGAAATACTGCAAAGTATATTCTCAGATCACAATGTTATAAAATAACAAGTCAACAATAGGAAGATCAATGGAAAAAGAGCAAAGATATGGAAACTGAACAACACCCTCCTTAGGAATGACTGGGTAATAGAAGAAATTAAAAACGAAAGTAAAAAAATTCCTTGATTCAAGTGAGAATGAAAACACAACATACCAAAATCTTTGGGACACAGCAAATGCAGTGATCAGAAGCCAACTTATAGCAATAAATGCACACATCCAAAAAGAAGAAAGAGCCAAAATCAACACCTGAAACCAACA
>NW_006921590.1:36486160-36503869 GCF_000298275.1 Orycteropus afer afer
CAGATCCCATCAACATTCTTTAAGGATATGGAAAAAACAATCACTAACTTTATATGGAAAGGAAAGAGACCTCAGATAAGCAAAGCATTATTGAAGACGAAGAACAAAGTAGGAGTTCTCACACTTCTGGATCTTAAAAAACCTACTATACAGCCACAATGTTCAAAACTGCCTGGTATTGGTACAACGACAGACACATAGACCAATGGAATAGAATTTAGAACCCAGAAAATAGATCTATTGACCTATGATCAGCTGATCTTTGATAAAGGGCTGAAATCCATTCAATGGGGAAGAGATGGTCTCTTTAACAAATCCTGTTGGCAAAACTGGATGGCTATCCATTAGCAGAAAAATGAAACAAAAGCTGTACCTTGCACCACACACAAAAAATTCTCTCCAGATAGATTGAAGACTTAAATGTGAAACTTAAAACTATAAAGTACCTCAAAGGAAAACTAGGGGCAAATTTAGGGGCCCTAATGTATGACATGGGAGGTCTGGTAACATAGAGCCTAAGACACTTGACTGCTAACCAGAAGAAGCTGGCAGTTCAAACCCACCAGCCACTCCTTGGAAAGGAGGTTGGGCAATCTACTTCCATAGTGATACCACCTTGGAAACACAAGGAGGGGTCACTGTGAGGCAGGTCCAACTCAACGACACCCAACAACAACAACAATATATGGCATAAATAGACCCAAGAATAACCCAAAATGCACAAAGGGCAGAAGATAAACTAGATGCATAGGACCTTCTAAAATTAAATTTTTATATGCTTCCAAAGATTTCTCCAAAAGAGTCATAAGAGATTGGGAAAGAATATTCGGCAACAACATATCTGACAAGGGACTTATCTCTAGAATAGAGAAAACTCCAACACCTCAACAACAAAAGGACAAATGATCCAATTTAAAAAATGGGAGAAGACATAGACACTTCACCAAAGAGGATATTCAGGCGGCCAACAAATATATGAAAAAATGCCCACAATCATTAGCCACTAGAGAGATGTAAATCAAAATAACAATGAGATACCATCTTGCCCCAGCACTAGTAGCAAAGTTCAATAAAGCAGAAAATAACAAATGCTGGTGAAGATGTGGAGAGATTGGGACTCTCATACACTGCTGGTGGGACTGTAAAATGGTACAACTGCTGTGGAAAGGAATATAGCAATTCCTTCAAAAGTTGGAATTAGAAATACCATTTGACCCAGCCATTCCATTACTAGATATATATCCTAAAGAAGCGAGAGCCATGTCAAGAACAGACATGTGCACACCCATGTTCATCACAGCACTATTTACAATAGCCAAAAGATGGAAACAACCTAGGTGTCCATCAACTGAGGGACACATAACCAAACTATGGTACATACACACAATAGAATACTATGCAACCCTAAAGAATAACATAGAACTGCAAAACACTAGTGAGGTGCAGTAAATTCCTTAGTGTGGCTTTTCTACCCATAAAGTCTTTGTAAACTCTGAGGTGGAATTTGCCATGAGCAACTGAGCGGCTCTTGATTGCTAAAGTTGTCCACCTGGGGTATTTCTGTTGGGAGTGGCACAAAACATGTTCTGGGAGGGTCCCGCTCTCTCTCAGGTGCTTAGAATTCTGATGTTATGATTGGTTGGTTTGGCCACTCTGCTGGGCTCAAAAGGAGGCTTCCTAGAGGCAGAACTCTCTCTGACTGCTGGCTGAGGAAGAACACGCCCCTGAGAGACACGCGCTGCTGGGAAAGAGATGCAAGAGACACACATTGCTGAGAGAGACACTGAGGTCTGCTGCTGGGAGAGAGACTGTGAGAGACTATTGGCTGAAAGACAGTGGGCTGAGAGAGAGACTGAGCATTCTTCCTGAACTTTAATTGTAGCCTGGTGCTTCCCTAATAAACTCCATAATCTGTGAGTTCTGTGTGGCCACTGCAGTGAATTATCAAATCCAGGAGAGAGGTGGTGGGCACTTTGGGAGGAATGGTTGGTGAAAGGGCTGGAAGGAGGCATGTCTGGCCTTGAAGGAATAGGCCTTGGGCTATTGATGGTGATTCTGTCTTCCTCTTGTGGGGTTAGAGGAGGTCAGAACATGTGGCCTCCTTGCTCCTTTAGCAACTATATAATGTGGATGAAGTTGGAGGACACTATGCTGAGTGAAATAAATCAATCACAGAAGGACAAATATTGTTTTGGTCCATTATTGTAAATAGTCAAGGAAAGGTTTATGTGTGGAAGGAAAATTTTCTTTGTTGGTTACCAGGGATGGGATGAGAGGGGAGGGAACACTGCTAAATAGGTAGAGTAAGTATTGATTTGGGTGAAGGGAAGGGCAATGTAACAAATATGAGTGATCAACACGGTGGCATTGAGGAAGAGGAAGACATAGAACAGTGCATGGGAGGTACAGACAACGGAGATGAGCCTCTTTCACATATAGTATGGTATTGTCAGTGATGGCAAACATTGATATACGAGTGGATAGATGGGTGGACAGGCTGAATGATTAGGTATGTCTATGCATAAGGGAGTGTGCCCATGCCCATGTACAGGGTTGGCAGATGATGTTTCTACAAACATATTTGTATGTTCTATAAGAGTTCCCAGGTATATAGTAGAGCTGGCAAGGGACAACGTTGTAGTCACTTCTTGGCCACAGCCAGCTACACAGAGAGAACAAGTAGTTGGACCAATAGGCTCAGGACCATAGTCACAGGGAACATCAAGCTCAATTGGTATAACATACTACACAAAATCATTGTTCCACATTCTATTTTGACAAATAGCTACTGGGATCTTAAAAGCTTGCAAGTGGCCATCTAGATGCAATGATGGTTCTCTCCTCATCCAAAGCAAGGAAGAATGAAGCAAACCAAAGAGGTATGGAAACAATTAGTCCAAGAGACTGGTACACCATGCAATCCTCAGCCTATATAACTATGAGACCAGAAAAACTAGATGGTGCCTGGATACCACTGTCAACCACTCAGAGGGGATCTATGTAGAAGATCCTGGAAAGAGTGGAAGAACAATGTGGAACTAAACTCAAAATCATTTAAAAAAAATAAAGTGGACCAGGTTTGTTGGTCTGATAGATCCTGATGGTTTCGCTTTGACTATGGCCTCTAGCTGCCCTTCAGGTCTGGAATTGAACCTACTCCTATGGCTTCCAGCCAAACAAAAAAACAGACATATGAGGTGAATATTTATATTAGGTAGATACACTCCTTGGAGAGATGAATCATGGAAGAATAGAAGGGCTGTGTATGCACAGGGAGACAGCTCAGGGGGCAAGAGTGCATGGGAGAGAAGGACACAGGGAATAGGTAACTGTGGGGAGGAAATAGGAAGAGAGCACTGTGGGAAATTGCAGTCAATGTTATGAGATAAAGTGTATATGAGCTGTTGTATGGAAAATGAATTTGCTCTGTAAATTTTCATGCAAATCCCAATCAAAATTAAAAATATTAATAAAAAAGAAGATATATGGCAGTCAACAAACACATGAGGAAATGCTCATAATAATTATCCTTTATAGAGATGCAAACTAAAACAACAATGAGATATCATCTCAGCCCAGCAATAACAGCAAAGTTCAACAAGGCAGAAAATAATAAATGCTGGTGAGGGTGTGAGAGACTGGATCTCTCATACACTGCTAATGGGACTGTAAAATGGTATAGTCACTGTGGAAAACAGTATGGCATTTCCTTGAAAAATTGGAAATAGAAATACCATTTGATCCAGCAATTCCATTACTAGGAATATATCCTAAAGAGTTGAGATCCAGGACATGAATAGACATATGCACACCCATGTTCATCCCAGCACTATTCACTATAAGAAAGAGATGGAAACAACCTAAGTGCCCATCAATAGATGAATGGATAACCAAACTAGGTACATTCACACAATAGAGTTCTATGCAACATTAAAGAACAATGAAGAATCCACAAATCACCTCAAAACATGGATGAATTTGAAGGACATTATGCTGAGTGAAATAAGTGAATCACAGAAGGACAAGTATTGTGTGAGTGCATTACTGTAAAAAGTCAAGGATAGGTTTACACAGGGAAGAGAACTTACTTTGTTGGTTACTGAGGATAGAAGGGGAAGGAAGGGAAAATTTTCTGACTAGTTAAGAGTCATGTGTTGATTTGGATAAAGGGAAAGGCAATACAATGAAAGTGTGTGACAATTACAATGACAATAGGAAAAGAAGGTCACAGAAATGTGCACAAAAGATATAGACAACAGAGGCAAATACTGTTAAATGCACAATACTGTATTACCAGTGGTAGCAAACACTAGTCTATTGGTAAATGCATAGACAGGTGAGAAGATTAGGTGTGGGCTGGTGAATAGGACTGTACCCATGATCATGGATAGATTTGGCTGAAGAGATTCTTACATGACCATTTGTGCTACAAAAATATCCGTATACATATTAGAAGCAACAGGGGACAAGATTGGAGTAGCTCCTCAGTGATAACCAAGTACCTTGAGGGAGAGAGTCCAGGCTTGCAGGCTTGGGACCATGGTTGTGGGGAACATCAAGCTCAACTGGTACAACATAGTACATATAAATCTTGTTCTACATCTTACTTTGGTGAGTAGTGACTAGGGTCCTAAAAGCTTTTAAGCAGCCTTCTCAGATGTAACTATTGGTCTCCCTTGCCTGGAACAAAGAAGAATGAAGAAAATCAAAGTCATATGGAAACAATTAGTCCAAGAATATGATGAACCACTAGGACCTCAGCCTTCATGACCCTGAGAACAAAAGAGCTATATGGTCTCTGGCTACCAATGCCAACCACTTGGAAAAGGATCAAAATTGGAGATCCTGGATAGAGTGGGAGGAAAAATGTGGAACAAAATTCAAAAACACAAAAATGACCAGAATTACTACTTGGATATAGACTGGTGGAACCCCCAAGACTATGGCCTCAAGTTATCCTTTGGGCCTGGAACTGGACCCATTTCCATGGATTAGCTCTCAGTGAAACAGTAGAAAGGCCTATAAACAGAACATTTACTCCAGGGAGATGCACCCACCAACCTAGGCTTAATTAACCGTGAGACATGAGAAGGGCAGCATTTGTCTAGAGGGAAAGTTGGACAGACAGAAATGCATATATAAGAAGGGCACAAGGAAGGGGTAGTCACAGGGAGGAGATGGGAGGAGAGCTTTTTGTGGTTGGGATTGTAATCTGGGCCATGAAACCAAAAGTTCATGAACTAATCTGCTTTGTAAACTTTCACCCAAATCACAACAAAAAATTAAAAATAAAAAATCACTATAAGATAAATTGACAAATATACTATCATAGTGAGATTGGTTTACATTTCAATCACTTAAAGACAGGTGAAACATATTTAAATATTTGTAAATACATAAAAGATACAAAGTACACAACTGATAATATTAATATTAGACATATATAGAATCCACCCAACAATTAGAACATATACTCTTCTTAGTAACACAAGGGATATTTAAATATTGGCCATTTTCTTCTTTTTTTTTTTTAAATTTTTATTTGGGTGAAAATTTACAAAGCAAATTTACTTTCCATACAGCAGTTCACATACACTTTGTCTCATGACATTCACCACAATGCAACAGTTCCCCTCCCACTTCCTCCCAACAGTCATCTCTTCCCTGTGTCCATCCCTTCATGCACCCCTGCCCCCTGAGCTGCCTCCCTGTGCATAAACAGCCCTTCATTCTCCCATGATTGTTCTCTCCAAGGAGTCTATCTACCTCAGGTAAATGTTCAACTCATATGCCTGTCTTTTACATATGTGGCTGGAAGCCACAGGTGTGGGTTCAATGCAGACCTGAAGGGCAGCTAGGGGCCATAGTCTCAGTGGTTCCACCAGGCTCTATCAGATCAGCAAACCTGGTCCCCCCCTTTTTTTTTTCCAAATGATTTTGAGTTTTGCTCCACATTGTTCTCCCTCTCTATCCAGGATCTCCTCCATAGATCCCCCTCCAAGTGGTTGACAGTGGTAGCTGGGAACCATCTAGTTCTTCTAGTCTCATAGTCATTATATAGGCTGAGGATCACATGGTGTACCAGTCGCTAGGACTAATTGTTTCCATGAATCTTTGGTTTTCTCCATTCTTCTTTGCTCTGGATGAGGAGAGACCCATTGTTGCACCTAGATGGCTGCTTACAAGCTTTTAAGATTCCAGTTGCTACTCACCAAAGTAGGAGGTAGAACAATGTTTTGTGTAGTATGTTATGCCAATTGAGCTTGATGTCCCCTGAGACTATGGTCCTGAGCCCATAGGTTCAACTACTCGGTCCCTCTGGCTAGCTGACTGTGACCAAGAAGTGACTACAACCATGTCCCTTGTCAGCTCTACTATACACCTGGGAATTCAGATCATACAAATACATTTATAGGACCATTGTCAACCCTATGCATGGTCTTGGGTATACTCCCTGATCATAGACATACCTAAGAGTTCAGCCTGTCTGCCCATCTATCCACCCATATACCCATGTTTGCCTTCACTGACAGCGCAGTACTGTATGTGCAAAAGCGTTCATCTTTGTTGTCTGTACCTCCCATGGACCTCTCTATGTCTTCCTCTTCTTCAATGCCACCATATTGATCACTCATATTTGGTACATTGCCCTTCTCTTCACTCAAATCAATACTTATCTCTACCTATCTAACAGTGTTCCCTACCCTCTCCTCCCACCCCTGGTAACCAACAATGAAAATTTCCTTCCACAGATAAACCTTTCCTTGATTTTTACAATAACAGGCTAATACAATATTTGTCCTTCTGTGATTGACTTATTTCACTCAGCATAATGTCCTTCAGGTTCATCCATGTTATGCGGCGTTTTGCAGATTCTACATTATTTTTTAGGGTTGCATAGTACTCCATTCTGTGTATTTATTAGTTTGGTTATCCATTCTTCTGTTGATGAGAACCTAGGTTGTTTCCATCTTTTGGCTATTGTAAATAGTGCTGCAATGAACATGAGTGTGCATATTTCTGTTCTTGTCCTGGCTCTCACTTCTTTAGGATATTTACCTAGTAATAGAATTGCTGGGTCAAATGGTATTTCTAATTCCAACTTTGTAAGGAATCGCCATACTGCTTTCCCTGCTTTCCACAGTGGTTGTATCATTTTATAGTCCCACCAGCAGTGTATGAGAGTCCCAATCTCTCCACATCCTCACCAGCATTTGTTATTTTCTATCTTGTTGAACTTTGCTACTAGTGCTGGAGCAAGATGGTATCTCATTGTTGTTTTGATTTGCATCTCTCTAATAGCTAATGATCATGAGCATTTCTTCATATGTTTGTTGGCCGCCTGAATATCCTCCTTGGTGAAGTATCTATTCATGTCTTCTTCCCATTTCTTAATTGGATTGTTTGTCTTTTTGTAACTGAGGTGTTGGAGTTTTCTATAAATTCTAGAGATAAGTCTCTTGTCAGATATGTCATTGCCAAATATTTTTTCCCAATCTATAGGTTCTCTAAATATTGGTCATTTTTTAGGCAATAAAATGAGTCTCAATAAATTTCAAAAAATCATTATAAAGACCTCATTGTTTGCCTACAATGTAAACTTAGATATCAATAACAAAGGACAGTTCACCAAAAAGAATATACTTGGAAATGTAAAATGATTCTTATAAATAATTTATGGGTAAAATAATAATAAAAACAATTGAAAGGAAAAAAATTATAATTGAATACTAATGAAAATATTACACAGCAAAACCTGCAAGATAAAGTTAAAGCAGTACTTAAAGGAAATTTTGTACCCTTAACTGCATATATCAGAAAGAAAGAATGTTAGACATACAATTTAAGAAGCTTTAATTTAGAAAGTTTGAAAAAGAATAACCAAATAAAACCATTAGTGAATGTTATAATAAAAATAAGAGAGGAAATAATAAAATAAAAATGAAATGGAGAGGATCAACAAAGTCAAACATTTGTTCTCTGAAAAGACTAATAAAAAATAAACTGTGTTAAGATGAATCTGGAAGGAAAGTGAATGAAGGCCCAAATAATCATTGTTAGAAATAAAAAAGAAACACATCTAGAGAGTCAGCAGATTTTAAAATAATTTAATGTTCTATCGATATCTTTATGTTGATAAATTCATATACTTTAAAAATTATACATTTTCAAAACACGTTTTAAGAAAAATAAAGTCTGACTATAATTATCTATTAAAGAAATTCCATCAATAGTTTAAAATCTTCTCAGAAATAAAACAGCAGACCTGATGTTTTTATAGTTCACTCCTTAATTTACCAAAGAGCATATAGATCTACTATTATACAAATTCTTCCAGAGAATTCTTCCTACTTCATCTTATGAAATTATAACAACTTTGATAATAAAACTAAGCATGAGAAATAGAAAAAAGGAAAATCACAGACAAATGTCATTCATTATTTATATGCAAATATCCTAAATAAAATATAAACAAATAAAATCTAGTAATGAATAAAATCATAATACATCATGACCAAGTCAGATTTGTCCTAGTAATATAGATTGATTTCCATTACACTATCCATTATTGTTTTTTACCATGTTAGTAGGTAAAGTAAAAACATATGTGATCATCTCATTAAATGGAGAAAACTATTTGAAACAATTTGAAATCTATTTATTATAAAACTTTCAGCAAACTAGAAACAGATGGAAAACTTTCTTGGATTGAAAACTATCTATCTAAATCAACATACGTGGGAGCTCTGGTAGCATAGTGCCTAAGGCACTTGACTGCTAACCAGAAGACTGGTGGTTCAAACCCACCAGCCACTCCTCAGAAGGAAGATGGGGCATTCTAGTTCCATAGTGATACTGCCTCAGAAACCCAAGGAGGGGTTGCTATGAGTTGGGTCTGACTTGAAGGCACATAACAACAACAACAACAAAACAACATACGTAATTAATTCTTAATGGTAAAAAATTGGAAGAACTGCCTTTCAAATCAGAAGCAAGACCACAAGTTCACTGCAGCACTATTTACAACAGCAAAAAGATGCAAACAACCTAAGCATCAGTGGATGAATGGATAAATAAATTGTGGTACATACATAAATGGAATACTATGATAAAGAATAGTGACAAGTCCATGAAACATAACATGGATGAATCTGGAGGACATTACACTGAATGAAATAAGTCACATAACAAAAGGACAAATACAATATGATGCCCTTTTTTAAAAAGTCAAGAATAGGTTTACACCAGAATTCAGGGTTCTTTGATGGTTTCCAGGATGGAAGGAGGAGGGAGGATCACTTACTAGGTAGTACAAAAACACCAAAGTAACATAGTGCCATCAAGTTCATTCCAACTCACAGCAACACTTTAGGGCAGGGTAGAACTGTGCCACAGGGTTTCCAAGTCTATAAATCTTTTCAGAAGCATACTGCCTCATCTTTCTCCTATGGAGCAGCTGGTGGGTTTAGACCATTGACCTTTTGGCTAGTAGCCAAATGCTTTAACTACTATTCCACCAGAATGTTAATTCTGGTGAAGGGAAAGGCAATACACAATATAGGGGTATTGTGGTATGACTGTGATGGTTAATGTTATGTATCAACTTGGCTAGGCTATGGTCTCAGTGATTTGTCAGACATTGAACTGATTGTTCTTCCATAGTGTAATATAATGTAGTCGCCTCCATGATGAGATCTGATATGAGCAGCCAATCACTTATAAGAGGAGTTTCCTGGTGGGCATAGCCTGCCTTCAGTATATAAATGGATGTTCCAGCAAGGTTCTCTCTCTCTCTCTCTAGATCCTTCATCCAACTTGTCATCATTTGACCTGCAGTTCTTTACACATGAACCAACAGCCTGCCTGCCACCTGACCTGCAGATTTTGGGATTCACCAGCTCCCTCAGCCCTGTGAGCCAGCAACCTACCATCTGACCTGCCAATTTTGGGTTCATTGGCCCCTAGTGAGTCAGGAGAAGCCTCTAGCCTGGAGCCTGCTCCACAAATGTGTGAGCCATTACCTTGAATTAAATCTTTCCATATATATATTTATAAGGGGCTCTGATGGCATAGTGGATAAAGCATTTGGCTGCTAACCAGAAGGTTGGTGGTTCAAACCCACCAACTGCTCCACAGGAAGATCAGGCAATCTACTTCCATAAAGATTTATAGCCTTGGGAACCCAATGGGGGTCACTATGAGTAAGAATTGACTTGATGGGTTGGTTGGTTGATTGGTTGATACATGTATTTGTAAGGAGCTCTGCTGGTGTGGTGGGTAAAGCATTCAGCTGCTAACTAAAAGGTTTACGGTTCAAAATCACCAGTCGCTTTGCAGGAGAAAGATGAGGCAGTCTGCTTCCATAAAGATTTATAATTGTGGAAACCCAATGAGGGTTGCTAAGTTGGAATCAACTCAAGAGCAATGAGTTTGGGGTTTTTTTTGGTAAGTATATTTATATATACATGGTCCACTGGTTTTGCTCCTCTGGAGAACCCAGCCTGAGACAGTGACCAAGGTAAATAAAGACACTGAGAGGTCTGCAAAAATAAAGGACAACTGGTGGCATAGTGCCTAAGGCACTTGACTGCTAACCAGAAGGTTGGTGGTCAAAACCCACCAGCCACTCCTCGGAAGGAAGGTTGGGCAATCTACTTCTGTAGTGATACCACCTCGGGAACCCAAGGAGGGGTCACTATGAGTCGGATCTGACTTGATGACAGTGAGTTTGTTTTTTTTGTTTGTTTGTTTGTTAACTAATAAACATAATGTTCTACATCCTCATTTGGTGAGTAGTAACTGGGGTCTTTAAAGTTTATGAGTGGCCACCTAAGGTACAACTATCGGTGTCTTCCTGTCTAGAGCAAAAGAGAGTGGAGGAAACCAAAGCCTAAAGAATGCAATCACCATATTTTCATGTAAATAATGTGCATATTATATATGTTTTTCTTTTCAACTGGTGCAAACCCCTTGTAAGTTACTTTCCTATGTGCATTATGTAGATTATATGCGTGTGTACATTATTTATGTGGGCATGATATATGCAAAAACACAATAGTCCACAGGACTAATGGCCCTCACAAACCACAGCCACCACTAGCCTGAGAACAGAAGAGCTAGATAGCACCCAGCAACCACTATTGGCCACTCTGACCAGGGACACAATAGAAGATCTCAGTTAGAATGGGAGAGAAATGTAGAATAATACTCAAATTCATAAAAAGGACCAGACTTACTGGACTGATAGAGTACTGGAGGAACCTCCAGGACTATCACCCTAAGACAGCTTTGTAACCTGGGACTGAAGCCACTCCTGGAGGTCACTTTTCAACAAATAATAGATGGCCAGAAAAATAAACAGTAACATTTCATGAGGAATGTGCTTCTTAGAACAATCAACTATATGAAACAAAACAGACAATATTTGCCAAAAAGCAAAAATAAGAAAGCAAGAAGGGCCAGAGAAAGTGGAGGAATGGAAGTGAGGAAGACAGGGTAGAAATGGGGAGAATCTGACACATTGTGGAGACAGCAAGCAATGCCATGAAACAATTTATGCAAGAATTATTGAATTGGAAACTAATTTGTTGTGTAAAGTTTCACCTAAAACACAATAAAATGTTTTTAAAAAAAGAGTAAAATAATAGTATTGTAACTAATAATATTTGAAGCAAAAACTCAAAACTGAATTAAAAACATCAGGAGCAAGATAAAGATGCCTCTTATCACTGCTCACACATAATTACTGTGTCTACAAAGACACAGTAATTAAGGACCTATAAAGTGCATGAGAGTTATAAAGAAAGAAACCTAAATATTATTATTTATATATAAAAGTGTCTATATGGAAACACCAGTGCCTAAGGCATTTGATTGCTAACTAAAGGTTGGAGGTTCAAACCTACCAGCAGTTCCACAGAAGGAAGATGGGACGATCCACTTCAGGAAAGATACACCCTCTCGGAAACCCAGTGGGGGTTGCCATGAGTTGGAATAGACTCAATGATAGTGAAGTTCGTTTCATTTTATATAGAAACATCGGGAGAATAATAGAACATTATTAGATTTAATAAGATAACTTAGTTTAGGTGGCCTGCTGTAAGATCAATATTCAAAATCAAAATAGTTTATTTATTTATTATTATTATTTATTTTTAACGTGATTTGGGTGAAAGTTTACAGAGCAAATTCATTTTCTATACAGCAGTTTGTACACATTTTGTCTCATGACATTGACTGCAAATTCCCACAATGTACCAGCTCTCTTCCCACTTCCTCCCCATAGTTACCTCTTCCCTGTGTCCTTCCCTCCCATGCACTCCTGCTCCCTGAGCTGTCTCCCTGTGCATACACAGCCCTTCTGTTCTCCCATGATTGATCCCTCCAAGGAGTGCATCTACCTGATGTAAATGTGCAGCCCATATGCCTGTCTTTTATTTGGCTAAAAGCCACGGGTGTAAGTTCAGTTCCAGACCTGAAGGACAGCTAGGGGCCATAGTCTCAGGGGTTTCACCAGGCTCTATCAGACCAGCAAACATAGTTTTATTTTTTTTTTTTTAATGCAAAAATCACATTTCTATACAGTCACAGTAAACAGTACCCTTAACTGTTGTGTCACCAGGGCTCCTTACTGTGGAGGTAATCTGCTTTCATTAAGATCAACTGACTAAAGTGTTAATCACATTTAAATTCCTTCATAGCAACATCTGGACACCACAGCCTAGCTGAGTTGACACATAAAATTAAGCATCACAATTGGATAGGAGATGGATATAATTCCATGATTCTGTCTTCCAATGTGGTCTTGACGACCAATACATAAAAGATCTCGATAGCTGGCATTCTTTCTAATACAAAAATTTGTTTAGCTGACCATCAAACCCTAATTAAAAAACACATTGCTCACTGATCTATGTATGAGAATTTGGCTTTGGAAGACATCTCTCCATGCATTCTGTCTGCAAAGGGCTGCTGCTTTGTTGAGTTAGCAGTCTGGATCAGCTTGACCTTAGTGTCAAGCCAACTGTCAGCCACATCTGTTAGTAAATTGTGATACCACCTGGAGGACCTCTAGCTGATGCATTCTCATTCTTGTATTTATCTTTCTAAATATAATACCTTCATGAAGGACAATTTGGAATTGCAGTGGCCACTTTGGGGACCTTCTGATATGACCCAAATTATTCATTGAAGAGGGACAGAGGCAGCCATAAGAGTGAGCTGCTCAGGTCTCCTTCCCCTTCAAGAAAGAATTGCTGCAAGGAGTGCAGTCAACTGACAGCCTCCACCTGTCCCACTTTCAGGATCCACTACCATATTTATGGTGAGGCCATGCCTTTCCCAGGTAGCTTCTAACAAATAACTTACCACTGCAGATGTACTAAACCAAACCAAACTCAATGCCATTTAGTCGATTCCGACTCATACCAACCCCCATTGGGTTTCTGAGGCTATAAATCTTTACAGAAATAGATTGCCTCATCTCCCTCATGCTGAGCGGCTTGTGGGTTCTAACTACTGACCTTCTGGTTAGTAGCCAAATTCTTTATCCACTATGTCACCAGAGTTCCTTAGGCCTTCTCCAGGGGTCTGTAATGCTTTCCAAAGCTGATTATAGCCAACTTCCTCTCCTTTCCTATTTCTTCACCTTTTCCTCCGCTGCTCTTGAAAAACTTAAAAGGTGAAATAATGTTTTAAAAAATTGCCCTCTTTATGTTCAAGCTCTAGGAAATATAAATATAAAAACATCTAATACAAAAGAGGAAGAAATCAGATTATAGGGTCTTGGTGCCTAAGGCATTTGACTGCTAACCAGAAGGCTGGTGGTAACCAGAATAATTTTGAAATTATTTAAATAATAAAAAATATAGAAATTAACATATTTTCTATATTTCTAATATAAATTCTATATTTTCTTTAGAAGCTCTGGTAGCATAGTGCCTAAGGCACTTGACTGCTAACCAGAAGGCTGGTGGTTTAAACCCACCAGCCACTCCTTGGAAGGAAGACTGGGCAATCTACTTCCATAGAGACACTGCCTCAGAAACCCAAGGAGGGGTCGCTTGAGTTAGGTCTGACTCAACAGCACATAACAACAACATATTTCCTTTACTGGTTTTCTGAGTCAAAAAAGTTACTATTGTTTCACAAATTGTTTAAAATTATAAAAAAAGATGTACTGAGTTAAATGAAATCATAATGACAAATGCTTTAAAAATGTAACATTGATGAAATATTTTGTAATGTTATAAAGCCTGTGGAATTGATGTGTCACTTCAGACTTGTCATTTTCAGATCTTGGATTACTTTTAAGATCTTGAATGAATATTGATTTGCTTTAATTGATATATAACATTTGAATTCTTGGATAACATAATTTTTATATACCTGTACTCTTTTCTCCTATATTATAAAGTATCCATCAGTCAAAAAAGGATGCACAAATATCTTTGAGTTTTATTAATATTTAAGTTCATTCTTGACAACGTAAAGGAAAAGTGTGCTGATAAAAAGCTGTGTATGCAAATATTTGTAATAAAGCTGGGGAGGGAAACAGGATACAGTTCATAAAAAGCCTTTACACCAAGTTAAGGACTGCATGCGTGATCCTGGTGGTGATGATGAGCTGCACATCTATGGATTAGAAAGAAAACTAATAGCAGTTCAGTTAAGAGATAGTGGTTACATGGGCTAAGGTTGTGGGTGAGCAAAAATAAATGGACAGTGTTGAAAGACTTAAAAAATAATAATAAAATGACCAGACAGAGTAAAAAGGAGCTCTGGTGACACAGTACCTAAGGCATTTGACTGTTAACCAGAAGGTTGGCGGTTCAAACCCCCCAGCCACTCTGTGGATGGGAGACTAGGCAATCTGTTTCCGTAAAGATTTGCAGCCTTGGAAACCCATTGGGAGTCACTATGAATCAAAATCAACTCTGTGGCAGTAGGGTTGTTTGTTTGTTTTTTTCTAACTGCGTCATAGGTTTGTCATGCCAGTAAATCTTTACAGAAGCAGACAGCCTCATCTTTTCTCCTATGGATCAGCTTATGGGTTCAAACCTTTCAGTTAGTTAGCAGCCAAGCTCTTAACCACAGCATCACCAGGGCTCCTGTATTAAAAGGTAAAACAGGTGCAAATTAGACAACTTGGGGCAAGGCAGGGGAAGGAGTAAACAATGACTCCAAAGACTTCTGTCTCAGTATTTCAATGCTGTTGTAAAATAATGCAAATGAGTAGCTTTAGAGGACAGAAATTTATTTCTCACAGTTTAGATGGCTTGAAGTTCAAATTCAGGGCACGGGCTATAGGGAAGGCTCTCCCTGTGTTAACTCGGGGGGAAAAACCTTTATCTCTTCCAGCTTTCCTTGATTCTTGGCAATCTTCACATGGCACTGATCTTCCCCATTTGTGCTTCCTGTTTCTGTGTCAGTGCTGCTCCTTATAACTCAGAGGTGATTAGGTTTAAGACATCCTCTTCACTGATAGACCTCATTAACATAACAAAGAAAACCTTCTCTCCAAATAGAATTCTATCCTCAGGTATAGGGGTTAGGATCCCAGCACACATGTGGGGGAGGGGAGCACAATTCAATCCATAACAACCTTTGCTTAAGCAACCAGGTAAAGAATAGTGCCATTTATTCCAAAATAGAAAATGCAGGTTTGAGATGGGAAGAAGAGGAAGTAATGCATTTGACTTTTGATATGCTGAGATCTAATGCAGGGCTACTCAGTAGAGAAGCCAGGCAAGCTGCTGAGTGCACAGTTGCCAGCACACTCTGGAAATGCAATGTCTGCTCAAAAGCCCCGGAGAGTGAGAAAGAGGTGGTCTGAGAACAACACCTGGAGGATCCCAACATTTAAGAGGTGGGCCAAAAAGGAATGATCAGAGAGGAAGGAGGAGTTGGTAGTGGCAGATATAGTGGAGATGGTCATAGTATGTTGTTGTTGTTGTTATTTGCCGTCGAGTCAGCCCTGACTCATAGCAACCCCTCCTTGGGTTTCTGAGGTAGTATCACTACGGAAGTAGGATTGCCCAACCTTCCTTCCAAGGAGTGGCTGGTGGGTTTGAACCGCCAGCCTTCTGGTTAGCAGTCAAGTGCCTTAGGCACTATGCTACCAGAGCTCCTCATGGTATAGAGGTAGCCAAAGTCCCCACTGAAGACACCCATCTCATTGCATTGCAATTATGAGAAGGGGTGGCCTCAGCTACAGCTTTATCTCTACCTGTTATTGACTTTTCTAACTCTTGCTCCTAATCTAGTCTGTATGTCAGGCCCCTGCCTTTAGCAATTAGTAAGAAAACTCCTAATAGATACATTATCCCCAGAAGTGTTATCATCTTGCTAGCAATCTTTGTCTCTTTGTAAATCAATTGCACATCTTTAAGCTTAGCAAAACAGACTCCTGGAAACTTCACCCATCCATCAAATGCCATCTAAGATGAAGACCTAAAGAGTCTCAGAATCAGGCTCATTAGCCAGAGTCCTGCAACTTAATTCCCTCTGGACTTCCCTTAACAGCCTATACCACAGGGCTCTGTAGGGCTGGGCCCAGGTAAGGAAGAAGATAGTACACCCTGGGGAGGATTAACTATCCAGAAATCTCTGCAGTTCTCAGGAATCAGAAAATGCAGGCATGCCCTTTCCCTGACAAAACACCTACAACAGTATGGGAGGCTCATTTAAAGAGGGAAAGTAAAGAACAGACTGAGTATGGCTTTAGAGAAATGTTCCCTTAATGATCTGTTTTGGTTCTCTAGTGCCACTCTGACAGGAATACCACAAGTAGATGACTTTAACAAACAGATATGTTCTCTCATAGTTCAGGAGGAGTTCAAAGTGCCTGCTCTCTCACTCATTGCTGTCAAGTCGGACCCGACTCATACACACCCCTCCTTGGGTTTCCGAGGCTACCGGTATCACTATGGAAGTAGATTGCCCAACCTTCCTTCTGAGGAGTGGCTGGTGAGTTTGAACCGCCAGCCTCTGGTTAGCAGTCAAATGCCTTAGGCACTACACCACCAGAGCTCCCGTGCCTGCTCTGTGGGCTACGTAAAGGCAAGGTGGGAAGAAGTATTTACAGTGGCTACTGTTCATCCAAAACAAGAACAGTTGTCATCTAGTTGATTCTAACTCATGGCACCCCATTGTGTGTCAGGGTAGAACTGTGCTCCATGGGTTTTCAACAGATTATTTTTCAGAAGTAAACACCAACCCTTTCTTCCAAGGTGCCTCTGGATGGGCTTGAACCTTCAACTTTTCAGCAGCTGTTTTGGTTCTCTAGTGCTGCTATAACATATATACCACAAATGGATTACTTTAACAAACAAGGATTCATTCTCTTACAGTGTAGGAGGCTGGAAGTCTGAGTTCAAAATGCCAGTTCCAGGGGCTGGGTGAAGGCTCCTCGACCTTGGGCTTCAGCTCTGCCTCTTACACCTAGCCCACTGAAGCTGGAAGCCTCTTTAAACTCACGCAGCTGCTGGCTGCTGAGGCTGACAAACCCAAGGTTGACAAGTAAAATGGCACAGTCCCAAGATTACTAAGCAACACAGCACACCACTAGTTCAAGTCCAGAAATAGTCTCAAGATTAGGTGACAACATGACAGGCCACTGAGATGAAGACTCAGCCAAACGCAGGATCCAGATGTGCCAAAAAGCTCAGAGACCTTTTCAGAGTATCTTCTTCTTTTTTTTTTTTTTTT
>NW_006921590.1:36506684-36516367 GCF_000298275.1 Orycteropus afer afer
CCTTCAAGGCTCAAGGGTCCAAGATTATCTTCTGTGTCTGTGTTAATTGGTTTCCCTTTTCTTTGTTGAAGAGGGTCTGTGCAATCCTTCTGCCTAGTCCACCATCTTGCCCCGCCTCTCAGAGTATCTTCTTATATACTGGAAGCAGAACACATCCCTAAGGCAGCTACTTAGCTGTTCAAAGCAGATTCCTCCATGGAGTTGATTACCAGTCTCATCATGGGAAATAACTACATCCAGCTGCCCAACCACTCAAAACCAGGCCCAGCCAAGCTGACACATAACTTAACTACCAATGATCCATAATTCACTTATGCCAGTAATCCCAAATTGCATGAATCTCCAAACAAAAAGAGATGTGTCTTCTAAGAAAAAAAATGAGTTACTCAATACCAATGAACATTTAAATACTGAAGCATCTTATCTTTCTTAAATTCCAGAAGACACAGTAATGACATGTAATCAAGGAGGAGAGTTTAGGTGAATACTTGAATAATCCTGACCTAGAGAATTTTGAAGTAGGAAAAGAGGTGTTGGGAAGGAAGTGGAGAAGAGGAGCTAAAGATCGTGTGCATGGTGACTGATGTGGGAACCAGGTGGAGTTTTAAAGGGACTTGAGGATTTTATGAAAACTCTGGGTGTCTAAGCATAGAGAAGATTTTGTAACAGGAGTTGATGAGAGGGTGAAGTTATGCTTGTCATTTGCCATGTGAGTTATGATTGAATTTATAGGTCCAACATCTCCAAAGATCCAAAGCTGCAGTTGGGGTATGCTGCCACCAGGTGGCAGTTTGTGTCATGGTGCTTAGCAGGTTAAAGCCTGCATATCCACATAATGATGATAAGCCACATATGATGGAATCATCATATCCACATATGTTGTTGCTGTTAGTTGTCATCCGGTCAGCACCTGACTCATGGCGGCTCCAAACAAAATTGAATGAATTGCTGCCTGGTCCTGTGCCATCTCCATGCTTGGTTGTGGATCAGATTGTTGTGATCAATAGCATTTCACTGGCTGGTTTTTCAGAAGTAGATCAGCAAGCCTTTCTTCCTAGTCTGTCTTAGTCTGAAAGCTCCATTACAACTTGTTCAGCATCATACGACATGTAAGTCTCCATTGACAGACGAGTGGTGGCTACACATGAGGTGTAGTTGTTCTGAATCAAACCATTTCTCCCAATGGAAGGCAAAAATTCTCCCATTGAACCACCAATGTGCTCATATCCACATATAATCCCTGATAACATAACAACAACAAAAACAAACAAAAAACGGTTCACCTGTAATATTTTCTGGGCAAAAATGATGAACTTGAATTTCCAAGTTTTAAATATGACTTCCAGTTTACAGAAAATACAGAAGATAAGCGAATAAGCTAATTAACACTTACCATGAGGAAGCATCCAAACACATTCTGGTGGGAAAACTTGCAGGACATGGTCTTGGTCTCTTAAAAATGATAGTATTGTGGAGAAAGGAATTGTTCTAGAGATTAAAATACTTAAAGAATATCATATCCAGAAATAATGCATGGTTTTGGATAAGACCCTAGATTGGGCAAAGCTACTCAAAAGGATGTTCTAGAGGAATTCTGAATATAGACTAGATGTAAATGTGATTTAAAATTATGATTTATTTTGTTGGAGTCTCTGGGTGGTGTGAACAGTTAAGCACTTGACCATTTGCTGAAAGGTTGGCAGTTCAAATCCAACCAAAGGTGTCTCTAGAAACAGGCCAGGCAATCTGCTTCTAGAACAGTTCACCATAAGTTGGAATCAATTCCATAGCAACTAAAAATCAACACAATTAATTTTGTCAATTAAGATAATTCACCACTTGTCTGTCACTTTGTTATATTGTAGTAGCTTGCATATTGCTATGATGCTAGAAGCTATCCCATGAGTATTTCAAATATTAGCAGGGTTGTCCATGGTGGATAGGTTTCAGCAGAGCTTCCAGACTAAAACAGACTAGAAGGAAGTATCTAGAAATCTACTTTCATTAAAAAAAAAAAAAAAAAACCTAACCACTGAAAACATTATGGAAAGAGGAAGTTGGAAACAAAGAAAGATCAGTACTTGGAAAATATGGCCTTGGTGATAGAAATGACTCTGGATATCTCATCATAGAATTTTGTAAGACCAACAAGTTATTAATCAGGAATACTTTTTTTCAACAACATAAATAATAACTATACACATGGACCTTGAAGGATAGAATACACAGGAATCAAATTCCCTATCTCTGTGGAAAGAAATGAAGAAGCTCAATAACATCAGTTGGAACCAGCCCAGTGGCTGACTGCAGAACAGATCATCAATTGCTCATATGCAAGTTCAAATTGAAGTAGAAGAAAATTAAAACAAATCCATGAGAACCAAGGTATGACTTGGAGTATATCCCACTGAAATTTAGAGACTATCTTAAGAATAGATTTGACACACTGGCCACAAATGAGGGAACACCAGATGACTTGTGGGAGGACATCATACAAGAAGAAAATGAAAGTTCATTAAAAATACAAGGAAAAAAGAAAAGACCAAAATTAATGTCAGAGGAGACACTAAAACTTGCTCTTGAACATATAGTAGCTAAAGCAAGTAGAAAAAATTGATGAAGTAAAAGAGCTCAACAGAAAATTTCCAATGAGGGCTCAAGAAGACAAAGTAAGCTATTATAATAAAATGCACAAAGACTTGGAATTGGAAAACCAAAACAGAAATAGACACTAGGCATTTATCAAGCTGAAGGAACTGAAGAAAACTTTCAAGCCTTGAGTTGTAATATTGAAGGATTCTATGGGCATTCTAAGAGAGCTGAAGGCACTCACTTGGCTATGCCAAGAGATTTCGAAGACAGCTACCTGGCCAACTGACTGGGAGAGATCCATATTTGTACCCATTCCAAAGAAAGGAGATCCCACAGAATGTGGAAATTATCAAACAATATCATTAATATGGCACACAAGTATAATCTTACTGAAGATAATTCAAAAATGCTTCCAGCAGTATACTGGTAGAGAACTTCCAGAAATGCAAGATGGATTCCGAAGAGGATATGGAACGAGGTATATCATGGCTGATGTCAGATGGATCTTGGCTGAAAGCAAAGAATACCAAAAAGATGTTTACTTGTGTTTTATTGACTATGCAAAAGCATTTCGCTATGTGGATCATAACAAATTATGGATAACATTAAGAAGAATGGGAATTCCAGAACACTTAATTGTGCTCATGAGAAACCTGTCATAGACCAGGAGGCTGTTGTTTGAACAGAACAAGGGGACATTGCATGGTTTAAAATCAAGGATGGAGTGCATCAGGGTTGTATCCTTTCACCATACTTATTCAATCTGTATGCTGAGCAAATAATCTGAGAAGCTGGACTATAAGAAGAAGAACATGGCATTGGGATTGGAGGAAGACTCATTAACAACCTGTGATACACTGACGACACAACTTTGCTTGCTGAAAGTGAAAAGGTCTTGAAGCACTTATTGCTGAAGATCAAAGTCTTCAGCCTTCAGTATGAATTACACCTCAACATATACAAAACAAAATTCCTCACAACTGGACCAATAAGCAACATAATGATAAATGAAGAAAACATTGAAGTTGTCAAGGATTTCCTTTTACTTGGATCCACAATCAAGGCCCATGGAAACAACAGCCAAGAAATCAAACATATTGATTGCATTAGGCAAACCTGCTGCAAAAGGCCTCTTTAACATGTTAAAAAGCAAAGATGTCACTTTGAGGACTAAGGTGCATCTGACCCAAGCCATGGTATTTTCAATCACAAAAGGTAGACAATGAATAAAGAAGACTGAAGAAAAATTGATGCCTTTTCATTATGGTATTGGGAAAGAATATTGAATGTATTGTGTACTGCCAGAAGAATGGACAAATTTGTCTTGGAAGAAGTATAGCCAGAATGCTCCTTAGTAACAAGGATAGCAAGAGTTTGTCTCATGTCCTTTGGAGGGACTGATCCCTAGAGAAAGATATCATGATTTTTTAAATAGAGGATCAGCGAGAAAGAGGAAGACCCTCCTCAGGACCGTGGTTGCAGGGGACATCAAGCTCAATTGGCACAACATACTACACAAAAACATTGTTCTACATCCTACTTTGGTGAGTAGCAACTGGGGTCTTAAAAGCTTGCAAGCGGCCATCTAGATGCAACAATGGGTCTCTCCTTGTCCAGAGTTAAGAAGAATGAAGAAAATCAAAGATTCATGGAAAAAATTAATCCAAGGGACTGGTAAATCATGCGATCCTCAGCCTATATGACCATGAGACCAGAAGAACTAGATGGTGCCTGGCTATTACTGTCAACCACTTGGAGGGGGTCAGTGCTGGAGATCCTGGATGGAGTAGGAAAACAATGTGTAACAAAACTCAAAATCATTAAAAAAAAAAAAGAGAGAGAGAGAGAGAGAAAACAGGGTTGCTGGGCTGATAGAACCTGGTGAGACCCCTGAGGCTAGGCTTCTAGTTACCCTTCAGGTCTGGAACTGAACTCACTCTATGGCTTCCAGCCAAACAAAAGACAGGCATATGGGTTGAACATTTACATCAGGTAGATATACTCCTTGGAGTGATCAGTCATGAAAGAACAGAAGGGCAGTGTTTGCATAGGGAGACAGCTCAGGGAGTGGGAGTTTATGGGAGGGAAGAGTTAACTATGGGGAGGACGTGGGAAGAGAACTGTTACATTGTGGGGCATCACAGTCTATGTCATGAAACAAAATGTGTATGAACTGCTGTATGGAAAATGAACTTGCAATGTAAATTTTCACCCAAATCACAATAAAAATTAAAAAAAAAAAAAGAGGAAGACCCTTGTTTTGGTTACTTCGTGTTGCTCTAATGGAAAATACCAGAATGGAATGGCTTGAACAAACAGGAGTTTATTCTCTTATACTTTTGAAGCCTAGAAGTCTGAAAGCAAAGTGCCAGGCTCTAAGGGCTGCATGAAAGACTTTCGGCCTTGAACTTCAGCTCTGCCTCTTGCTCCTAGCCCATTGAAGCTGGAGGCTATTTAAAAAAAAAAAAAAAAAAAAAAGGCAGCTGCTGACTGCTGAGGCTGACAAACACAAAGTTAACAAGTAACAAAGCATCATCCAATATTACCAAACCACATGGCAGGCCATTGATTTGAGCCCATTAAGAGTCCTAAGATTGGCAGACAACATGGCAGGCTGCTGAACAATGACTTAACTACATGCAGGGTCCAAGCATGCCATCAACTGAAGACCTTCCTCAAAGTTGCTTCTTATATACTGGAAGCAGCCCACATCCCTTAAAGCAGCTACTTAGCTGCTCTAGTAGATTCTACCGTGGAGTTCATCACCAATCTCACCATGGGGAATAACTACAAACAGCTGTAACTGCAACTACCACAATTCCACCCTTTGTCAACCTGGCACCTGTACAGATCTCCTTCATCAAGTGACTCCAGTCTCCTAGTTCCTCTGAGTGGCGACCTCACCCCCTTGGCCTAGAGGGCCCCATCCTCTACCTCTTGGGTATAGCGGCCCTGGAACCATCTCACTGGCTCACATGAACAAGCAGAACCACGTTGGTGAACGTCTGGCTCTTTGAAATGCCAGGGGCTGTGGTGGTTTCACCACCAAAGGCCATGGTCCTACCATTTGAGGCTGAGGCAGCTCTGCTTCCAGTTTCCTTGGTCTCTCTGCTTCTGCCAATTAATGCCTGAGGGCAACCCACTCCTCCAGGAATCTTCAGATAGAGCATAGCAAGCTGCTGAAAAATTAGTCGGCCCCTTGCAGGGTCCAAACATGCCATAAACTGGAGACCTTCCACCGTGGAGTTAATTACCAATCTTACCTTGGTGAATAATTACATCCAGCTGCCCAGCCACTCAAAACCAGGCCCAGCCAAGCTAACACACAACCCTAACAACCATAACCCTCAATGAGATAGATTGACCTAGTGGCTGCAACAATGGGCTCAAACATAACAACAATTGTGAGGATGGCACAGGACCTGGCACTGTTTTGTTCTATTAATCATAGGATCACCGTAAGTTGGAACCTACTCAATGGCACCTGACAACAATTAACATACTTGTTTTGTTTTTTAAAGATAGTGGTATTTTGGCTACATACTGAAAAAATAAAAATAAAAAATCTCTTTATTGCATGCTAATTTTGTTTAATATAACTAATGGAATAATTGCCATTGGATTTCATTTACTTGGATCCACAATCAACACCTGTGGAAGTAGCAGGCTGGCAAGTTGACTGCTAACTAGAAGGCTGGTGTTTCAAACCCACTAGCCATTCCTCGAAAGGAAATTGAGCAATCTACTTCTGTAGAGATACCACCTCAGAAACTCAAGGAGGGGGTCACTATGAGTGGAGACTGGCTTCACAGCAGTGAATTTGGTTTGTTTGTGATTATTACAGTAGGGAAGTCTGCTGCAAAAGACCTCTTTAAAGTGTTAAGAAGCAAATATGTCATTTTGAGGCCTAAACTACACCTGACACAAGCCATGGCATTTTCAATTCCTCATATGCATGCAAAAGCTTATGATGCACTTTTTATTTATTTATAATTTTTATTGTGATTTGGGTGAAAGTTTACAGACCAAATTCACTTTCCATACAGCAGCTACATACACTTTGTCTCATGACATTGACTGCAATTTCCCATGATGCAACAGCTCCCCTCCTCCTTCCTTCCCATACTTACTTCTTCCCTGTGTCCTTCCCTCTCATGCATTCCTGCCCCACAAGCTGTCTCACTGTGCATACACAGCCCTTCTATTCTCCCATGAATGATCTCTCCAAGGAGTGTATCTACCTAATGCAAATGTTCAGCTCATATGCCTACCTTTTGTTTGGCTGAAAGCCACAGGAGTGGGTTCAATTCCAGACCTGAAGCACAGCTAGGGGCCACAATCTCAGTGGTTCCATCAGGCTCTATCAGAACAGAAAAACTGGTCCACGTTGTTCTTCTACTCTAACCAGGATCTCCTACATAGATCCCTCTCCAAGTGGTTGACAGTGGTAGCTGGGCACCATCTAGTTATTCTTGTCTCATAGTTGTATAGGTTGAGGATTACATGGTGTACCAGTCACTTGGACTAATTGTTTCCATGTGTCTTTGGTTTTCCTCATTCTTCTTTGTTCTGGATGAAGAGACACATATCATTGCATCTAGATGGCTGCTTGCAAGCTTTTAAGATCCCAGTCGCTCCTCACCAAAGTAGGAAGTGGAACAGTGTTTTGTGTACTATGTTATGCCAATTGAGCTTGATGTCCCCTCCAACTATGGTCCTGAGCCCACAGGTCCAACTACTCACTCCCTCTGGGTAGCTGGCTGTGGCCAAGAAGTGACTACAAACTTGTCCCTTGTCAGCTCTACTACATACCTAGGAATTCTTACAAAACATAAAAATACACTTGTAGAAACATTGTCTGCCAACCCTATACGTAGTCTTGGACACGCTCCCCACTGCATAGACATACCTAATCGTTCAGCCTGTCCACACATCTATCCACCCATAGATCAATGTTTGCCTTCACTGACAACGCAGTACTGTTTGTACAAAAAGGTTCATCTTTGTTGTCTGTTCCTTCCATGCACCTCTCTATGGCTTCCTCTATGCCACTGTGTTGATCACTCACATTTGGTACATTGCCCTTCTCTTCACCCAAATCAATACTTGTCTCTACCTATCTAGCAGTGTTCCCTCCCCTCCCCTCCCACCTCTGGTAAGAAACAAAGAAAATTTCCTTCCATATATTAACCTTTCCTTAACTTTTTACAATAATGGACTAATACAGTATTTGTCCTTCTGTCATTGACTTATTTCACTCAGCATAATATCCTCCAAGTTCATCCATGTTATGCAGTGTTTTGCTGATTCTATGTTATTCTTTAGGGTTGCATAGCATTCCATTGTATGTACCTACCATAGTTTGGTTATCCATTCGGCTGTTGATAGGCACCTAGGTTGTTTCCATCTTTTTGCTATTGTAAATAGTGCTGCAATGAACATGGGTGTTCATATATCTGTTCTTGTCCTGGCTCTCACTTCTTTAGGATATATATATACCTAGTAATGGAATGGCTGAGTCAAATGACATTTCTCATTCCAACTTTTAAAGGACTCGCCATACTGCTTCCCACAGAGGTTGTATCATTTGACAGTCCCACCAGCAGTGTATGAGAGTCCCAATCTCTAAGCACCCTTGCCAGCATTTCTTATTTTTTGTCTTGTTGAACTTTGCTACTAGTGCTCAGGCAAGATGGTATCTTATTGTTATTTTGATTTCCATCTCTCTAACGGCTAATGATCATGAACATTTCTTCATATGTTTGTTGGTCTCCTGAATATCCTCTTTGAAGTGTCTATTCATGTCTTCTGCCTATTTTTTAATTGGATTATTTTTCTTTTTGTTGTTGAGGTGTTGGAGCTAGAGATAAATCCATTGTCAGATATGTCATTGCTGAATATTTTTTCCCAATCTATAGATTCTCTTTTTATTATTTTGAAGAAGTCTTTGGAAGCACATAAAAAAATAATTTTAGAAGATCCCATTCATCTAGTTGATTTTCTGCTGTTTATGCATTTTGGGTTATGCTTGATAGTCTATTTATGCCATATATTAGGGCCCCTATATTTGCCCCTAGTTTTTCCTTGATGAACTTCATGGTTTTAGGTTTCACATTTAAGTCTTTGATCCAACTGGATCAAAGTTGGATCAAAGTTTGATCCAAAGTTAGTTATTGTGTGTGGTGTGAGGTGAAGATCTTGTTTCATTTTTCTGCAAATGGATATCCTGTTTTGCCAGCACCATTTGTTAAACAATCTATTCCCTATTTAATGGATGTTGGCCCTTTGTCAAAGATCAGCTTTCCATAGGTCAATGGATCTGATTTTGGGTTCTCAATTCTATTCCATTGGTCTATGTGTTTGTCATTGTATCAATACCAGGCAGTTTTGAATACTGTGGCTGTATAGTAGGCTTTTTAAGATCTGGAAGTGTGAAACCTCCTACTTTGTTCATCTTCAATAATGCCTTGCTTATCCAAGGTCTCTTTCTTTTCCATATAAAGCTAGTGATTGGTTTTTCCATATCCTTAAAGAATGTTGATGGGATCTGGATTGGGATTGCATTGAATATATAGATTGCTTTGGATAGAATTGATATTTTCACAAAGTTCAATCTTCTTATCCATGAGCATGGTATGTTCTTCCATTTATGTAGCTCTCTAATGGCTTCTTGAAATAGCCTTTTATTGTTTTCTTTGTACAGATCTTTTGTGTCCCTGGTAAGACTTATTTCCAAGTATTTTATTTTTTTGGTAGCTATTGTAAACAGTATTGATTTCCTGATTTCTGTTTCAGCAATCTTTTTGCTGATGTACAGGAGTCCAAATGATTTTTGGATGTTGATCTTGTATCCTGCCACAATGCCAAATCTCTGAATTAGTTCCAATAGATTTTTTACTGAATCTCTTGGGTTTTCTAGGCATAGGATCATATCATCAGCGAATACGATAGTTTGACTTCTTCCTTACCAATTTGGATGCCTTTGATTTCCCTTTCTTGCCTTATTGCCCTGGCTAGGACTTCCAATACAATGTTGAATAGAAGTGGCGATAGAGGGCATCCTTTTCTGGTTCCTGTTTTTAAAGGGAATG
>NW_006921590.1:36516706-36531222 GCF_000298275.1 Orycteropus afer afer
GTTGAACCATCCTTGCATATCTGATATGAACCCCACTTGGTCATAATGAATTATTTTCTTGATATGTTGTTGGAGTCTATTGGCTAGGATTTTGTAGAAGATTTTTGCATTTATATACATGAGGGATATCGGTCTATAGTTTTCCTTTTGACTGATGTCTTTGACTGGTTTTGGTATCAAGGTTATGCTTGCTTCATAAAATGAATTTGGGAGGATTCCATTCTTTTGTATATTTTGGAAGAGTTTGAGTAGGATTGGTGTCAGTTTTTATCTGAATATTTGGATTCAAATAGTCTCCTGTGAAACCATCTGGGTCAGGACTTTTTTTGTTGGTAATTTTTTTTATGACCTGTTCAATTTCTTCTTTTGTTATGTATCTGTTCAACTTTTCCACCTCAGTCTGTGTTAGTCTAGGTAAGTAGTGTGTTTATAGAAATGTGTCCATTTCTTCCAGATTTTCAAATTTATTGGAGTACAGTTCTTCATAGTATCCTGATATTATCCTTTTTATTGCAGTTGGTTCTGTTGTGATGTCACCCATTTCATTTCTTATCCATGTTATTTGTATTCACTCCATCTTTTCCTTTGTTAAATTTGCCAGTGATCTGTCAATTTTATTGATCTTTAAAAAAAAAAACAACTTCTAGTTTTGTTGACTTTGTCTATTGTCTTTCTATTTTCTGTTTCATTGATTTCTGCTGGAATTTTTATCATTTCCTTTCTTCTGGTGACTATAGGCTTTATTTTTGCTGCTCTTTTTCTAATTGTTGGAGATGTTGATTTAAAGTGCTGATTTTGGCTCTTTTTCCTTTTTTGATGTGTGCATTTATTGCTATAATTGGCCTCTGATCAGTGCTTTTGCTGTGCCCCAAATATTTTGGTATGTTGTGTTTTCATTTTCATTTGATTCCATGAATTTTTTTAATTTCATTTTTTATTTCTTCTATTACACAGTCATTCTTAAGGAGGGTGTTGTTCAATTTCCATGTGTTTGCTCTTTTTCCATTGATCTTCCTGTTATTGATTTCTAATTCTATAGCTCTGTGATTTGAGAAGATGCTTTGCAGTATTTCAGTGTTTTAAAATTTATTAAGGCTTGCTTTATGGCCTAACATATGGTGTATCATTGAGAATGTTCCATGTGCCCTGGAAAAGAATGTGCTCTTGTTGGGTGAAGTACTCTGTAGATGTCTTAAGGTCAAGCTGGTGTATTGTATTCTTTAGCTCTTCTGTGTCTTTCTTAATTTTCTTTACAGTTGTTCTATCTTTCATTGAAAGTGGTGTTTTTAAGTTTCCTACTATGACTGTGAGTCGGGGCCGACTCGACGGCACATAACAACAACAACAACAACTATGACTGTGGAGTTATCTATTTGCCCTTTCAATTCTGTTAAAGTCTGATTTATGTATTTTGAGGCTCTTTCATTGGATCCATAGGTATTTATTATGGTTATAGCTTCTTGTTCAATTGATCCTTTAATCATTATATAATGTTCTTCCTTGTCTCTTATGGTGGTTTTTGTCTAAAGTCAATTTGATCCGAAATTAATATTATCACTTTTGCTCTTTTTTGGTTGCCATTTGCTTGATATATCTTTTTCTAACCTTTGATTTTTAGTCTATTTTTAGCTTTGTCTCTAAGTTATATCTCTTGTAGACAGCATATTGATGGGTTATACTTTCTTTTCCAGTCTGCAACTCTCCATCTCTTAAGTGGTGCATTTAATCCATTGACATTCAGCATAATTATCAACAAGTGTGAATTGGTTGCTGTCATTTTGTTATGTGTTTTTTCATGGTGTTGCTGGTTTCTTTGTTCCATATAATTTGCTGTGCTGAGCTCATTACATTTATGAATCATGTTATCATTTCCTTTGTTGTGATTGTTTTAGTATTTGCTAAATATTTGCACTTGTCGTCTTCTTTATTGTGATGTGAAGATTTATCACCTTTCTTTGAGGTCATCCTGTGATTTATAATTTCCTCTCTGAGTTTAGAACAGTCCATTCTATCTTGCAACTCTCTTGACTTCCTCACCATTTAGAACTTCTGTAAACACACTGTTTTCTCCCTCTTTTTGGTTTGTAGTTGTCCTCATTTGCCAATTAATATCTCTGGTTCCCTGTTTACAATTTTGTAATCTTATTTTACTTTGGATACTTTCATAGCTGTGTTAGTTTCTGGGTTATGTCGTCTTGTGTATTAATGGTCAGTTGTTGTTTGCTATTATTGTTTCTCTGTTCAAAAGACTCCCTTTAGTATCTCTTGTAAGGTTGGTCTGGTTTTGACAAATTCCCTAATTTCTGCTTATCTGTAAATCTCCTAATTTCACCCTCATATGTGACAGACAATTTTGCTGGATATATAATTCTTGGTTGGAAATTTTTCTCTTTCAGAGTTTTATATATACCATCCCAATGCGTTCTTGCTTGCATGGCTTCTGCTGAGAAATCAGAACTTATTCTTATTGGTTGTCCTTTGTAGGTAGCTTTTCATTTTTCCCATGCTGCTTCCAAGATTTTTTGTCTTTGGTTTTGATGAGTTTGATGATGATATGTCTTGGTGATGTTCTTTTGAAGTCTATCCTGTTTGAGGTTTGTTGTACTTCCTGAATGGATATATTCACATCTTTCATCATCATCAGGAAAGTTCTCTTCCCGCAAATCTTGGACAATTTTCTCAGTGGTTTTGTTTTTCTCTTCCTGTTCTGGAATTCTGATTACAAGTAATTATTCCTTTTGATAGGAGCTCTAGTGGGGTAGTGTCTAAGGCAATTGACTGCTAACCAGAAGGCTGGCAGTTCAAACCCACTGGGTACTCCTCAGGAAGAAGGCTGGGCAATCTACTTCTGTAGTGATACTGCCTTGGAAACCCATGGAGGGGTTGCTGTGAGTCAAAATAGACTCAACGGTAGTGAGTTTGTTTTTTTGTTCCTTTTGATGGTGTCCCACATGAACCTTAGGCTTTCTTCATTTTGTTTTTATCTTTTTTCTGATTGATTCCTTTCCAAAGCAGTATTCAGGTATTTGTCATCAATCTCATGAATTTTGTCTTCCATTGATTTGATTCTACTCCTTTGCTCTTTCAATGTGTTATCTATTTCTGAAAATTTAGTATTAATCTTCTGAATTTCTATCTGTAGATATTGTATCATTTCTAATTTTTCATTTATTTTGTCTTTTTGTTCTTGTATTTTCTTCTGAAATTGTTCTAGGGTTTTCTCTGTGTTTTCCTTAATTCTGTCAGTGTTTTCCTTGATCTGTCTCTCAATATATTGAAGGTACTAAGTAAAATTCTCTTGAATTCCATATCAGGAACTTCCAATGCTGGTTCTTCCTCAGGGATGTGTTCTGGGTCTGTATCCTCCTCCCTTGTTTCTACCACTTTATCTTGTTTCTTTGTGTGGACTGTGATGGTCTGTTGTCTCCAAGATATTATGACATTTTTGTATTTAGATCTCTTTTAACTGTTTGTGAAGAGCAGTTAAGGGTGAGTCAGGCTCTTCTTGGTGGTCGTTTATCATTGGCCAGGTGGTGGAGAAGGAAGTGGTTGCTCTCACTCAGTAAGTGGAGTTGCAGAAGGTGCAGGTGTGGTTACATCATATGGGCACATTTGCTGTCTCCCACTCAGTTAGACAAAAACCACAATTGAAAAACCATCAAAAAAAGTAAAAGCAAGCAGACAAAAAAACACACCACATAAATACACAAGAATAATCACTGAAAAAAATAAAAAAAAACAACCCACAATATCTGCAGAGGGGGCAATAAGAGAAAAGAGGTAGAATAGGAGAATAATGAAGAAAAAATGGGAAAAATGCAAAAAGAAAAACAAAGAATGGGGTTAACCAGGAGAAAGAAAAGATGGGAACCAGTAACAGAGAAGAGAGAAAAAGCTGAAAACCAGAATCTGGGAAGGGAATAATAAAGAATAATAATAACAATAACAATAATAATAATAACAATAATTTTGTAATGGACAATAACAATAATTTTGTAATGGACAAAAACAAACTGAAAAAAAAAGGAAAATAATATCTAGGTGGGGTGGGGGGAAGTTGGGGTGGGCATGGCACCCAGGCTCCATCAGAGCACACAACATGGGATGGAATTCATGCCAGCCCAGAAGGTGGGTGTGAGTGAGGGATGGCCACACCTCTGTCCACCAAGAGGGTGTGGGGTCTAAGAGTAACAAGGGGAATATCATACCTTTGCAGTCATTCATGTCCAGAATATCCTTGCAGTCCCCAGCAAGTGGAGCTTGTCCTTAGGTCCCTGGAATCTGAGAGAATGCTATTGCTTTAAATATCCAGAATGGTCAAACTGCTTGTAGACATTCAAAATGGCTATACCCTCCAGACAGGCAAAAGTTCACAGTTCAGCCTGTCTCCCTATTTGCTGTTTCCCCTTTTATTCACTAGCCACCAGGGCAATCCTCCATGCAGCCCCTAGCTAGCAGGGCCAATTTTTAGGTTAATTCTTAGATCCTAACACTCTGGTAGCATAGTGCCTAAGGCATTTGACTGCTAACCAGAAGGCTGGCAGTTCAAACCCACCAGCCACTCCTTGGAAGGAAGGTTGGGCAATCTACTTCCCTGATGATTCCACCTTGGAAACCCAAGGAGTGGTCACTATGAATCAGACCTGACTCAATGGTAGTAGGTGGGTGTGGTGGTGTGGAACACCACTTGACAATATCCAAGCTATCTGTGCTGTCAGGATCGCTGACAGACCACAGCTCCGTATGTCTCCTTTTTCAGTGTTTTCATGCAGGTTCTTCTACTAGTTGGAGTTGAGTCTACTTTTGTATCCTTCCTTTCAAAGTTCAGGGCTCCAGTATTATCTTCTGTATCTGTGTTAATTGGTTCCCCTTTTCTTTGTTGAAGAGGGTCTGTATAGTTTCTTTGCCTATTCTGCCATCTTACTGGAACTCCCATATGATGCATTTGAATTACAGTATTGGTGAAGAATTCTAAAATTACAATGGACTTCCAGAAGAACAAATAGATCTGCCCTGGAAGTTCAGCCAGAATGTTCCTTAGAAGCAAGAATGGCCAGACTTCGTCTCACCTAATTTTGTCATGTTGTTTGAAGAGGACAGTCCAAGGAGAAAGATATACTTGGTAAAGTAGAAGGTCAGTGAAAAAGGAGAAGACTCTTATCAAGATGGATTGACACAGTGGCTGCAACAGTGGGCTCAAGCATAGTAGGAATTGTGAGGACGGTGCAGGCCTGGACAGTGTTTCATTCTGTTACATAGGGTTGATCTGAGTTGGAACTGACTTGATGGCACCTAACAACAACAAATGGAATAATGAAAGGAGTCAATGCTCATCTGCTATGTCTAGCTCATTCAGCCTCCTTTCCTGGCTCTGGATTTATCACAAGCTGCAGTGCAGTAAATTGCTTAATATGGCCCTTCTAGCCATCATCCTCCATTTTGTGATGTATTGTAAATTCTAGTCTCTATGTTTGTTGAGGGTGGGATGTATCTTGAGTGCCCCCTTGACAGAGGGTGTGACTCAAGTCACCACCATTAGTTTCCTTGAAGGTATATATGTGAATGTTCTGGTATACATGTCAATGAACTTTCTGGGAAAGTTGTCTCTCTTGCTCTAGTCCTGCATTTGGTTTGTCATCATCTCACCACTGGACTTGAGACAACAGCCAGTCATCTGACCCACTGATTTGGGTTCACTAGCCCCTGCAACCACATAAGTGGGGAAAATCCTCCAAACCTACCCACAGACTTGGGACTTGCCAAACTCCCTGCCTCCACCACCATGTGAGCTGTTTCCTTGCCAGTTTGTGGGTTCTGTGAGATGTTACAGCGAAATACAGAACCCTAAGACAGGAGCAAGAGCACTGAAGGGAGGAGGAGTTGATGTTAAAGCTGATGGAGTGACACAGCAGTTTGGAAAAGTTGGACATTTGAGACATCTTTAACCTCTGCCTCATAGAGATGGCCTTGTACTGATCCTTCTAAAAGAAATTATTCAAACATAAGCCTATTTTTTTTCTCTATACTATGGATGGGGAGCTCTGGTAGCATAGTGCCTAAAGCACTTGACTGCTAACCAGAAGGCTGGCAGTTCAAACCCACCAGCCTCTCCTCAGAAGGAAGATGGGGCAAATTACTTCCATCGTGATACTGCCTCAGAAACCCAAGGAGGGGTCGCTATGAGTCAGGTCTGACTTGACAGCACATAACAACAGCAACAACAACATACTATGGATGATTTAGTCTTCTTCTGGCTTACAAGGTGAGCTTCCATGTCTGTATACTTCTGGATCCTCAAATTGATCCAGCTTACTTACTCTCTGGGTTCCCATCTCGACATGGTCCTTAGTCATCATTCCTGGGTTTCTCTGGCTTGGCTGTAACAATCTACCCTTCTGGCACACTAATGGGCAAGGAAGCAGTCCCCTGCCAGTAGCTTGTCAGTAGCTCCCCTTACAGAAGGGCTCTGTGTCCCCAGCTGTCTGCCTGGAGCTATCTAAGTCTAAGTCACAAGTAACCACTTGGGTTTGGCAGCTGCCCATTCAGAAGCTGTAGCAGAAAAGAGCAGTTAAAGAGTGGAGGCTCTGTAGTCAGATTGGCTGGGTTTAAATCTTACTAGTCACCCCCACAATCTATAGGATCTTTGGCAAATTATTTTCTGTGCCCTGTGGCTGCAACAATGAGCTCAGGTATAGGAAAGATTGTGAGGATGTGGACGACCAGTTGTACATAGGGTTGCTATGAGCCTCTGACTCATAGCAACCCTATGCCAACTTGATGGCACCTAACAAAAACGACCTACCTATTACAATCCTGTGTTCATTTCTTTTGAATGATTTAGTTTTGTAATTTGTTGAGTTATTTAACTTAGCTTGTTTAGCTCTGTTTTATCAATTCTTGTAACAACAGCAAGAACTCCATAAATAGTTACTGAATGAATGAATAAATTAGAAAGGCCACTCTAGCCATTCTTCTCAGGAATATAAAAAGAAAAGATGACTTATGTGCTGTAGTCAGAGAAGCGGAAGTTGTGGGCATCTTTTTTTGTTTTTTCCTTCTCTCTAATACTGTGCTTTCGGTTAAAGTTTACACAGCAAATTAGGTTCTTATTTGACAATTCTTACACAAATTTTTCAGTGACATCACTTACATTTTCCACAATGTGTCAACATTCTCATTAACTGCCTTCTAGTTGTTCCATTCAGTCTTTAGTTTCCCTGCCTCCTTATCTTCTTACTTTGCTTTAGAGTAACTGTTGGCCTTTTGGTCTCATATAGATGCTTTTTTAATGGAGCACCATGCTCACAGATAATAATTTTTATTTTGTGTAACACTATATTGCTAAAGGATGATCTCGGGATAGCTTCAATTCAAGGTTTAAAGAGTATCTTGGGGCAGTAGTCTCAAGGAGTCCTCTAATCTCAACTGGTCCAATAAGTCTAACCTATTTAAGGATTTTAGTTCTGCTCTGCATTTGTCTCCCCTTCTATCAGGGCCCATTTATATTGTGGCTCTGATCAGAATGGTTGGCAGTGGTGGCCAGGCACCATCTAGTTCTTCTGGTCTCAAGGTGATGAGGAAATGGCTCAGTTAGGCTATTAGTCCTCTAGACTAGTTTCTTCTCTGAGACCTTGATTTACTTCTTTCTCTTTTGCTCCTAGTAAATAGAAACCAATAGTTATATCTTAGATAGCTGCTCACAAGCTTTTAAGACCCCAGATGTACTCACCTTGCATATGAGTGTCTTATAAATGGCATTTTTTTCTTTTAAAAAATGCAACACAATAAGATCGAAAGCAATAATAACTATTCATTAGTAATAATAACTAATATGTTGTTGCTGTTGTTGTTATGTGCCATCAAGTCAGACCCAACTCATAGCGACCCCTCCTTGGGTTTCCGAGGCAGTACCACTATGGAAGTAGATTGCCCCATCTTCCTTCCGAGGAGTGGCTGGTGGGTTTGAAGTGCCGGCCTTCTGATTAGCAGTCAAGTGCCTTAGGCACTATGCTACCAGAGCTCCCATGGAAAAAATAATTCAAGAGATAAAAAGAAAAGAAGGCCAAGGAATAGAGAAGTGGCAGAACATACATAGTGAAAAACATCTGGCCAATGGTCACTGCAAAATTGGGAGCTTATTCCAGATTAGAAGGCCTTCTTAAGGAGAACAAAAAAGAAAATATGAAGGAGGGCCATGCCTGCTACCTTCTTGCAAAGTATCCCCACAATCAGAGAGGTCACCTGGCCCTTTATCTGCTGGCCCCACTAGGAGTTTTCATGGTCAAAGACAACTAGGAATATGATTCATTTCCTCTGAGCCTCAGTTCCTGATTCTTTCTACTATACCATAGTGTCTATTTTAGTTTCAGAGTAATCAGAAACAAAAATGATCTTCCAATGGAAAACAAGAAATATTACAAGATAATTGTGCTTAGTACAAGTTAGGAGATATCAACAAAATCCTAAGTCACTTAGTGCATCTGAATTTAGTTCTCCAAATCCAGTAAATTACAGGCAGGCTGGCAGCATTTAGGGCCATTAGAAATGAAGGCCAGAAGAATAAAGACAAGCAAATACTACTTCAATTTTTTAAAAAAAGTAAAAAATAAGGGCAGACCAAGAAGCTTGCCCTTATATGCAGCCAAATTCTGAAGAAAAGTCATTAACCTTGCAGTGCTTGCATTTTAATGCATCTCCTTTCTCCTTTTAAAGTGGAGCCCTGGTACTGCACTAGTCAGGAGCTCTGGTGGCGTAGACACTTGACTGCTAACCAGAAGGCTAGCAGTTCATACTTCTTGGAAGGAAGCCTGGGCAATCTACTTCCATAGAGATATTGCTTTGGAAACCCAAGGAGGGATCGCTATGAGTTGCAATCAACCTGATGGCAGTGAGTCTGGGTTGTTTTTTTTTTTTTTTTGGTTACTGCACTAGTCCAAACATGCTTGTGTAACTTTTTCACATAGATATCAGGAAGCTTTCACCATCTACTAGATACATAGCTACACAACAATTAGTGAAAATCAATGGTCCTTTATTGGAAGCCCATCATCCCAGACTAGAAGAATTTCTATTAGAAAGATTTGAAAACCCCAACATACCATAAAAGTGACCTTTTAGAAAAGAAGGGAGAAATCAAAAAGAAGAAAGGAGTTCACAAAAAACAGGTTATGCTGCACTATCCTCATTTCTGGATACAATCAAGATTATGATCAAGGAGCGCTAGAGACCCCACATCTGTATCTTGATATCAATAAGCATCTGGCACAGCTGCACATGATAGCACTTTGAATGAAATGATGATCATGGACTTGATGCTATTACTGTCATGTGGATTCAAATCACCAAACAACTACAGTAGAAGCCTGGTACTATCAGTTCTAGTAGTTAGACCATTGATTAGGGGGGGAAATTAGAGAGAAAAGCATCATTAAAAAAAAAATGATACACATGTACTTTAGTTTTCTTATTTGATATTAAAAGTTAGAAATGGATAATTATTTGTTAAGTTTTGGTTGAAGCCAAAACAATTTGCTCTTTTTTTTTTTCTTGCAAAAACCACATTTTGATACATCCTCTGTGATTTCAATGTTTTGTTGTTCTGTTTTAAGCACAGTGAGAATTTAAAGACATTTGCAATTTGAGTACAAACTTTTTCTAGATTTTCACAATTTTCTCCAATCTTCTACAGTTCCCTCGCCCACATCTAACTGGGTAGAATTTTTTTTAGCAACTCAGTCTTATTGATATTTTTCAAAGCACTTGGCTCAATTTTTAAATAAACAATAACTTTTCCTTTCACACTAACATTTAATTGGTTCACATATTTAATTAATTTACCAAGTACAACTGTATAAACAGGTTTTGAGGCAGTATCACTATGGAAGTAGAGTATCTCTCTACCAAGTACAACTGTATAAACAGGTCTTGAGCAAACACTACTGGCACTTAGAAAGAGTCGACTTCAATTGCTAAAGGTTGTAATCACTTCCAGACATACCAGAGCACAAACCAGAGCAGCCTGCCAACCTGATTCTGCAAAAGGAGGTTATTCCTCAGTGGGTTTAGAGAAGGAATGGAGAACACTAGTTATTAGCAAGGTAGTTAAATAAAAGCTGGTGAATCTCCACAGTGAGAATTTAGAACCCATAGCAAAATCATGGGGATTCTCTGGGAAAGTACCGAGTAGCTCCATAAAGCCCAGCATTTCTTTCCAAGTCATGAAGACCTAGAAGCCTTGTCAAATTGTCAGGTGGCACCAAGACGTAAGGAATACTAACACACCAAGTATCAATTCAAAATCAAAACACTCTCAACTTCTGTGAATTCCTTAGTGGACCTTTCACAGGGAACTTGCTATATAAAATGATGGTGCAACCCTAGATGCTAGATAAGTTGCAGAATGACTAAGTTTAACGCACATATGTGGATACAATAAGATCTCTGGTGTAGCTCAGTTCTCCAGATGCCTAGATCTGTGCCTGGCATATAACTGCTGCTCAATTAATATGTGCAAAATGGATAAATAGGCTCTTGAGAGAGAAAAAAGTAAGGGACTGAACAGTGTGCGTAGTGTGCTTATGTTTGTGTTAAAATAAAAAACATGCTTACAGAATGTTTGGTTGTTTGTACATAAAAAATTACTGTAAAAATGGTCAAGAAATTGATAAGAGTAAGTGTCTCTGCAGAGAGGAACTAGGGTATTTGGAGTCTGAGTCAGAAGGGAAACTTACTTTTGGTTCTATGTACTAGCATATTATTCAAATTTTTATTGTGCGTGTATTTTAACTAAATCTAGTAAATAATCCAGTAAATTTTCAATAGCTGGAATGTTGGCCTAAAACCGTGAGATTTAAACTTAAGAGGGGCAAAATGAGTGATTCTGCATTTTGCTTCAAAAAGTTAGTCACAGTAATGGACTCAAACATATCAACTATCTTGAAAATGGCACAGGACTGGGCAACCTTTCATTCTGTTATACATAAAGTCATCATGAAATGAAGTTGACTGGATGACAACTGACAACGACAATCGCAGTTGAGAGAGCCTGCAAAGTCCTATACATTCAGCCTATGAAGACAGTTTCCAATGCAGTCTCTTGGCCCTCCCTAGTGGCCCATCCTAATGTAGGCTCTCTGGGTCTACAGTGGGCCAACCCAAGGACCTCCCTCCGAAATGAACTCACCATCAGTCCTCACGACCATCTCCACCCAACACAAAACAACCCTCCCCAGTATAGCTTGGATCTTCTCATTTCCCTAGCCAAAAACCACCACAAGTTTCCCACCACTTTTCTCTTTTTAGTTTTTTAAAACTCAAAATAATAATAAACTTATAAAGTTAAATAAATTTACTAGGTTTATAATGGAAAAAACAGAGGCTCCTAACCTCCCTCTCCACACTCCAAGGCCCAGGTGTAATAATTTTCATCTCCTTCAGCTGCTTCTTCTGGTATGTTTTGCTGTATTTCTGATATAATATAATGTGATAGGATACTTATTGCTTGAATTTTAGTCTAAGATATTATCTATTGATTTACAGCTATGGAGGATTACATTTTTAACCCACCCACAAAATACTCCTACACAAAACATTATCCATTCACCCCTTCTTAACCTTCCTATGTAGTAATATCACATACTTTGCTTGAATTTATATTATTGAGCTTATATTAATATGATGCATATTTAATAAATCTATTATTGGTTAGCGGTTCAAACCCACCAGCCACTCCTTGGAAGGAAAGTTGGGCAATCTACTTCAGTAGTGATATTGCCTGGGAAACCCAAGGAGGGGTCACTATGAGTCGGATCCAACTGGAGGGCAATGGGTTTATTATTATTTAATTTTTGATACAATTACCTTACTGTTGTTGGTTTTGTTGTGCTTTTTTTGTTTGTTTGCTTAGTTTTCTATGTATTTCTCACTAGTTCATCTCAGTAGACTCAGACAAAAGCAAAACTCCAGTAGCCCCCCCATGTTCCCTGAAGCCTTGTTTTTCCAGTCTAATCTGAGCTGTTGCTCTCCATGCCTGTTACACAGCTGTCATAATGAGTCTATCGTCCTGAGCACTCCTTTCACTTCTCTCCTAGGTTAGACTCTCATTTTCCTGGATCTTATGTCTCTGGCTTTCTGGATCATGTCTTTCATTTCAGAAGAGCTCATCCTCCAGTAGCTGCCTGTGAAATGGTGCATGAAAGAGAAATTGAGACCTTGAATACCTAAAACTATCTTCATTCCACCCTTACACTTGATTGAAAGTTTGACTGAATATAGGAATTTAAATGGGAAAACATTTTTTTAAACTGTCTTTTAGCTTACATTTTTGCTGTTGAGGAGTCTGAATCTACTCTGATTCACGATCCTTTCTATAGGACCTGTTTCTTCTCTCTGGAAAAGCGCAGGGTTTTGAAATTTTATAATGCAATTTGGTAAACATCTTTTTTCACCCCCTTCATTGAGCTAGGTACTCAAAGACCCCTTTCAGTGTAAGAAATTATGTCCTGCAGCCCTAGGAAATTGTTTTGAATTACTTCTTTGATCATTTCTTCATCTCTGATTTCTCTCCTTCAGAAGAGTTTTTCTTTGGATGTTGGATTTTTGGGGGCTTGATCTTCTAACTTTATCTTTTTCTCTAATTTTCTTTTCTTCTCTATTTTCCATCATTTGGCCAATTTGTGCTACTACTTTATCTTCCAAGCCATCTATTGAATTTTCATCTCTGCTTTCATATTTTTAATTTTCAAGAGCTCTTCAGTTTGCTCTCTGAGTGCTCCCTCTTTGTTAGCATTTTAGTCTTGTTTCATGGATACAGTACTGTCTTTATCTCTCTGAGGATATTTAGACATATGAGTTTATTGTTGTTCAGCTTTCTTTGGCTCTCCCTGCATTATCCCTGTGTCTTACACTTCCTTCCTTCTACTTCTTTATTTTGGTCTTCATATTTCATGTGAGAGGTTGTCCTCAAATTTTTGATGATCATTGGCTACCTTCTCATATCCAAGTGTGAGGCACTAAAAGGCTAATAGGAAGTCCTGTGTGTATGGACTGTGCTTGTTCAGGGACAGGAGAATTCCCAGTTGTGAATGTCTATGGATCTTTTCTCTTAAGAAGCCTTGCTTCCCTCTAATCTCTTTCTGGGAGCAGAAAAGCCTACCAGAGTCTTTGGCAAAGGCTTGGGATCTTATTGGCTAACACACACTCACTTCTCCTGCCTCTGTCATACACATGAAATTCCAAAGTTCAGAGCCCTGAAGGCTTCTGTTTTATGCCATGTAGGACCAGGAAAGGGTCTGGGCTTCTAATTGCTTAAGGAGAACCATATTCCCAGTCATACAGGGGTTACAATTCTCATATGTTCACCAAACACTCAGACACAAACACACACACAATAGAAAACAAGGAAAGAAGCAATAGTTTTAAATAAACTATTCACTTAGGTTATATGTTTCAAAGAGTTATCAAAGCCTTGCAATAATTAACTATTTAAATTGCTTGGAGTTTTCAACTGCTCTTTATCTTTAAATATAAGAAGCTCTGTTTTAGATGCTGAGTAAAAGAAAGCTGAGTTTGGGCTCCCAGCCTGGGCCTCTGAAGTTCATCTTACCAATGACTCATGAACCTAGCCAGACAGTCCATGTGTCTCACACATAGGAGCACTGAGATGCAGGGAGTGCATGGAGGGCAACTTTGGAGGTTCCATATTTAAACAGTGGTATTAACAGTTAATGTGCTCAGCTGCTAACTGAGAGGCTGGAGATTTGAGTTCACCTAGTGGTGCCTCAGAATAAAGGCCTGGTGATATAGTTTGAAAAATCAGTCATTGAAAACCCTGTGGAGCACAGTTCTACTCTTACACATATGGAGTTGGTGTGTGTGGGAATCAACTAGATGGAAACTGGATTTTGGTATCTGACTATACTCCTAGGTTCTGTTCTCCACTGTACATTGGTGTAGCCCTGCCCAGGCCAAATGTAGGCAGGCTGGAAAGCTTATCTACAAGCCTAGAATCAACTCCTTGTAGCCAGTCTCCACAGACCAGACAGGTAACTGCACACCCAACTTGATGGTGGGCATGCAGGAAGCCCAGTTCCCAGGACCACTCACTGAGGTCATTTAGAATACAATAATGAACTCTTGCACACTGAGGCAAAACTGAGAGCTAGGTCCTTGGTAATGGTTAATTCTGTCGATCTTATTGTTTCGATGTGACTATTCATACGTGAGGATTTCCCTGGCTGACACGACTGGTTAAGCTGAAAGGTTGGCAGCTGGAACTCACCCAGAGGTGCCTCTGAAGACACACCTGAGGATCTGCTTCCAAAAAATCAGCCAATGAAAACCCTATGGAGCAATTATATTCTGCATGCATGGAGTCACCATGAGCTGGAATTGACAGAAAATAACAACGCATATGCATACTGGAGTTCCAGCAAGATGGCGGACTAGGCAGAAGGACTGCACAGACTCTCTTCAACAAAGAAAAGGGAAACCAATTAACACAGACACAGAAGATAATC
>NW_006921590.1:36539074-36544658 GCF_000298275.1 Orycteropus afer afer
CAAATCCACCAGCCACTCCTCGGAAGGAAGATGGGGCAATCTACTTCCGTAGTGATACTGCCTCGGAAACCCAAGGAGGGGTCACTATGAGTTGGGTCTGACTTGATGGCACATAACAACAAACAACAAAAATCAACTTCTCAAAATGGTTCATCTAGAGGATAATTTTGTTTTTCTAACTCAAGCGGGTGATGGGTGATGTTTTCATTAATCTACAATTGGTGACCATTTTCCTCTGGATAAGCTTGCCCTCAGTGTGGCTGCTATTCATCATGACTAAGGATGGTTATAAATGTTCCAGGTAACACTGTTAAGAACATCTCCTCTGAAGATTCTTTCTTCATTTTGACCTTATTGTTTTTCCTCTGCAAAACACACGGGCCAATTATCAGAAGGGAGAATAAGTGTTAGAGTATAATAAAGAAGGACGTTACCTTTTGTTGCTGTTGAGGCATGTGATAAGCAACATTTACATAGTGACATCTAATATATAACATGGGTTTTAGAGAAAAATTAGACTACATATAGAAAAGATTCTGAGATTTTGTGACCTCACAAAATTTGAACTTAATATTGCAAGTCTACTTAGTAATCTTTAGATATTATCATTAACATATTTCCTCATTTACTTCATTATCACCTATGCAGGTTATTGAATCAGTTGACTTGGGTATAATTCTCACAAATTTCCTTAGGAATTGAATTTTAGACTTTAGAGGGACTACCAAAATAACCCAACTATATCTTATTATTGAAGTAAATGGATAAGTTACTTAGATGGATGATAGGAGTCCCTAGGTAGTGCAAATGGTTAAGGACGGGGCTTCTAACCAAAAGATTTGAGGTTCAAACCCACCCAGAGATACCTCAGAAGAAAGTCCTGCCAATACACTTCTGAAGGGTCACAGCCATGAAAACCCTATGAAGAGCAGTTCTACTCTGCACACTTGGGGTTGCCATGAGTCAGAATGGATTTTATAGCAACTAACAACAACAACAAAGTGAGTAATAGTTACTCCTACAAGTTTCAAAAGGAATTTGAGCCTTTGAGGCAGGTCAACTTCTTCCATCTGCTGGGTATTAACCCAGAGATTAAAGCTAGCAAACTCCCTAAAACTAAAGTTTTTACAAATGAGTAGAAATGTCTTTTAGATGAGGTGCATCCCATTCCTTTCAGTCTTATATCCAACCACTTCGATATTTATATTACCTGCTAGGCCCCATGAAGTTAATTGAGTTTTTCAACCCAATTTAAACTCTAAACCACCTGTCTAATAGAACATTTTGTCACGATGAAAATGTTTGATATATGCATTGTCAAATAAGATAGCCACTACTCACATAAGGCTATTCCACTTTAAATTAATAAAATTTAAATTTCAGTTCATCAGTTGCACTAGACACATTTCCAGTGCTCAATAGCCACTGTAGTTAGTGGTTAGTGGCTACCATATAGGACAGTGCATAAATAGGATATTTTCATCATCACAAGAAGTTCTATTGGACAATATTCTAAACCATCAAACTCGCTGTTTAAAAAAACTTCAGAAGCAGAGGTGCTACCATTATTTATTATGAATGATAAACTATAAATTATGAATGATAAACTGTAAATGTGTATTATAAATATTTCTCTATATTAAAATCCCTTTTTTCATGAACTATACACATACACACTCCTTGGAAGGAAGGTTGGGCAATCTTACTTCCGTAGTGATACTGCCTTGGAAACCCAAGGAGGGGTTGCTATGAGTCAGGGCCGACTCGACGGCAAATAACAACAACAACAACATACACATACACTTGCACAACTCAACAACACATTTGGAAATTAATTTTTATTTAATAAAGAGATTTCCCACATATAATATTGTTTTATCCCTACAAGAATATATGGTTGGACAAAATAGGTGTGTTCAAGGTGATGTGGCCTGTAAAATAGATAGTACTATCCCATTTCACAATTGAGAAAACTAAACTTCAGAGAGGCTTAAATGACTTATCCATAGCCATAGAGCTAGTAGTTGGACAAACCAAGATTTAAGCAAAAGTTTTTCTATTCCAAATCTAAATCTCACTTTAATCAGTCACAAATTCATGCATTCATTTATTAATTCACCAACATTTACTGAGAACCTACTATGAACCAGTCACTGTATAGAAGAAAATATTGAAGTTGTCAAGGATTTCACTTTACTTACAAACAATGCCCACATAAGCAGCAGTCAAGAAATCAAAGAACATATTACATTGGACAAATCTGCTGCAAAAGACCTCTTTAAAGGGTTGAAAAGCAAAGATGTCACCATGAGTTCTAAGGCATGTGCCTGACCTAACTCACTGCCGTCAAGTCAGCAGTCCCACTCATAGTAACCCCTCCTTGGGTTTCTGATATCACTATGGAAGTAGATTGCCTTATCTTGTGCCCTAAGCCATGGCATTTTCAATCACCTCATATGCATGCAAAAGATGGAAAATGAATAAGGAAGACCAAAGAAGAATTAATGCCTTTGAATTATGGTGTTGGTGAAGAATATTGAATATACCATGGTCTGCCAGAAGAACTCTGGTGGCATAGTACCTAAGGCATTTGACTGCTAACCAGAAGCCTGGCAGTTCAAACTCACCAGTCACTCCTCAGATGGAAGACTGGGCAATCTACTTCCATAGAGATACCACCTTGGAAACCCAGGGAGGGGTCGGTATGAGTGGGATCCGACTCAACAGTGGTGAGTTTGGTTTTAGATTTTTTGCCAGAAGAATGAACAAATCTGTGTTAGAAGTACATCCAGGATACTCCTTAGAAGCAAGGTTCGTCAGACTATGTCTCATGTACTTTGGGCACATTATTAGGAGGGACTAATCCCTAGAGAAAGATATCATGCTTGGTAGAGGGTCAGCAAAAAGGAAGAAGACCCTCAATGAGAAGGACTGGCACAGTGACTGAACAATGGGCTTACACATAGCAATGATTGTGAGGATGGTGCAGGGCTGAGCGGTGTTTCATTCTGTTGTACTCAGGGTTGTTATGAGTTGGAACTGACTCAAAAGCAAGTCTTAATATTCAGTTTAAGCTTGGCTACAATTTGGTTGACTGTGTTAAGGCCTCAGATGGCCATAGCTGAGTCTAAATTAAAAAATACCAAATGTATGATACCACACTTATGTGTGAGCATGGATTAATCAGTCATTAGTCTAATGTAACAACAGTTATTTTTATATAACTGAGACCACACCATACATATGATTCTGAAACTTGCTTTTTTAAAAAAAAAAAATGCTATTGTATATTAAGAATGTCTTTCCTTGTCAATACATATTTATCTACATTATCTTTTTTAACCTCCAAGAGGGCCTTGAGAAGCCTGCAGAGGCAGCCTTATCCTTCCTCTAAGACTTCTACTCTGTACATCATTGCTTGGCTTCATTTTGAACCCACATGACATTTTGAGCCACTTTTAGAGAACATTTCTGTCTGTTTCCTATCCTAGCCTTTATTTGTTCCTAAAGGAATGCATTTGACAACATTGCCTAGCCTACAGGGATTAGTCACTACCTGCAGGACTAAAATACCTTTTAGCCAGGGAGCAAAGGGAGTCTGAGCACTAATCCTCTGACACCCTCTCCCTGGATATGTCATATGCAAAGCAAATGCAACGCAGCCACTGCCAGTGGAGTCGGATGTGACTCATAGTGATCCCTCCTTGGGTTTCCAAGGCAGTATCACTGCAGAAGTAGATTGCCCAACCCTCCTTAAAATATCTACAAATAAGCTTTTCTTATCCCCGCTAAGTGACCAATAATTAACTTAATACCTAGGGCCCTCCCAAGGCTAAGCATCTACTCTAGGAACCAAACATTTCCTTTGCAGTCAGACTGAGCCATGTTTCCACTGAAGGTCACCTACTCCCAGCTCAGTAATCTGGGGCAAGGCCTTCTATAGTCACTCTCCTGCATAAGATGTACCCTCCAGCTACTCAAAATGGACATGCATGCTTCCTTTCACCTTGACTTTGTCTGTGTGAAATAATACAGAAGCTGACTGACTCATTTTTCTTCACAGAGTGACTAGTGGGTTGGAATCCCAATCTTTTGGTTAGCAGTCAAATAAATGCATCACCAGAGCTTCTTTAAGATAGAGTAGTAGATTACATTTTGCCCACACAAGACTTATGTCATTTCCTTTCTTTCTCCCTTCCTTCCTTTTCTTCCCCTTTCTTTCTCCCTCACTCCCTCCTTCCTTCTTTCCTTCCTTTCTTTCTTGTCAGCATCACTGAGATATAACTCACATAACAGAAAATACATTCATTTTAAATGTACAATCCAATGACCTTCAGTAAATTTTCAGAGTTGAGCAACCATCACTACAATCCAATTTTAGAACATTCCCATCACCCAAGAGTAGAATCCCTCATGCCCATGTGCAGTCACTCCCCATTACCAAGCCTAGCCCCAAGAAGCCACTAATCTACTTTCTATTTCTAAAGACTTGCCTTTTTGGGCATTTCATATAAATGAAATCATACAATATGTGGTCTTATGTATCAGACTTCTTTCAACCAGCATAATGTTTTTGGAGTTCATTTATGTTGTAGAATGTAGTAACTCCATTCCTTAATATTTTTGAATAGTATTCAATCATATGAATGTACCACATCTTGTTTATCCATTCTCTACTTGATATGGTTTTTTTTTTTTCCAATTTGGAGACATTATGAATATACTACTATCAGGATTTGTATACTTGTCCTTATGTGGACATATGATAGATAGGATTATTCCTCCCAATTCTTCACTCCCCATCGTAAGATAATATTTCCATACTGTTTTCAATGTCTCCTACTGTAGGCAGGGTATACTTCCCTGCCCCATTAATGTTGGGCTTGGCCATGTGACTTATTTTGGCCAATAGAATATCAGCAAAATGATAGTATGACAGTTCCAAGACGAGGCCTTAAGTAACACAATGACTTTTCACTCATCACTCTTGAGCTTCTTCCATCTGCCATAAGAAGAATATTCCCTAGGCAGCTATGGCTCCTGAATGAGGAGACTTTTGGAGCAGACTTGAGCCAAATCCATAGTCTCAGAAGCTAATCTTAGCAAATCTTAGTTTATGCCACCAACTGCAGACCTGCAAGTGAGAAAATTATATGCTAATTTTTGCCCAGCCACTGACTTTTAGGACTGGTTTGTTATGCAGCATTAGTGCAATAATATCTGACCAATACATCATACTCCTTTCCCAATCTCGGTTTATATACTTGTTTTGACCAATGCAATATCAGCAGGAATGATGGTATGACAGTCCCAAGATGAGGCCTTAAGTAACACAATGAGTTTTCATTCATCACTCTTGAGCTTCCTCTATCTGCCATGAGAAGAATATTACTATATACTTTATTCAATGAAATATTTACTTATCTATTTTTCAATCTATGTGGTAAGTCCCATGACAACCATGAAATTCCAAGAAAACTATCTTTTAAGCTAAGCTACTCATCTGTCAGTTTGTTGTACTGTGGTGACTTGCATGTTGCTGTGATGCTGGAAGCTATGCCACTGGATTTCAAATACCAGCAGG
>NW_006921590.1:36547428-36557769 GCF_000298275.1 Orycteropus afer afer
ATTCCATGTTCTGATGATTAATGGATGTCTGCAGCTGTTTCTCCTCAATTTGAGGGGTGCCACATCAGCAAATGGAGGTCTCGAAAGCTTTACCTTATCCATATGAGTAAGGCTGGGTTTACTCTGATGATGCAGCTTTTTCCCAGTCCTATTTTGAGAGCCTTCTAACCTAACTGGACTATTCATAAAGTTGTGTGGTAATGTATCAGATAGTTTTTCTTTGCTATTCATAAGGTTTTCCCTGGCCAATTCTTTGGGAAGTGGATGGCCTCTTCCTTCTTCCTAGTCTGTCTCAGTCTGTAAGCTGGGTTGATACCTGTGCACCATGTGCACCCTGCTGGGTTTGAATCACCAGTGGCTCAGCCTCAAAGCTCACACCAATACATCACCACAGTAGGACAAATGGACAGACAAGTTTGTCTCCCTGTTGAAAACCTCTCCTACCACCCTTACCTGGGTCCCTGAGGCTGACTTTTCCTCTGTCCATATTCCTAGGCCTTTTCCTCCCCTTTCTCCCACTCTCCCGCCCTGCCTCTCTGGGCGTGCCTGGGTTCTCTCTCCTCACCTGGATCCCTGTGGCTCACTCTTTTTCTGTCCTGGTTCCCAGGCTTATTCCTCTCCCCTCCCTGGTTCTCCCACCCTGATGCTTTGGGCATGTCTGGGTTCCCTCTCCTCATCTGGATCCCTGCAGCTCACTCCTCATCTGTCCTGGTCCCTGGGCCTATTCGTCTCCTCTCTCCGGTTCTCCCGCCCTGCTGCTTTGGGCATGCCTGGGTTTCCTCTCCTCACCTGGATCCCTGTGGCTCACTCCTCATCAGTCCCATGCCCCAGGCCATTCCTCTCTGCTCTCTGGTTCTCCCTAGGAAGAAGGACTTGGAAGGATTAGGAAGAAGAACTTGGAAATGTACTTCTGAAAAAATTGTCCAGTTAAAAGTTTATTAATACCACTGTAATGTTGTATGATATAATGACAGACGATAAGCCCTTCTGGTTGGAATGCACTCAAAATATGACTGGTGAAGAGCTGTCACCGCAAAGTAGAGTTGACCTTTATGATGCAGATGGAGTAAAGCTTTCAGGACCTTTATCTGCTGATGTGCCAAGACTCAAAATGAGAAGAAACTGCTGTAAATATCCATTAATAATCAAGAACAGGGGATGTACAAAGAATGAATCTAGGCAAATTGGAAGTTATCAAAAATGAAATAGAATGTTTGAAAATCAATAGCCTAGGTGTTAGTGAACTAAAATAGACTAGTATTGCACATTTTCAATTGGACAATCATATTATCTACTATGCAGGAAATGACAAATAGAAGAGGAACAGTGTCATATTCACTGTCAAAAAGAACATTTCAAGACGTATCCTGAAATACATCTACAAGGAAGACCTGTTAATAGGACTATTATTCAAATTTATTCACTAATGCCCAAAATAAAGAAACTGAAAAATTTTACCAACATCTGCAGTCTGAAATTGATCAAACATGCAGTCAAGTTGTGTTGATAACTACTAGTGATTGGAATACAAAAGTTGGAGACATGGAGGGGGATCTATGTAGGAGATCCTGAATAGAGTGGGAGAACAATGTGGAACAAAACTCAAAATCATTTGGAAAAAAGAAAAGGGACGAGATTTGCTGGTGTGATAGAGCCTGATGGAACCCCTGAGACTATGACCCCCAGCTTCCCTTCAGGTCTGGAAATGAACACACTCCTGTGGCTTCCAGCCAAACAAAAGACAGGTATATGAGCTGAACATTTACATTAGGTAGATACACTCCTTGGAGAGAACAATCAAGGGAGAATAGAAGGGCTGTGTATGCACAAGGAGACAGCTTGGGGGGCAGGAGTGCATGGCAGGGAAGGACACAGGGAAGAGGTAACTATGGGGAGGAAATATGAGGGATGCTGTTGCATTGTGGTAGATCTTGGTCAATGTCATGAGACAAAGTGTATGTGAGCTGCTGTATGGAAAGTGAGTTTGCTCTATAAACTTTCACCCAAATCACAATAAAAAGAAAAAAAGTTGGCAACAAAGAAGGATCAATAGCTGGAAAATATGGCCTTGGTGATAGAAATGACAACAAAGATCACATGATAGAAATTTACAAGACCAACAACCTATTCATTGGAAATATATTTGTCAACAACAAATATGGCAACTATACATGTGGGGTTCACAGGATTATTAATCATGATTATTAATCATTATTATTATTAATCACAATATTATTAGTCAGAACAAGGCCAGGGGCCAACTACAGAACAGACTGTCAACTGTCATGTGCAAGTTCACGTTGAAGCTGCAGAAAATAAAAACAATTCCATGAGCACCAAAGTACAACATTGAGTATATCACACTTGAATTTAAAGACCATCTCAAGAATATATTTGACACACTGAACACAAATGACTGAAGACCAAATGAGTTGTGGTATAACATTAAGGACATCATACATGAAGAAAGCAGAAGATCATCAAAAATACAGGAAGGGAAAAAAAGAAAAAATGGATGTCAGAAGAGACTCACGCTTGTTCTTGAGCATAGAGCAGCTAAAGTGAATGGAAGAAATGATGAAGTAAAAGCTGAACAGGAGATTTCAAAGGGCAGCTCAAGAAGATAAGGTAAAGTATTACAATGAAATGTGCAGACGTGGAATTAGAAAACAATAAGGGAAGAACACCATGGGCATTTCTCAAGCTGAAGGAAATGAAGAAAAAATTCAAGCCTCAAGTTGCAATACTAAAGGATTCTATAGACAAAATTTTGTACAACACAGTAAGTATCAAAAAAAGATGGTAGGAATACACATGGTCACTGTACTAAAAATAATTGATTGATGTCAACCATTCCATTTCAAGAGGTAGCATATGATCAAGAACCAATTGTAATTAAGGACGAAGTCCAAGCTGCAGTGAAGGTATTGGCAGAACAAACAAGGCTCTGGGAATTGGCAGAGTATCAAGAGAGATGTTTCTACAAACATGATCTCTCATCTATGCCAAGAAATTTGGAAGACAGCTACCTGGCCAGCCAACTAGAAGAGAGCTACATGCATGCCCAATCCAAAGAAAGGTTATCCAGTAGAATACAGAAATCATCAAACAATATTATTAAATATCACACACAAGTAAAATTTTGCTGATGATAATTCAAAAACAGTTGTAGCAGTACATCGACAAGGAACTTCCAGAAGAATTCAAGCCAGATTCAGAAGAGGACATGGAATGAGGGATATCATTGCTGATGTTTGATGGATCTTGACAGTGGCACTGCTAGGGTTGATGTCACTCAGTGTGACAATTCATGGTGTCATCCCCCTTCATGGAAATTCTCCAATACCAGACTATACATAATCCTTAGCAGTATTTATTGTCAATTTTAATTATAGAATAACTGCCCTCCCAAAAAAATGAAACTCACTGCCATTGAGTTGATTCCAACTCATAGGGACCTCCATTGGGTTTCTAAGGCTGTAAATCTTTACAGAAGGAAACTGCCTCAACTTTCTTCCACAGAGTGGCTGGTAGGTTTGAACCACCAGTCTTTTGGTTAGCAGCCAAATGCCTTAACCACTACAACACCAGAGCTCCAATTATAGAATAGTGTTTGATAAATATAGTTGTAAATGGCTAAATGTAATATTTCTTAGCCTATATGAATACCATCAACAAAATTGCGTTCCAAAATCTTTCTACATTGAATTACAACATTATTAGTTACATTATTAGTAACTAAGCAGAAGCCTTTTTAAAATTTTTCTCCTTTTACTTTAATCACTATTTCATTCTCAAAAAAGTTTTTGACATAGATTCACAAATACTAATTATCACACTATTGTAGCCAAAACGTCAGAAAATTTGACAAAAATCAGCAACTATAAATACACCAGCAGTAATAAAAACAACAGCTTGTACTTGTAGCACATGCAGATAAAACCACATGGTTGGAAGCATTATTATAATTGGGTAATAATGGCAGCTCTGATTGAAGCACATTAGAAAGTTTAAAAAGTAAATTAGAATATAGTTTCTGCTGAAAACTGAACAAAAATTATATAGACAGTCATTTTGGTGTCATATTCCCTGCCAGTCACCAGTGTGGTCTACACCCCTCACAACTTTCTAGTGATGTTACTGGATCTTGACTAGAAGCAGAGAACACTGGAAAGATACTTCCTTGTGTTTTTTGGTTGTTTTTGTTTGTTTGTTTGTTTGTTTGTTTGACTACACAAAGGCGTTCAATTGTGGGGATCATATCATAACAAATTTTGGATACCATTGTGAAGAATGGAAATTCCAGAACACTTAATTGTGCTCATGTGAAACCTGTACATGGACTGAGAGTCAGTTGTTAGAACAGAGAACAAGGGGATACTGGGTGGTTTAAAATCAGGAAGAGTGTGCATCAGAGTTGTATTCTTTCATGATATTTATTAAATCTGTATGCTGAGCAACTAATCTGAGAAGCTGGACTGTGTGAAAAAGAGTGCGGCATCAAGACTGGAGGAAGACTCATTAACAACCTGCCATATGCAGATGACACAACCTTGCTTGCTGAAAGAAGGAGGAGTTGAAGCACTTACTGATGAAGATCAAAGACTACAGCCTTCAGTATGGATTGCACTTCCACATAAAGAAAATAAAAAGGCTCACAACTTGACCAATAAGCAACATAATGATAAATGGAGAAAATATTGAAGTTGTCAAGGATTTCATTTTACTTGGGTCCATAATCAATGTTCATGGATACAGCAATCAAGAAATCAAAAGACATATTATATTGGGCAAATCTGCTGCAAAAGGTCTCTTCAAAGTGTTAAAACACAAAGATATCACTTGGGGGACTAAGGTGCACCTGACCCAAGCCATATTTTCAATCATCTCATATGCATGTGAAATCTGGACAATGAATAAGGAAGACCAAAGAAGATTTGAATATTGACTATACCATGAACTACCAGAAAAAGAAACAAATCTGTCTTGGAAGAAGTATAGCCAGAATGCTCCTTAGGAGCAAGGATGGCCAGACTCCATCTCACATACTTTGGACATATTATCAGGAGGAACTAGACCTTGGAGAAGGACATAATGCTTGGTAAAGTAGAGGATCAGTGAAAAGGAGGAAGATCCTCAATTAGATGGATGGGCACAGTGGCTGAAACATTGGGCTCAAACACAGCAACGATTGCAAGAATGTCACAGGACCAAGCAGTGTTTTGTTCTGTTCTACACTGGGTTGTTATGAGTTGGGACTGAATCAATGGCACTTAACAATAACATGTTCTATTTTCCACAGTGTATTTTCCTTTATAATTCTTTATAATTTATCATTTCCTTTATAATTCATTACCTATCCATCCTCACAATAACCCAGTTGTATGTCCATACCCAATTTAGAGATCATGATGACAGGATAAGTGACCTGCCCAAGGTGACACAGTAAGAGTGGAGCTAGTTCGGACATAGACCAGGTATATGGCCCATTTACCAGGTGCCTCTGGCCATTTTTCACATGAATCCTTATTTTGCATGTTTGAGCTTTTCTGCGTATCTAGACAGTCCATCTGTCAGCAAGATCATAAACCTCTGCTCTTCCTCTTTCCCTTCTGATAAACTGATTTTATTTCCATATTTCTGGGCAACCAACTTTCTGAATTATCTACTGTTTCTCAGACAGAGATTGAGTATTGGCATTCTTTCCATCCTTCATTTCCTTCCTTTAGACACATGGTGCTTCTCTTTTATAGAAACTGATGCTAATTCTGTTTTTCATTTCCAGATGAGTATAAAATATTCTGTATGATTCCTCTATTTGACCAAATTATTTTACTTCCCCATCTTCTAAACTACCAATACCTATTTTTCCCTATAGAGAATCTTTTATTAAGCCTTAAACAAGACAAAGACAAAACAAAGACAATCATCCAAAAGAAGATAACCTTCACCACACACCCAGTACAGAGGCTGATGAAAACTGATGAATCATTGCCATGATGTTTATTATATATGACAGAGAACAAAGGAAATCATCACAAGATCATGACAGGTGGCAGGTCAATTCATCACTGTCACAGATGAGACTACAGAAGAGGGAAAGAACCATGGTTGGGATATATACATACTGCAAGTGAAAAAGGGTTACAGGATTGGTTCTGGGGCTTTAATTACCTGGTGCTGTGATGGTCCAGACATGACTCATGATCACGTGACTCTGACTCATAGTCACAAGGTGGTTGCAAAACAATACCAGAACCCCAACCTTAAATTAGATAACATGCATCTGACTGGCTATTTTCAGTAAATGCCCAAGCAAGTTCCCTAGTTCTTTGTGTAAGCATTCTTCTGCATAATCTATTTAACTACATTCTTCCTAAGGACAAACTGCCTTTCCTTGGGCTTAAAAACTCTTTAGTAGTTGCATCTACTCATTCATCAATTTCTATTTGATGGGCTTGGTGTTCCTTTATCATTTGGGTTTTTACTCCACTGTAGTTCTGGTGTAGTGGCACTCTGGTGGTGCAATACCTAAGGCACTTGACTGCTGACCAGAAGACTGGTGGTTCAAACCCACCAGCCACTCCTCAGAAGGAAGACTGGGCAATCTACTTCCATAGAGACACTGCCTCAGAAACCCAAGGAGGAGTTGCCATGGGTTGGAGCTGACTTGATGGCAGTGAGTTAGGTTTTTTAGGTTTGGTAGTTAATATAAGGAGCTCTGGTAGTGTAGAGGGTAAGACACTTGGCTGCTAACCAGAAGGTCAGAGCAGCTGTTCAAATCCATCAGCTGCTCCATGGGAGGAAGATGAGGCAATCTACTTTGCTAAAGATTTACGGTCTTGGAAACCAAATGGGGATGGCTATGGTTGGAATCAACTCTACAGCAGTGGGATTGGGTGGTTTTTGTTTTTGTTTTTGTTTTTTGTTTTTGTTTTTGTTTTGTTGGTAGTTACTGTAAGGAACTCTGGTGGTGCTGTGATTAAAGCATGGAGCTACTAACCAAAAGGTCAGTGGTTCAAGCTCACCAGCCACGCTATGGGAGAAAGATGAAGGAGTCTGCCTCCATAAAGATTTACAGCCTTAATTCCTTTACTAGGAATATATGCTAAAGAGGTGAGTGACAGCACACGAACAGACATATGTGCACCTATGTTCATCACAGCACAGTTCACTGTAGCAAAGAGATGGAAACAACCTAAATGCCCATCAACGGATGAGTGGATAACCAAATTGTGGTACATGCACACAATGGAATATTATACTACATTAAAGAACAATAAGGGATCCACAAACCATCTCACAATGTGGATGAGCCTGGAGGACATTATGCTGAGTGAAATAAGTCAAATACTGTATGATCCCATTACTGTAAAAAGACAAAGAAGAGTTTGCTTGCAAAATGGAACTCACTTTGTAGGCTACAGGGTGGGTAGAGAAGGGGAGGGATTAATTCCGGGCTAGTTGGGGCCCACACGCTGACGTGGGTAAAGGGAGGGATGTATGGAAAGAGTCTGTGACCACTATGATAACATTAGGAAAAGGGAGGACACTGAATTGCGCACATAAGAGATAGACAACAGATGCTAATACCAACCAGTGTGCCCACAGTACTGCATTACCATTAACACCAAACACCAGGCTACAGATAAACACATAAACACCTGAGAGGATCAGATGGGGATCAGTGAACAGGAGTATACTCTAGACCAACGATAGATTCAGTGGAGGCTAATCTTGCACAGATACCAGTAATACAAAATACCTGCAATCCTTATGGAAACAACAGAAGACAGACATGGAGTAATCCCTCACAGACACCCAGACACTGTGGGAGAGAGATCCAAGGGATCTGCTGTCTCAGGACCATAGTACTGGGGGACACCAGACTCAATTGGCATAACAAAGTACATAAAAGCCTTGTTCCTCATCTTACATTGGAGAGTAGCAACTGGGCTCTTAAAAGCTTTCAAGCGGCCATTTAAAATGCACCTAATGGTCTCCTATCATCAGAACCGAAGAAGAGTGCAAAATATAAACAAGGGCATTTGGAAGCAATGAGCCCTAGGACATGATGGCCCTCAAGACCAGAAGAACTAGATGGTGCCTAGCTACCAATGCCAATCACTCAGGAAAGGATCAAATCTGGAGATCCTGGATAGAATGGGAGGAAAAACATGGAAAAAAAATCCAAAAACTCAGTAATGACCAGAATTACCGGTCAGATGGAGTCTGGTGAGACCCCCAATACTATGGTCCTGGGATACATTCTGGGCCTGGAATAAAGTTCACTCCCAAGGACTGTCTCTCAGCCCAATAGTAAACAAGATGTACATGGAGACCACTCAACCTAGGGTGACACACCCACATACTCTACGGAAATGCATCCCTTGGAGCAATCAATCACGGGCACCAGAGGAGCAACATTCACACAGAGGAAATGCAGGACACACAGGAGTGCATAACTATGAGGAGCACGGGAGAAGGATTACTAGGCAGGGAAGGGAGGAGACTGGGTTAGGGTTGGGCATGGTAAATGGGGAGTGAAACTAAATGTACACATAACATTGTAGTAAAACAAACTCTTAAGAATTTAAAAAAAAAAAAAAGATTTATAGCCTTGGAAACCCTGTGAGACAGTTGCACTGTGTGCTAAAGTGTCATTATGAGTCAGAATCAACTTGATGGCAGTGGGTTTGGTTTGGTTGAGCGTGGTAGTTAGTATGTCCTTTTAACCTTGTAGTTTTTAATTTTTTTTTTTCTTAATGTTTTGAAGTTTCATTACTGTCTCTAATTATTGGTTTGTATTGATTTTTCCTGCTCTGCATCTTATGAGCTTTGTAAATCTGAAGTCCATAACTGTGTCGAGTGTTGAGAAATTTTCAATTTTATTTTTTCAAATATTGCCTTTACTCTATTCTCTTCATTTTCTCATCTTGCTATTCTTATTAGAATATTTGAATTTCTGGGTCTGCTTCCATTTTTATTCATTTGTTTCATATTTTTGTTAAAGAATAAACAGAGACATTCAGTTTAATCAAAAGCATAGCCAAAATTTACTTGAATAAGAGGGAAATGAGCCACATATGGATAGATCAACAGAGAACAAAAGATGAGACTGTGTTTATAAAAAATAATAATCAACACAGTTTGTGGGACAATGAGACTTTTTTGTTGTTGCTATTGTTAGCAGCTGTTTGGCTGAAAACTGTTTTCCCTGAAGCAAACTGACATAGCAGTCAGGAAGACAGCTCCAGTTACTTATGGGTTTTCCAGAATATCTTGTGATTTCACCTAGGAATACATTTAGGATGCTCACCTATGAATAACGGCCTTCGTTCTGTTGGCTTCTTCACCTCTTAAGCTAGGGCTGTCATTTCCCTTGTTATAATACCTCATTTTCTATCTCTTGATAACTTTAATAACATTTTGGAAGAATTCTTTTGCTCAACTTTTCAGTTCAATGATTCATTCTTCAGCTAGTTCAGTGTACCCTTTAGACCATAAGGTGAGGTATTTTTTGTTGTTGTTGTTTGGTAGCTGTAAGTAGACAGCTGGATGATAGATATATAGATAATAGATAGAGAAGGGTAAATATATTCTCATGTTTGTATATTTCACAAATTTTAAGAGAAACCTGTGTTTGTTTCATAAAAAATATTTATTGCTTTATTACCTCTATTTCCTTGATAGCAACTTCTTTCATATTTGGAACTTGCTGTCTGTTCCAGTTATCTACAGATTGCTGCATCATTGTTTAAAATAACAACGATTTGTTTAGTTTACAGATCTGAAATCTGAATAGGGTTCATTGGAGAAGATCCATCTCTGCTCCACAAGACATCTGCTGAGGCATCTCAACTGGGGCTGGAAGACTAACTTCCAAAATGGCTTACTCATATGGCTGACAAGTTGATGTTTTCTATCAGTTGGGAGCTCAACCTATAATAAGGATCAAGGACATTGGTTTCTCTCTGTGTGGGCCGGTCTGATGGGGTGCCGAGGCTTCCTCATGGAGTAGCTTAGTTCCAAGAGCAAGTATTCCAAGAGACTTGGGTGGAAGCTGTATAACATTTTTTGACTTATCCTTGGAAGTCCCAAAGTGCCACTTCTGCCAGCCACAACCTGTCCAAATTTAAGGGATGGGAATATAAATTCCAACTCTTAATAGGAGTGTCATAGTCACATTTTAAGACTAGCACATAGAATGGGAGGTATTGTTATGGTCATTTAAGAAAATACTATCTGGAGTTCTGGCAAGATGGCGGACTAGGCAGAAGGACTGCACAGACCCTCTTCAACAAAGAAAAGGGAAACCAATTAACACAGACACAGAAGATA
>NW_006921590.1:36560924-36568988 GCF_000298275.1 Orycteropus afer afer
CTCTGTAAATCTTCACCCAAATCAAAATAAAATAATAAAAACATTAAAAAAAGAAAAAGAAAATACTATCTATCACATGTTTCTCTCTCTTGATTCTGTTCCTCAGATACCTGGTAATTTTTGTGGTGGGTCACTCACACATGCTGGGTAGTAATAGTCTCCTGGTGGGGCAGTCTTATGACAGCAGCAACTTCAGCCTCACAGAGAAGATGCTAAAAAAGCTTGGAGGCCACCTGGGCTTTTGACAGCCATAGGTCTCTGGGAGGTGCAAATGGTTTGTGCTCAACTAATAACCTAAAGTTTGGTGGTTTGAACCCACCCAGTGGTGCTAGAGAAGAAAGGCCTGGTGATCTGCTCCCGTAAAAAGTACAGTCAAGGAAACCCTATGGAGCAAACTACTCTATAGCACATGGAGTCATTTTGAGTCAGAATTCACTCAACGGCAACTGGTTTGATTTTTTTTCTTTTCTTCTTTTTTTTAATAATAGCCTCTATTTACAGATATGGTTCCTATTCTCTTGTTTTGCACTAAGAATGACTCCCTTTCCCATTTCTAGTGCACAGGTAGCCAGCCCCATTTTGTTTTAAGCCTAGCTGTGTATTCCTTTTTATTATCATTTTGGTGATTTGGTGTATGAATGGAAGGTTTTGGTATGTCCTAAATCCACTATATAGAACATAATTTTCTCAGGTTGGAACATCTATTGTCCACATTTTATAGTGAAAGAATTCAAGGCCAAAGCTTGAGAAACTGAAACCAGCTTGACTCGAAAGTTACTGTGCTATACATCCTTTCTCTTAAATATTCTTGTTCATGACCAAAATATCACTATAGATAAATGGGACAGATTTCATCAACCTTACAGATAAATCAATCTCATTGCCTTGTAATCAAACCTTATATATGAAGTATTTTAGTATCATCAATAGATATGGCTTATGAAACTTTGATAGCTTGAATCCAGCAGCTTCTTATCTTGGGATTTAAAAAGATATATGTCACCATTTTAGATAACAAATTCTTTACCAGGAAAAAAGTATTATTTTATAACTTCTAACTGGGACTTATTAGGAACCAGAACTATAAACAACATCCAAAATAAGATCTTATAATTAAAATTGTGTACTTAAAACAGGAACAATTATCTTGGTAATCCTCTCTCACATTAAGGTTTCTGGATTTTTCTGAAAATTCTCTAGTCACTCATGGGAGCTGGCTTCTTTTCCTTAAGCCAGTGTGGTAGTTTGGTTTGTGTGTCAACTTGGCTGGGCCTGGTTGAGTGGCTGGGCAGCTGGTGGTAGTTAATCCCCATGAGGAGACTAACAATCAGCTCCATGGTGGAATCTACCAGAAGCAGCTGGGTAGCTGCCTTTGGGTATGTGGTCTGCTTCCTGTATATAAGAAGAAGCCTTTGGGAATGGTCTCTAGCCTATGGCACTCTTGGACCCTGCATGTAGCTGTGTCATTGCTCAGAAGCCTGCTATGCTCTGCTGACCTTGGGACTTACAATGGACTTAAGTTAATGGCCTGGTGTGTGGTTTGGTAACATAGGGACTATGCCTTTTTACTTGTTAACCTTGGAGCTTCTCAGCCTCAGCAGCTAGCAGCTGTCTGAGTGAAGAAACGCCTCTAGCTCCAGTGGGCCGGGAGCAGGAGGCAAAGCTGGACCCCAAGGTTGAGGGGCTTTCACCCAGCCCCTAGAGCCTGGCACTTGGAACTTGGACTTAAAGCCTTCAAATTGTAACAATAAACTCCTGTTTGTTAAGGCCATCCCATTTGTGGTATTTTTCTTGTCAGAGCAGCACTGGGTAACCAGAACAGCCAGTGAGCATCAATCTGCTCAGGACAACAGACCAGAACCAACCCCAGGAAACTAGACCATTGTAGCTTTCCTGAAATGGGCATTATAGCTTTTTTTTAATTTTATTTGCTAACTTACCTAAAATATGCTGTTTAGATACAAATCATGTGTTAAATTTGGACTGAGAATCTTTGTTGGACTTTTACATCCTCCTAGTCATTATTATCTCTCTTTCTCTCTTATTCTCAATACCTTATAACCAAACATTAGACTCTTGATTAAGCTCTCAATGTTCTTCAGAGCAGTGTTTCTTACATGTGAGGCAAATGACAAAAAAAAAAAAAAAAAAAAAAAAAAAAAAAAAAAAAAAAAAAAAAAAAAAAAAAAAATGAACATGAAAAATATCACACTAAAAGATTTAAAATGATGAACTAACATAGGAGTTGTAACTTTTTATTTCGCCAAAACTCATTGCTGTCAAGTTGAATCCAACTCACAGTGACCCCTCCTTGAGTTTCTGAGGAGGTATCTCTACGGAAGTAGATTGCCCAATCTTCCTTCTGAGGAGTGGTTGGTGGGTTTGAACCACCAGCCTTCTGGTTAGCAGTCAAATGCCTCAAGCACTATGCCACCAGAGCTCCCACCAAGTATATTAAAACTTAAAAAAAAAAAAAAACACTATTATCTACTATCATTTTTTAACCAAAGACATGTACACTTTTAAAGATTAGGAAAAATATAATCTCACACTTCAAATTTTAACCATTAAAAACTCAGCACGTAAAGTTTTTGTTGTTGTTGTCATGTTGCCATCCAGTTGGTTCCAACACATAACAATCCTATGTACAACAGATGAAATACTGCCCAGTCCTGCACCATCCCCACAACCTTTCTATGCTTAAGCCAATTGTTGCAGTCACTGTGCCAATCCACCTCATTGAGGGTCTTCCTCTTTTATGCTCTCTACTTTACCAAGCATGATGTCCCTCTATAAGGACTCTTCCTGATAACATGTCCAAAGTATGACACAAAGTCTCACCAGCCTTGTTTCCAAAGAGCATTCTGGCTGTGCTTTTTCCAGGACAAATTTGTTTGTTCTTCTAGCAGTCCATGATATACTCAATATTCTTCACCAACACCATAATTCAAATGCATTAGTTCTTCTTTTATCTTCTTTATTCATTCTCCACCCTTTCCATGCATATGAGGCAATTGAAAATACCATGGCTTAGGTCAGGTGCACCTTAGTCCTCAAAGTGACATCTTTGTTTCTTAGCACTTTACAGGGGTCTTTTCCAGCATATTTGCCCAGTACAATACATTGTTTGATTTCTTGACTGCTGCTTCCATGGACATTGATTGTGGATCCAAATAAAATGAAATTCCTGACAATTTCAATCTTTTCTCTATTTATGATGATGTTGCTTAGTGGCCCAGTTGTGAGGCTTTTTTTTTTTCTCTGTATTGAGGTATAATCCACATTAAAGACTGCAGTCTTTGATCTTCATCAGTAAGTGCTTCAAATCCTCTTTACTTTCAGCATGGTTGTATTATCTGCATATTTCAGGTTGTTAGTGAGTCTTCCTCCAATTCTGATGCCAAGTTGTTCATATAGTTCAGTTTCTAGGGTTATTTGATCAGCATACAGATTGAACAAATATGGTGAAAAGATACAACCCTGACACACACTTTTCCTCACTTTAAACCACTCAGTATCTTCTGTTCAAATGACTCCCTATTGGTCCCTGCACAGGTTCTGTATGAGCACAATTAAGTGTTCTTAAATTCCATTCTTCCTAATGTTATCCATAATTTGTTATGATCCACACAAATGTCTTTGTAAAGTCAATTAAATACATGTAAACATCTTTCTCGTATTCTCTGCTTTCAGCCAAGATCCATCTGACATAAGCTATGATATACTTTGTGCACATCCTCTTCTACAATTGGTGTGAATTTCTGGCAGTTCCCTGATGATGTATTGTTGCAACTGTTTTTGAATTATCTTTGGCAAAAATTTTACTTCTGTGTGATATTAATATTGTTCAATAATTTCTGCATTCTGTTGGATAACTTTTTTTTTTTTAAATGAGCACATATATGGATCTCTTCCAGTTGGTTGGTCAGCATCTCCAGTTAGCATTTCCAGTTAGCATTTCCAGCTTTGCATCTGTGTGTAGAAACATCTCAATTGTTATTCCATCAATTCCTGCAGCCTTGTCTTTCACCAGTGTCTTCAGTGCAGCTTGGAATTGTTAACATCCTTACCATCAGCTCTTGATCATATGCTACCACCTGAAATGACTGGACATTGGCTAATTCTTTTTCATACAGTGACTCTGTATAATCCTTCTGTCTTCTTCTGATGCTTCCTATGTCGTGCAACATTTTGCCCATAGAATCCTTCAATATTGCAACTCAGAAGCTTGGTCTTTTTGTTTGTTTGTTTTGTTTTTCAGTTGTTTCAGCTTGAGAAATACCACACATTTTCTTCCCTTTTGGTTTTCTGACTCCAGATCTTTGGACATTATATCATAATACTTTACTTTGTCTTCTTGAGCTGCCCTTTGAAATCTTCCATTCAGCTCTTTCACTTCATCATTTCTTCCATTCACTTTAGCTACTGTACATTCAAGAACAAGTTTTAGAGTCTCTTCTGACAGCAATTTTGCTGTTTTCTTTCTTTCTTGTTTTTTTAATGACTTTTTGCTTTCTTCATGTATGAAGTCCCTGATATTATCCCACAACTCATCTGGTTTTCAATCAATAGTGTTCAGTGCATTAAATCTGTTCTTGAGATGGTGTCTAATTTTAAGTGAGATATATTTAAAGTTGTATTTTGGCTTTCATGGACTTGTTTTAATTTTCTTCATCTTCAACTTGTACTTGCATGTGAACAACTGATGATTTCTGCAGTCAGCCCCTGTTCTGACTGATGATCTTGAGCCTCTCCATTGTCTCCCTCCACAGATGTAGTCAACTTTATTCCTACGTGTTCCATCTCATGAGGTCCACATGTCCAGTTGCTGTTTATGTTGTTTAAAAAAAAAAAAAAAAGTATTTGCAATGAATAAGTTCTTGGTCTTGCAAAATTCTATCATGCAATCTCCAGTGTTATTTCTACCACCAAGGCCATATTTTTCAACTACCAGTCTTTGATTTTTGTTTCCAATTTTTGCATTCCAGTCACTGATAATTACCAATGTATCTTCCTTTCATGTTTGATAAATTTCAGACTGCAGAATTTGGTAAAAATCTTTAATTTCTTCATTTTTGCATTTGGTTGGTGCTTAAATTTGAATAATAATCTCATTAATTGGTCTTCCTAGTAGGCATATGGTTATTATCCTATCACTGACAGCATTGTATTTCAGAATAAATCTTATTATTATTTTTTTTTTTTTGGCTCAACATACATAAATTATATTCCAATATATGTAATCAAACAATTGAAACATAGGGATAAAGGAAAGAATTACAAAAGCTTCTTCATTGAAAAGGTAATATTGCTATTCCAAAAAAACAAACCAAACTCACTGCCATCCAGTCAATTCTGACTCATGCCAACCCCCACTGGGTTTCCGAGGTGGTAAATCTTTATGGAAGTAGATTGCCCATCTTCCTTCTGCAGAGCTGCTGGTGAGTTTGAACTACCAACCTTCTGGTTAGCAGTCAAAAGCCTTAGGCACTGCGCCACCAGAGCTCCTTAATACATTGTTAAATTTTTGCTGTTCTGGAATAATAACTTAAACAAATTATGAACAAACAGGTGAGTCAATTAAACACTTAAATGCACACTTTAAAAAATTTTGTGCATGTCAATATTTAAAATTTTTAATATGAGAAATGAGTTTGTTTCTTGCTTATTAACTTACTTAACATATATTGTTTAACATAGATACTTGTGGGGGATAATGTATATCTAAACAGTGTCTGTTTTGTTTTATTATTATTATTATTATGCTTTTGCTGCAAATTTGCAAAGCAAATTTGTTTTAAATTCAATGGTTCATGCACACTTGATTTCATGCCCAATTACCATCCCCAACCATAAAAAACTCTCTTCCCCTCTCCTTCCTGTGACTACCCCTCCCTGTGCCCTTATCTGTCTGTCCAGCTTTCTTTCTATGTGAATGCTGCCCCTGTGGTGTCTCATGGCTGATTGTTGTAAGTAATGCATCTACCTAGAGTAGGTGGGTACATAGCCCTGGGGTAGGTGTTCTGCATGTAGGTCTTTTTATTGTTGGGCTAAGAGCCAATCCATGCATGTGAATCCATTTCTAGGCCCGAAGGGTAACCCAGGGCCTTAGTCTCAAGGGTTCCACCAGTCTCTAGCTGACCAGTGGCTCTGATCATTTTTGTGTTTTTGAACTTTGTTCCACTTTTTCTCCCACTCTATCCAGGATCTCCAGTTTTGATCCCTTACTGAGTACTGGCATTGGTAGCCAAGCATCATCTAGTTCTTCAGGCCTCAGGGTCATGAAGGCTAAAGTCCTTGTGGTCCATCTTATCTTTGGACTCATTGTTTCCAGATCATTTTGATTTTCTTCACTCTTCTTTGCTCCAAATGAGAGGAAACCAGTAGTTACATCTTACATGGGCACTCGAAAGGTTATAAGACACCAGTAGCTACTCACCAAAATAGGTTGTAGAACAAGATTTTTATATACTGTGTTGTGCCAATGGAGCATGATGTCCCCCAAAACTATGGTCCTGAGTCTGCAGGCCCAGTGATTCTCTCTCTCAGGTGTTTGGTTGTCTCTGAGAAGTTATTCCAACCCTGTCTTCTGTTGCTTCTTTCTGGAACATATGTGGCTAATTTTGTAGCCCAAGTGCATATGTAAGATTATCTTTAGCCAAATCTATCTCTGGTCTAGGGAATATTCCTGGTCATCTACCCCCTTCTGATCTTCTCATTTCAGGATAAATCTTGAAAGGTTTTTTTTGTTTTGTTTTTTTTTTGAGGATGAATGTCATGGCGTTCCTCTTCAATTTGACATTCTTGGCATAGTAGACTATATGATTGTCCCATTCAAAATTGCTGATACCAGTCCGTTTCGGCTCACTAATGTCTAGAATATCAATCTTTATGCATTCCATTTCATTTCTGAAGACTTCCAATTTTCATATATTCCTACTTTGTACATTCCATCTTCTGATTACTAATGTTGTTCGCAGCTGTTTCTTCTCATTCTGAGTCATGTCACATCAGAAAATGGAGGTCCAGAAAACTTTACTCCACCCACATAATTAAGGTCTACTTTGAGGAGGCAACTCTTCCCCAATCATATTTTGAATGGATTCTAACCTTAGTGGTTCACCTTCTGACACTACATCAATGTTCTGCTGTTATTCATATGGTTCTTACTTGTCAATTTCTTAGAAGTAGATCACCAATTCTTCCTTCCTAGTCTATCTTAGTCTGGAAGCTCCACTGCAGTCTATCCACCATGCTCAGCTTGTCATACTGTGATGGCTTGTGTGTTGCTATGATGCTGGAAGCTATACCACCAGTTTCTCAAATACCAGCAGTATCACCCATGGTGGAATATGTATTTCTTTACCAGTGTAAGGTATTCTTACCAATTCATTATTAACAATCTGTATCAAGGAAAAGATAGGAGAATAACCCAAAAGGAAAGGTCACAAATATAGTGTAGCAGAGAGCAGTAGTCTCCTGTCAGTAGCCTCTCTTCTTTTCCACAGTAACAGAACATCTGCCCAAAATAATGACTACAATTCCCAGTCTTCCCCATATCTTTGCATCTAAGTGAGCCATGACTAAGGTCTAGACAATGAGATTCTAGCAGAAGTGATATGTGTAACCTCAGGGTGGTGGCCAGAAGCTATTTGGAGCACAGAGAGGAAGAGGAATAACTTATCATTATTATTATAACTTATATAATAAGCAACAATAACAAATATTAGTATTATAATAACTTATTATTATAATAATAACTTAGAGCCTTATATTTATAGTGTTCCTACTTTGTTCTAAGCCAGGCCTGCTGCCTATATGACATTGAATCCTTTTGATCCTCACCTCAATGTGTGGGGAAGGTATTATTATCTTTCTTCTATAGCTGAGGAACCTAAAGCTCAAACAGACATTTGAAATTTATTTTAAAGACAGCAAACAAACAAAAAACAAACACACTGCTGTTGAGTCGGATCTGACTCATAGCGACCCCTCCTTGGGTTTCTGAGGCAATAACACTGCAGAAGTAGATTGCCCAACCTTCCTTCTGAGGAGTGGCTGGTG
>NW_006921590.1:36569488-36614700 GCF_000298275.1 Orycteropus afer afer
AGACCATTCTCAAAGCTTCTCCTTATACAGGAAGCAGACCACATCACAAGGACAGCTACTCAGCTGCTTGTGGAAGATGCCACCATAGAGTTGATTGACAGTCTCATGGGGAATAACTACCACCAGCTGCCCAGCCACTCAACCAGACCCAGCCAAGTTGACACACAAATATAACTACCACAATTCCACCCCTTGTCAACTTGGCATCTGTACAGATCTTCATTGGTGGCATCTGTACAGATCTCTCTCACTGGGTGGCCCCAGACTCCTAGTTCCTCTAAGTAGCAACCTCACCCCCTTGGCCTGGCAGCCCCATTCCTCTCCCTCTTGGGCATGGCAGCCCTTCCCCCTCACTCTTGGGCAGCAGCTATGGCTCTATCCCATTGGCTCACATGAACGAGCAGCCCCACACTCCAGAACCAAATTGGTAAAGGTCTGGCTCTGAAACCTAGGGGGCTGTGGTCATTCCACCCCCAAAGGCCATGGTCCTACCCTTTCAGGCTGAGGCAGCTCTGCTTCTATTTCCTTGGTCTCCACTTCTGCCAATTAATGCCTGAGGGCAACCCACTCTGCCAGGAATCTTCTTTCCCCAAAGGACATTTAGCTTTCTTGCTCCGTGGGCTGGCCAAACTGCTACTCCATTTCAAGCCAGTTTCTTCTACCAATTAATGCCTGAAGGCAACCCACTCCACCAGGAAGCCACCTACCCAGTGGTACCCGGCTTTCTCCTCCGTAGGCTGGTAGGGCTGTCGCTGTCTCATGCCGGTTCTCTCAGCTCTGCTACTGCCATCTCCCGTGCCAGTGTCTGAGCTCTGCTCCTGCCATCTGTCATGCCATATGCTGAGGTCTCTTTGCCAGGGTCTTGGGTCAAGGACACACTCCACTCCTGTTTCCACATTTTAGGTATCTGTCAGAGCAGCACCCCATTCTCTCAGTACCAAATTCTGTTCTGGTTACCTAGTGCCTCTCTGACAAGAAAATACCACAAATGGGATGGCCTTAACAAACAGGAGTTTATTCTTACAGTTTGGAGGCTTTAAGTCCAAGTTCAAAGTACCAGGATCTAGGGGCTGGGAGAAAGCCCCTCAGCCTTGGGCTTCAGCTCTGCCTCCAGCTCCTGGCCCACTGAAGCTAGAGATTTTTTTCTTCACTCAGACAGCCGCTGGTTGCTGAGGCTGAGAAGCCCAAGGTTGACAAATAAAAAGGCACAGTCCCGATGTTACCAAACCACATGGCAGGCCATTAACTCAAGTCCATTTAAGTCCCAAAGTTGGCAGAGCATAACAGGCTGCCGAGCAACAATACGGCTACATGCAGGGTCCAAGCGTGCCATAGGCTAGAGACCATTCCCAAGGCTTCTCCTTACATACAGGAAGCAGACCACATCCCAAAGGCAGATACTCAGCTGCTTGTGGTAGATCCCACCATGGAGATCATTGCCAGTCTCATCACAGGGAATAACTACCACCAGCTGCCCAGCCACTCAACCAGACCCAGCCAAGTTGACACACAAACATAACTACCTCGAGGCTATTTCCCTTAGTATCTGTCCCTGTGCTTTCAGGGACAGTTTCCCTCTGTTCTCTTCTCCTCTTCTCTCCTCTCTCACTGATGTCCTGAGAATGACATCACTGAGGTTCTTCTCCCATAGCTGTGACAGTCACTCATTTGGGTAACAACTACAAAGAATATGTGTCTCAAAGCAAAACACAGGACTGAGACACTTGCTTCCTAAGGGAACTGTTTCTACTACCAGAAATAAGGTAAGATTGAATGGAAGAAAGGGGAAGAGGAGGAAGAGTGGGGCAACTGAGAATATGGGAAGGAAGAGAAAATTCAGTTTTCTGCCTAAAACCCACCATCTAACAGTCCAAATGCCTTGGGGAGGAAGTGGCCAAAAGAGAAAGTCTCTCCTCTAACCAAAAGGGGATGGGGCAGAACCAGTTGGATATTTACCTAAAAACTAGGGTAGCAGTGGACACCTCACCCATGTTATGAAAGCCATCTTAGCACAGGAGTGACATGTGGAGTGTTATGTTTGGTTTAAAAGTAGAAATCTGGTAACTGTGCATGAGGAGTCATTGGAAGCAAGAGAGACTAACACTACCAGTTTGGGCATGAGTGACAAAGGCTAAAGAAGGAAGAAAAAGAAGAATGAATGAAAAGGCATTGTGATGAACGACTAGATAAGGCTTGGTGATTGGCAGCTTGTAAGAGAGGGAAAAAGAGGAGTCCATGAGAATCAGAATGTTCTCAGCCCAGGTGAATGATGCTTCTTTAGGCTGAAATAAAGAAGGTAAAAGAATAGGGACTCAGTGTGGAAGTAAATATAATGTCTGTTTTGGACAGAAGGAATTAGAAACAATGTCAGGACATCCACATGAAAATACCCAATAAGCATGGAAGAACTTAGTGGGTCTAGAGTTTGGGAAAGAGGTCGGAGCAGAAGACAGGTGTCCAGTTCATTCAGCAGATATATGCTGAGTTATTAGATATGAGACCCTGACATGTCCTGGATACAAGAGTAACAAGACTATTCCTAGCTAGAAGCTCATCTGAAGTCAACAGATAGGTTTTCAGTATCTACTATGGCTCTCCCAGGGAAGATGTGAAAGGGAGGAGTCAGAGGGCTGAGGTCACATCCCTTTGGGAGAGAAAAGTTTAGAGTACAAATAGCAGCCTTATGCACTTCAAAGAGGTGAAGAGAAAGCAGGGTTGAGCACATGTCATAAGTTATGTGCTTGCAGTGAGGAGGGCCTAGGCTGCCTTTGCTACTTCACTTTTGATAAGTTGTAGAACTGGAGGTGGTAGGAAAGACATGGAACCAAAAGGCATGGACCTTCCACTCTAGACATCTGGAACTGTGCCTACTATTCCAAAATTGTTATGGGGAGAAACTCCTGGATTATGAAATTGAGGAAGATTTTGTAAAGGGAAGAGGGACCATTGTTGGGGGTTACCTTGAGGAAGTAGCATGATCAGCTACCCTTTTGCCCAATAAAAAGAGAAAATGAGGCAATCCTTAGGCAGAAAGGAAGAAGTCTTTGTAGAAGACATAATAATATAAAGGGTCCATGCTCTAGAGCAGGGAGAAGATGGTGGAATGATGCAGTAGTAGAGGGAAAACCTGGGGAAAAGGAAGGGCTCCTCTTCCTCTGAGACTGAGAGCAAAGAAAAAGATAGGGAAGAAGAAACAGCCAAGTTTATACATGAAGAGGTGATAAAAAAAAATTAAAAAAAAAAAAAAAAAAAAAGGCCTCACAGGTGAAATGGCTGGAGTCTTCTGGATCTTTTGTGTAGCCCTAGTGAAAGGAATGTGGTCACTATAGGTGGATAAAGAGACTGCTGAGAAGCCACAGGCAGCTGGAATAGGATTGACGAACAAGGCACAATTGTAGGAAGTCCTACCATTGTTCTACAGCCCCAGAATGCACATTAAGGAGATACAATAGTTAGGGAGTATGTTCTCCTGACCCCACATCACAAGGGCCAATTTCACATTTCCTCAGCAGCTGTAAAAGGAGCACTGTATCCCTTGTTCCAAAATCATTACAGAAAGAAACTCAGCACAGCTGATTCCTATTCCTCCTGGATTGCAAAACCAAGGGATTATTTATACAGCAAGCTGATGCCAACCCAAATAAACTGGTTCAGTAAAAATAATCACAATTTTACTATATTAAAGTATGTGAAAATAGAGTATAACTGAACAGAAAATCCATAAAAAGAAGATTCATGTGTGTATACCAAAAGAGCTTCTGCTTCTACATGTACAAGCTCAGCTATGGTCATACAAATTCAGCTAAGTCTCTAATTCTAGACAAACCTGAGCTGACAAAGATGGGAGGCTTTTCTATCACCCAGGGAGCTTTTGGTTGTACCAACTTCTGTTTTCTAATTTAACCAAACAGGACTTAAACAATAAGAAAAATGAATTATGTCACATATCAAGAAGTTTCAAAGTTGGGTTCCAATGTTGGTTATTTCAGCACCTCTACAAAGTCATCAGGGAGCCAGATTCTCCCCCTTTTCCCACTTTCCCATCTCATCTTATTGACTTGTTCTCAAGCTGGTTCCCTTCGTGATCACCGAGGAGGCCACCCTAATTCCAACAGTGACGTGCAGACAACAACATCCAAAAACAGGAAGATTAAGGATCATTTATTCCTGCATACCTCATTTGAAGAGCAAAGAAAATTTTCCCAGAACCAAATCCCAGTGTAGATTTCTGCTCATTAGTCATACTGGGTCATACACCCACCTTTTAACCACTCACTGGCAAGTGGATGGAGAATCTATTATTGGTTAAAATAAGCAATTGCTGGGCACTTACTACTGAACAAAATCAAGGTTCTGAACAAAAGCCAGGAAGGAATATGGCAAACACTTTTGGCTGAGCAGTCAGTATTGTCTGTCACAGATTTTGTTTTTTCAAGCTATGGAGTCAAGATTGCATGGTATACAAATAAAGAGGGGTTCCTGGGCCATCAACCAAGCTGACAAGGGAATGTCAAGGTATCTGATCTAGTTTATTAAACTTAGATTCATCCTCACATATCCAATAAATACACCTGTGATGATTATTTATATATATCAACATGACTATGCTAGGATTCTCAGTGGTTTAGTTAGATACTAGATTGGTAATTGTTTTGGTTACCTAGTGCCACTCTGACAGGAATATACCACAAATTGGATAGCTTTAACAAACAGGAGTTTATTCTTTTACAATTTTGGAGGTTAGAAGTCTGAGTTCCAGGTGCCAGGCTCTAGGGGCTGGGTGAAAGTCTCTCCACTTTGGGCTTCAGCTCTGCCTCTTGTTCCTGGCCCACTGAAGCTAGAGGCATCTCTTCACCTAGGCAGATGCTAGCTGCTGAGGCTGATAAACCCAAGGACAACAGTGAAAAGGCACAGTCCTGATATTACCAAACCACACAGCAGGCCATTAATTCAAGTCCATTGAAAGTCCCAAGATCAGCAGGGCAACATGGCAGGCTGCCAAACAATGACTCAGATACATGCAGGATTCAAACATGCCATTAGCTGGAGACTTTCCTCACAATTGCTTCTCACATACTGCAAGCAGACCACATTCCTAAAGAAGCTACTCAGCTGTGCCAGGAGATTCCACCATGCAACTGATTGCCAATCTCATCATGGGGAATAACTACATACAGCTGCCCAGCCACTCAACCAGGCCCAGCCCAGTTGGCGTACAACCTTAACTACCACAGTAATGTAATGTAATCACCAACCATAATGTGATCTGATATGATCAACTGATCACTTGAAAGGGGATTATCCTTGGGGGTGTGGTCTGCCTTCAAAGTATAAATAGATATTCTGACAGAGCTTGCATTCTGTCAACCCTGCACTCTTCTTGTCACATGACCTCTGGTTCTTGGGACATAAGCCAGCAGAAATCTCTGGCCTGTCACCTGACCTGTAGATTTTGGATTTGCCAGTTCCTTCCTCGGAAGGAAGATTGGGCAATCCTACTTCCGTAGTGATACTGCCTCGGAAACCCAAGGAGGGGTCGCTATGAGTCGGGGCCGACTCGACGGCAAACAACAACAACAACAACAACAACAATCTTATAAACCAGCAAACATCCCCAGCCTGCTGTATGACCTACAGATTTGAGACTTGCCAGCCTCCACAATTGTGTGAGCTATTTCCTTGAAGTAAATCTGCCCTCTGAGCTCTGAGTGTGTGTGTGTGTGTGTGTATGTATATATAGATATATATAGATATAGATATAGATTCCATATGGGGGGGATTTACAGAGTGGGGGAGAGACTTACCTGGCCAACTGACTGGAAGAGATCCATATTTGTACCCATTCCAAAGAAAGGTGATCCCACAGAATGTGGAAATTATTAAACAATATCATTGATATCACATGCAAGTAAAATCTTACTGAAGATAATTCCAAATAGTTGCAGCAGTATATTGACAGAGAACTTCCAGAAATGCAAGCTGGATTCAGAAGGGGACGTGGAGTGAGGGATATCATAGCTGATGTCAGATGGAACTTGGTCAAAGCAAAGAATACCAGAAAGATGTTTACCTGTGTTTTATTGACTATGCAAAAATATTCAATTGTGTGGATCATAACAAATTGTGGATAACATTGAGAAGAATGGGAATTTCAGAACACTTAATTGTACTCATGAGGAACCTGTACATAGACCAGAAGGCTATCGTTCAAACAGAAGAAGGGGATAATGGACAGTTTAAAATCAGGAAGAGGGTGTGTCAGGGTTGTATCCATTCACCATACTTATTCAATCTGTATGCTGAGCAAGTAATCAGAGAAGCTGAACTCTATGAAGAAGAATGTGGCATCAGGTTTGGAAGAAGGCTCATTAACAACCTGAAATACACAGACCACACAACTTTACTTGCTGAAAGTGAGGATGACTTGGAGCACTTACTGATGAAGATTAAAGATTACAGTCTGCAGTATGGATTACACCTCAATATAAAGAAAACGAAAATCCTCACAACTGGACCAATAAGCAGCATCATGATAGATGGAGAAAAGATTGAAGTTGTCAAAGACTTCATATTACTTGGTTCTACAATCAGTGCCAGTGGAAGCAGCAGTCAAGACATCAGATGATGTATTGCATTGGGCAAATCTGCTGCAAAAGACCTCTTTCAAGTGCTGAAGAGCAAAGACATCTCCTTGAAGACTAAGATGCACCTAACCGAAGCCATGGTGTTTTCAATTGCTTCATATGCCTGTTAGAGCTGGACAATGAATAAGGAAGACCAAGAAGAGTTGATGCTTTTGAGTTGTGGTGTTGGCAAAGAATGCTGAAAGCACCATGGGCAGCTAAAAGAACTAACAAATCTGTATGGAAGAAGTGCAGCCAGAATGCTCCTTGGAAGCAAGAATGGCTAGACTTCGTCTCACCTACTTCGGTCATGTTGTCAGAAGGGACCATTCTCTGGAGAAGGATATCATGCTTGGTAAAGTGGAAGGTCAATGAAAGAGGGGAAGGCCCTCAACAAAATGGATTGACATGGTGGCTACAGCAATGAGCTCAAGTAAAGTAGAGATCATGAAGTGGGTACAGGACCGGGCAGTGTTTTGTTCTGTTGTACATAAGGTCACTATGAGTCGGAGATGACTCAATGGCACATAACAAGAGCAACATTTTATATATATATATATATATATATATATATATATTATCATATACACCAAAAAAACCAAACCCACTGCCATTGAGTTGATTCTGACTCATAGAGACCCCCACAGGGTTTCCAAGGCAGTAAATCTTTACGAAAGTAGACTGCTCCATCTTCCTTCCACAGAATGGCTGGTGAGTTTGAACTGCCAACCTTCTGGTTAGCAGGCAAATGCCTTAGGCACTACACCACCAAACGCCCATTTACATATAATATACATATATATATAATATACATATATACATATATATGTTTAATGGTTTTGCTCCTCTAGAGAATACAATACAAGTGTTTCAATGAGGCAGCCTGGTAGAGCAGGCTCAGACAGACCTAGGCACCTATGTGGGCCCTATGGCTTACTCATACACAAATGATCCTTGCCAAGCTATTCTGAGGTGCCTTGTTTCTCTCATAACCTTGTGTCTCTTGTGGAGATTAATAAACAACGAATTCCAGTGTATTATAAGTACAATGAAATACAAGTATTGTGATTATCTCTTCTAAATTATAATCCAGAAGCTCTGATGGTGTAGTGCCTAAGGCATTTGACTGCTAACCAGAAGATTGGTGGTTCAAACTCAGCAGCCACTCCTCGGAAAAAAGACTGGGCAATCTACTTCCATAGAGATACCACCTCAGAAACCCAAGGAGGGGTCGCTATGAGTCACAACTGACTCGACGGCAGTGAGTTTGGTTTTTTAAATTATAATTCAGGAATCATAAATGGACTGTACTGATTTATAGTCAAGACTAATCATTGCTAAAATTATCCTACTGCATTTAGCTCTTGAACATAGGTTGATAAGGGAATCAATCCACTCTAGCATCATAAGTACAAACCTAAAAATATGTTTAGCAAAAAACTGGTGTGAGATATATTCAGTTGAAACTATAATAACATGCCAAAATGTGTCCTCATCAAACCAGGCATTCTACTTTCTAATAAAAGTAAGAATTTAAACGAATATTTAAAATAAATATTGCATTACCAAAGACATTGCAAATATTTACCCAAAATAAATAATGACAATAAGTACAGGGTTACTTCCAATGTTTTCCTGTCTCCATCCATCTATATACCCACTTCTCACTTATTGACATGTTTATGTTACAAACACTAGGTTGTTATGTGAAAATCAGGACTATGCAAAATGTGGTTATGGAAGATGAATAAAAAGTAGAGGGTGACTACATTATTAAATAATTGCCAGATTACATCATTACATACCTGCCAAACCACTGAGAATCATGGCCCAGCCAAGTTCGCATAACCATCTCACCTCACGCTTCAGTGTTCATGACTGCCAGATCTGTGTTGTTAATGTGCAAAACAGTTGCATAGTAGATTTTTTTTTAATATTGTCATAAATTTGAAATGTTGGATAACAAGAGAGTTGATAAGTGAGGAGTAAATGTGTAACACTCTCATACTAAACTTTATAAAGTCCCACTTTTAATCTCTCACTCCTCATCTCCAAAACATACTATTTTGGTTGCCCATCTAATCTATTGCCAGCCCCCCATTCTGGCATTTAGTGCTCTTGGGATCTGGTCCATCTTACCTCTTTCCACTGCACAAGTCCTTCATTTAGTCTCTATATATGTATAACTAAGGAGCTATGGTGGCATAGTGCCTAAGGCATTTGACAACTAGCCAGAAGTTTGGTGGTTCAAACCTACCAGCCACTTCTCAGAAGAAAGATTGGGCAATCTACTTCCATAGCGATATTGCCTCAGAAACCCAAGGAGGGGTCACTATGAGTCGGGTCTGACTCAACGGCAATGAGTTTGGTTTTTGGTTTAATAATAAATTGGGTTCAATGGACAGAAAGTCGAATAGGGCACAGTTTGGGGATGAGAATGGTGAGGGCCAGGAGAATATGAAAATAAACTGGGCAAAAGGCAAGAGCAGCTCTAGTAGGGCCAAATGAGCATGGGCAGAAGGAAGTGATAGAATCAAATACAAAATGATGTTCTCAGTACAATCCTGCCAAGAGCTAGCTGTGAGCATGTCAGGAAGAAACAAAATCAGTGAGCATAACTTAGAGTTGTGCTTTGCTGTCTACAAAGTTCTTCCCAGTCCTTCTCCAGTTGCAGCTTGTTAAGGCAGCTCCCAAGATGGCCCTCAAATGTCCCACTTCCAGATATTCACACCCTCATGTAATCCCCTCCTACATTGTACCAGGGCTGGTCTGTGGGCCAATAGAACATAGCAGAATTGACCATATGTCACTTTTCAGATTAGGTTATAGAAGAGAGCGAGGTTTCTGTCTTGGTTGCTCTCTGATCATTTGCACAGGAGAATTGAACTACCATGTTATGAGAGGTCCTTAGGGAGAGACCCCAGTGGTGAGAAACTTAAGGTCTCTTGCCAATAGCCTCATGATTGAGTTTGGAAGCAGATCATCCAGCCCAGTCAAGCCTCAGAGAACTGCAGCCCTGGCCAACATCTTGATTGTCCCCTCATATGAGACCCTGAGTCAGAGCCACCCAACTAAGCTGCTCCCAGACTTTTGATACTCAGAAACTGAGAGATAACAAATGTTTGTTGTTTTAAGGTACTAAGTTTTGGGGTAATTTGTTATGCAGCAATAGATAACAAATACAGGGCCTGACAACCCCTATTTTGCTTAATAATACCATACCATATCAAAGTGAAGAGAAGGACTTTACCCAAGGTCTCACAGCAATTGAAAGGCCAAGGTCTTGAATTCTGTTTTATAGTCCTATTTCACCATCAACTTGCTTAGTAAATACTTAAAAAATTTTCTTATTAAATAAAATGTTAAGGGTTGTCGATCTTTGGGGCATGTAAAAAAGCTATATATATATATATATATATATATATAACTTTAACAATACAACAAGTACATAAAAATAAGCATGCTTAATGTACACCCTTTGGAAATTCTAACAGCCCCTAGTGTTTCCTGCCATTTAGCTAGGGGGCAAGGCAGGTACCACAAAGAGGGGAACTGCTATTCTGATCCTTGACTGAGGCTTCTTGCCAGGGTTTGGTCTTATCCTCTACAGTATATAATCTGTGATAAAATTGGCAAGAGAATGTATGCTCCAATAACTTGGCCAATTGCATTAGGCAAACACAGAGCCTTAAATAGTATTGTTTATGATAAAAGCTGACCAAGGATTCTTACATTAGGAGAGGGCTTATGCCTGTGGAATTCCTGAATACAATAAAAACCCAAGGCAGAGGCGTACAATGTCATTCTTTTGGCTTTTATTCTGTGAAACAAAATGTGTCTTTTAACAACTGCCCTTTTAACAACTAGGATTTTTTTTTTTAATCCTAAAAAGCCTCATTTGCTCATTTACAAATCCTATATTTCTCAAGCTGAGATGTTCAAGGTGCTTGTATGTGGACTCAGAAAAGGCCAGCTCAGGCCCGGGGCTTTCAGAAAGGAAGCAGAACTAGACTTCGTGCAAAGTAGGGAGAATACTGAAGAGTGAGTCAGGGACACATCAGGCTAATAGCACCAGCTGGATATAGATGGCCATATTTTCAGAATCATGATGAGCTGTGACCATCCTTAGTTTTATTCCTTCACTTTCTTAGGGGGAAGGAGGGGTAAGAGGAGCCCAGAGCATTTCAGCAGAGAATGGCCTTATTTTTCAAGAGATAGTCTAGCAGCTGACCCTAGGACCAATAAAATCTGTTAAGTTATAAAGTTTCTGACCCATGATTGGAAGTGAGATTCCTCCATAAGAAGAAAGCAAATTTTTTTTGTGAGAGGTTATTGGGATTACTGTTAAATAATTCTGGTGTGTCTCATACTCTGGTGCTTTCCAGTCACTTAGAATAAAACCCAAACTCCTTACAGGGTTTACCCCTGCTGACCTCAACCAGATTTTCTGTTGTATTCTCCTTGGGTCATGGCCAGGCCTCAGCCACATTGGCTTCTTAAGTCTGACAGGTAAACTTAGCTGGTCTGTTTTCCAGGCAGTGGCATTTCTTGCTCCTTCTGACTGGAATAGCCTCTTATGTCCCTCCTTCCCTGGTAAGGTTGACTTCCTCCTGCATTCAAATCCCTGACCACCTAATCTATATTAAACCATCCTGCCTTCCCTCACCCTGATTGACTTGCTCTTAGAACTACCAGAAATTACTTCTTTCATTTATTTAATGATAGAATATAAGATCTGACCATTTATTATACGCCCTACACTATTCAAGGGCTTCCCATGTATTAATTGTTGGTATAGTGCCTAAGGCATTTGACTGCTAACCAAAAGCCTGGCAGTTCAAATCTACCCAGTTCAAGCTCCTCAGAAGGAAGGTTGGGCAATCTATTTCTGTAGTGATACTGCCTCAGAAACCCAAGGAGGGGTCACTATGAATCAGATCCAACTCAACAGCAGTGAGTTTGGGCGTTTTTGTATACTCATATTACAGGAGAGAATACCAGACACAGGGAAGTTAAGTATCTTACTTGAAGTGATACAACTAATTGGTAGTAGAGTCAGGAATAAGCCCAGGCATTTGTTTCTTTGCTTATTATCTGTCCTGGCATTGGGCTATAAGCACCATGGGATTTGGTCACTGCTATATTCTCAGAGTGGGGGGGACCTCATTTTCAGTAGATTCTGACTCATGGTGACCCCGCATGTTACAAACTGCTCCATGGGGTTTTTCTTGGTTGGGGTTTTTATGGAAGTAGATCTGCAGGGCCTTCCTTCTGCAGTACTGCTGTTTGGGTTCAAAATCAGCCAACATTTAGGTTATTAGTTTCTGAGCAAAAATCATTTGCTACCCAGGGACCATATTACTATAGTAAGTGTTCAATAAATATCTGTTGTCTTAATGCGTGAATGGAGTTTAGGACATAACTGTGCTCCATAAGGTTTTCAGTGGCTGATTTTTCAGAAGTAGAGCACCAGGCCTTTCTTCCAAGGCATCTCTGGGTGGGTCAAACCTCCAATCTTCAAGATCTTAATTATTTGTGGCACAAAGGTACTCTGCATGGGTGGGGTCACCATGAATCTGAAGCAACTCTAGGACAACTGGAATAGTCTGGTATATAGTGAATGAATAAGATTTCAAAGCCCTTCTTTGCACCCGCTTCTGCACAGGCTTCCTCCGTTTTCTTGGGGATGTGTGCAGATGTCATGCATTCCTCCATTAAACGTGCAGTGTGGATGAGTCACGTGAGTCTGCTTCAAACAGATACCAGCTACTCAAGTTCAGGCAGTCTGAAGTATCAAAAAGTCTTCTTACCTGGGCTCGCTCGAGGTATTGAGACAGAAGTGTCCTCAGCGCAGCCAAACACGCTCTGCCAGCTCCCCGTCAGCAAAGGCGTGCTGTCGCAGGTGTTCGGCGGTCTGTCCTGGTACCTGGTTTACTGCGGTTTCTCTTCCTTGGTGGAAACCGTGCCCTCCTGTACCGTGTCGGCTGTGAGGAACACGTAGAGTTTGAAAAATTTTCAAAACTCTGGAGTGGGCTGGGCTAGGCTGGGTTTTGGAGAGATGGCCCCACAGCGATTGTCAGGAAATGTCTTAATAGGACCTGACCCTGGTTCCTTTCGGGCACTCTAGAGAGGTGGGATCTATGAAGTCTCTAAATTAAAAAATAAACAGAAAACAGGAAAAACAAAGCCAGGGTGCCAAATGTTAAAAATATTTCTGGTAATAAGAAAATTAAAAGTTTACTATTTAACCCAAGTGCATTATTTCCCAAGATCAAGATATTACCACCAACATTGGATCCTGGGTTGTCATTGCTCAGGGATGGTTCGGATTAACGCTCGCGTCGCTAAAGCCCCGAGTGCTGCGGCAACGCTCTGGAGCTGGGGCTGAGCTTCCAGGAATCCTCACCTGGACTTTGCTCAGTCCCTCTCTGCGAACGCAGAGGGACCAGGGTAAGTGGTAAGCGCCAATCACCTCGGTCCCTCTGAACACAGGCGACTCTCCTCCGGTCCTCCAAAATCCCGAGGGGCGGTAGAAGCATGGCAAGCCCCCTTCACCTCCAACCCACCACCACCGCGCTATTTAAGCCACGGTCTGGGCACTTTTCTATCTGTTCTGGACCATCTCTCAGTTCCTGAGGTCTGAGAACTGAGGCCTCTGCTTGCCTAAGCGGAGGGATGATACCTGGAAGGAGAGACGGAGCGTTGAGGCCAGGCAGGTGGGTGCCAGTCTGGGGACCCGGGACTTTGGGGCTTGGCTCTACCAGGCTGCATATGGAATGTTGTCCCCGCAGCTGAAAGGCGGGAAAAGGCCTGACAGAAGAGCTTACCTGAACCTTGGGCAGAAGGAAACTTTATTGAGCGTCTCTGTACCCGGAGCTGTGCGGACACTGGATACCAAAAGATAAGTAACACACAGCCTGCGCCCTGGAGGAGCTCAAGTCTGGTGGGCTGCTGGCCGCGACAGGGCTCTTTGCGAGGCTGGGTAAGAGGGCATGAGAAGGAGAGAGCATGGGAGGAACAGCATAGAAGGGTTCCTGGTACATCCCAGTAATCAAAGAAAGCTCCCCAGATGAGGTGACATCTTCAACTGGGACTTGGGGGACGGATAGGAGTAGGCAAAGAGAGGGAAAATGCACTCATGCAAATTTCCAGAGTCAAAAGAAGGCACACCCTGGAACCTGCTGGAGCGGCAGGGATCAGCAGATACAGTCCTGACCTCAGAGGCCTCTTCTTCTACTTTCTGCTGGAATAGTGTAGGTTCGCCGGCGGAATCCCTGTTGCTCATGGGCCAGGACACATGGCTGAGGCTAGCTGGGCATGCGTTGAGTAACTGCGCTGCGTAAAGAAGCGCGTACTGGATATTTGCTCAGATTCTCCAGGCCAATGTAAAAGCTGAGAGGCCTTGTCTTAGGGACGTCTTCAGCCTGGCGAGTGGCCTGGCAACCTTAGGCCGGAGCTTCAGGCTGTGGACAAAGTAGAAGTGTTTAGGCGACCTCTGTCTTCAGGCCTGTTCCGGCGGTAACCGAAGCTGATTCTCCCCAGAGACCACCCTTCCCGGACAATCTGCCCCACGGTGTAGGTTTGGTATGGAGGCAAGGTTCGGAGGGACAGTAGAGTTCAGTCAGAACATATGTTGGAGAAAGCACCAGCCCAGGCGCTGGGGGGCCTGGGAACTCTTGCATCCCGCCCAGCTCTAAAGAGATTTCGATAAGCCCGCGGCCACCGGGTGCTGTGTAAGGGATGCGCGCGTTTGCGCGATTCGCTTAGGAGAGGTGGGGATACAGTGGAGGAAAACGCAGCCTTCAACGGTGCATTCCTTCCCAGCACCGAGTTCTTGCCTCAAGACCAAGATGCGCATCGGGGACACCAGCGCCCGCCGAGGTCACTGAGTTCTCCAGGCTGCCTGAGGCTCCGGAACACGGGGAGGTCAGATGGCTTCCAGCGCAAAAGTTGCCACCCCATCGTTGCGCGCTCTTCAACACTGAGCACGAGAAGCTGTGAGAGGAGTGTGGGCCAGGAGAATGAAGAACCACAAGGAACTGAAGGAGGGCGCGTGCCTGCCCAAAGCTGCCTCGGGGGACCGGTATGGGTTGGCTTAGAGACTGACAGGAAAGAGAGAGTCTGGGACCCTATTCCAGATCCCTTCCTTGAGCTGTTTCCAAAGGGTTGGTTTGCGTTAATCCAAACCTCTAGGTGTAGGTTTGGTGTTCCCGAGGGTTCCAGAATGAGAGACAAACGGGTCACGGAAGACACTAGACCTCTCTGCAAATATGAGTATTTCTCTCGTTTCTTCCCACAGCCGCCGGGATCTCCAGGTGGAACTCGAATAGCGTGGCTCCTAGACCTCCGACACCTGGCAGGCTGAGCGCAGTGCAGAGCTGGTACTATCTGACTAGGGGTTGCCTTTGATTCTCAGAAATCCTCCAGGGATTAGACAAAAAAGAGCGACTATTTCCAGGGACCCGACGTTAAATGAAACTTCTTGCAGAGAAAACAAGGGTAGAGGACAGGACCAAGCCTTTTGGTGGAGGCCGGGGCTGGAACTGAGAAGAAATGTAAAGGCTGTGCACCTGCTGGCTAGTTAGGACACGCGAGGGTGGCGCTCTTGACGCCGCATATTCACTCAAGGGAAGCCTGTCTCGGACCCCAGCCTGAGCGAATCAAGAGCAAGCATGAGGATCAGTCTTCTGGTGCGGCTTATCTGCATGACCTGTTTTGGTGGCTCCGTAATCGGGTGAAGGGTTCATCGTTTGGCTTCAGCATCATGAAATCCTCTGATGAGCCGCAGCATGGGGTGAGGGGAAAAAAATAAGGGGTTTTTGAATCCTATACACGAAGCTTGGAATCCCGGCATCACCACTTTCCACCAGAATCACTTTTGGCAAGTCACTTAGCCTTTCCTAACCTCAGTTTATTAATCTGTAAAATGGGAGTAATGTCCACCTTTCTGAAGAACGCACTAAGGGTAAGAAATTCCACACTCCTTTCTAAGTGTAAGGAGAAGCAAAGTCTTGTATCAGACTTCATACACTACAAGCTAAAGAAAGACCTGCCTCCTCACTCCCTGCCTCCTCACTCCCTGCCTACTTCCCCTACCCCGACCCCTTCAGGCCGGCAGAGCGGCTAGCGCTTCTGGCGGGTCCTCCCGAGAGAGGCTAGTGCAAAAGCCAATAAACCTGGAACACACGCAGGTCCCACCAGGCCTGGGACAATAGTTTCCATTTAATAAATATTTTCCCCTAGGGCATTTCACATAGGGCAGGCAATTATTCAAAGGAAACAGGCGTGCAAGGTTGGCTCTGCTGCTTATTTCGTCCTCTTTACCAGAAGAATACCCATCTGACCCAAGAAACGAGCTTCTCAGCCTTGCTGGATGGGAAGAGGTGCCTAGGGACAAACCGACTCTGGGTGCTAAACTAATACAGCTTGAGACTGCGAAGAAGGGGCACCGAGAAGGCCCCCAGACCCTGTCTCCCGAAGACCTGCCTCCGTCCTGCTCTTCCCATTTAGGCAGTTCTGGAGGAAAAGTTGAAGCTTTAGGAACTCTGAATAATCGCAACATAAATAGGAATGGTGACGGAAATACCTGCCCCCTCCCCGAAAGTGAAGAGCGGATCGCGGTGCTCTCGAAGGCTCAAAAACTAAGGTTTGAAACCTCTGCACTGCCAGACGCGAGCCTTCCTGCGTCGGCTTGGAGAGCTCGCCGGTGAGACCCAAGCGCTTCTCGCCCGCGCGGTTTCCTAGAGCAGAGGTAGAGGCTGGGCCGCTGGGGCGTCCCAGAAGAGCGCGGCCTACGCACTGGCGAAGATCTGGTTGCGAAAGTTTATTTTTCTTTTTACCCCGAGTTTGATGTATTCTTTTCCAAGGATCTTTGACAAGGGGGCGGGGGAAGGGAGTGTTGTCCTTGCATTTCGTGGTGAGACTGTCCTATTAATCAACACGTGCTTTCGGCTCACTCCCCTTTGCAGCGCCCCTCCCAGAGGCTTTGTATTCGAAGCCCCCATTCTTCCTGGCACAACCAGGAAAGGAAGCAGGAGGCGAAAAGAGTTTTATTTGTTGATAGTGCCAAGGATAATGTGGAACCCAAGTCCCCAGTCCTGCACTGAACAGTGTTCGCTCCCTCTTTCTCTCTGCCTGTCTCTCTCTCCCTCACATCACCCACCACCCAGTCGCACTCGCTCTTTCCTCCGCGGGCTCGTTGGCAGGTGCGCCCCCTCCCCTTCTCTGTCGCTGATTGGGCGTCCAGGTTGGGGAGTCGCCGCCCAGCGCTTATGTCAGAGTGCGTGCCGTCTGGGCCCACCTCGCCTTTGAACTTCGCCGCTCTTGGCTCTGGTTCTCCAGCCTCCCCGCAGTCTCAGCCAGGTGCAGTGCTGGGCAAGGCAGCTCCTGGAAAGCCACTGGAAGGGGGGAGCCACGGCCGGAAACGCTGGAGGAGAGAAGCAAGGAGAAAAGGCAAAGGTGGAGAGGGGGAGAAGGAGCAGCTTCCTGCCCTCGCCAGCAAATTACCTGACTGTTTAATATCCGAGACTCCGGTCCTTGGGCCCCAACCTCTGCTACCCACAGCCAGCCTGCCTGCCGCCCTCTCCTCTCCCGCCCTACCCGCTCCCACTCGCCCCCCGGGGGTTGCCTGGGTGCCTGGACTGGCATGATCAGTTAAACTTTGCGAAGTCAGCTCTTCTCCCTGGCTTCCCACCAGCGGCGCCAAGGCCACAGGAGCGCAGAATCTCGGCTCAGGACGGATAGACAGAAGGCCAACAGCGCCCAGGCTCGCCCGCGGATCCCCCGCACCCCGACTCCCCATCCACCCAGCCGCCTGGACCATGTCCAAACCCTCAGACCACATCAAGCGGCCCATGAACGCCTTCATGGTATGGTCCCGGGGCCAGCGGCGCAAGATGGCCCAGGAAAACCCCAAGATGCACAACTCGGAGATCAGTAAACGCTTAGGCGCGGAATGGAAGCTTCTGTCCGAGGCAGAGAAACGGCCGTACATAGACGAGGCCAAACGGCTGCGCGCCCAGCACATGAAGGAGCACCCAGACTACAAGTACCGGCCGAGGCGCAAGCCCAAGAACCTACTCAAGAAGGACAGGTATGTCTTCCCCCTGCCCTACCTGGGCGACACGGACCCGCTCAAGGCGGCGGGGCTGCCCGTGGGGGCCTCCGACGGCCTCCTGAGCGCGCCCGAGAAAGCCCGGGCCTTCTTGCCGCCCGCCTCGGCACCCTACTCCCTGATGGACCCTGCGCAGTTTAGCTCAAGCGCCATTCAGAAGATGGGTGAAGTGCCCCACACCTTGGCCACCGGCGCGCTGCCCTACGCCTCCACCCTGGGCTACCAGAACGGCGCCTTCGGCAGCCTCAGCTGCCCCAGTCAGCACACGCACACGCACCCGTCCCCCACCAACCCCGGCTTCGTGGTGCCCTGTAACTGTACGGCCTGGTCTGCCTCCACCTTGCAGCCCCCGGTCGCCTACATTCTCTTCCCTGGTATGACCAAGACTGGCATAGACCCTTACTCGTCAGCCCACGCAACGGCCATGTAACCTCCGGCCCGCCTGCCTGACTTGAAGGGAGGCCTGGAAGCGGGGTCTGCACCCTGTCCATTGCGCCTAGCTGGTGCCCGCAGACGCCTCGGGGTCAGCCCTGCCACCGCCCCAGACTCTGCCTCTCTCTTCCAGGGGAGAAGGCAGGGGTGCCATCCCGGACCCAGGGCACAGACAGGTGCCAGAAACTTGCAAACGTTATGACAGCTACACAGCTGTCCTTACCCCGACTGTCCCAAAACAAATCTTCGACTGTACCCCCTTTGGACAAAAAAAAAAAAAAAGTAGGCAGTTTTGCTTTCTCTCCTCGGATTGGCTTTGGACTCCGAATTTCAGATCCTGGTATTATACCTAGAATATGCACATATATATATATTTTTTTTTTCTTTTGCACCACGAAGAAAAGAGTTAGCTGTGTCTCTGTGTTTTGCTATCAGACACAACTAGGCGCCATTTGCTCTTCATGTGTGGGGGTAAGGCTTAAAATTTTAAAACTACAGAAAGGGAAACATTTCTATTTGAAACCATGCTATGATAGTGTTTGCTTCTTTAAAGGGAAACCTAAAAGGACCCACATGGTCATTTACTTTGTGTAAAGCAGTGCTCCTAGAGACCTAAGTTTACTTTTAGACAGAATGTCGGGTTATGAAGTCAGGAATAGAAAGTGAACAAGAACAACAACAAAAAAAAGTTAAAAGAATAAAAACATCCTAAATGGTCATAAATGTTTTGACGATGTCTTGGAAATGTACTTGGAAGGATTTTACCTCCTTACTCTGTTGTTCATTTGTTGAACAAAGACGTTTTGAATAAAGACAATCTGTCATCTCAAAAAAGTAACCTTTGATGTGCGTGAAATCTGAAGTCAGGAGGTCAGGTTGGCGGAGTCGGAGAGTGGGATCGTGGGGAGGCTGAGAGTGCATAGAGCCGCTCTAGCTGTGGAGATTGGCAGCTGGCCCACATGGACCCGCTATGGTGGCCTGTGGGCCAGGGGCAGAGGGGCTTCGAGTCTGGGATCTTTCCCGACTGCGCCCTTCGCACCCACTTTTTGCCTTTTGAGGCTGAACAAAGATATCAGTTCCCGGGGCATCACCCCTTCCACATGTTCCTTACAAAATGGTCTGACTACTTTCGAGAAGCCAATAAGACAAAGACGACAGAGACCTGTGAGATTAGGGTGTATTTTCTTAATTAAAATAAAACTCCAAAGGACTGGAGAGAGCATGGAGAACCAGTTGCGCGTCTAGCACCACGACTTGCTGAGGGTGTTTACCTTAAGTGCAAAGGGGAGATCAATGGAACCTATTTTTTCAGGTGTGTGGGAACGCTGCAGCCATCCTAAATAAAAAAATCTCGGAAACACCAGAAAAATGTGTCCTGTGACACCCAAGTCTGCAGGATACTTTTTACTAAGATCCTGTGGGAGCAAAGGTGGGAGGAAGACTATAGAGTCACGTCTCGGGCAAGGAGTTAAAAAGTATCATAAAAATAAAAAACCGGTAGCCCCTGGTATGTGACAAACAAGAAAAGCCCTTTTCTTTTCCCCGCTGGGGCGGGTGTTGCTTGAAGATTGCTGTTTCTTGTGGGGAGAGGGGACCTTGTGATGCCATCCAACACAACTCTTTGGAACTTGTTCTCAAAATCAAAGGGTGCTCATCGCGTCCACATCCCCCAACCCCAGCTTCCCCTTGAAAGTCGCGCTCACGCATGTTTTCCCGGAGATCTCGTGCTTCTTCCACTTGCTTTGATATGGTGCCCAGGCGGGCGGGTGGGGGGGCGGCAGCCCAGGGGCTTGTCTGCTTTCTGCTGCTGTTGAGGGATTTGTGCGCTTGCCTCGGCCGTTTCCAAAGGAGTCGGTGGCTTGAGGTGCACGGGAAACGTTGTTAACAGACACCGTAGCCAAAACCCGCGGATTACCATATTGTCCTCAAAACAATTAGGAATGTTTGAGGTGCAATTTGGAGCCTATTCATCCGAACCCCTTTGTCAAAGGGGGATTTTCATTATTAAAAAAAAAGAAAGAAAAGTTAGCAGTTGTCCATCTGGCTGAGCTGAATAGCAAAGTGATCCGTGTTGTATATGCTTTTCTCATTAAGAGCTCTTTTGAGACCGATGTTAGAATTAAATGGTATAACACAATTAACATACACGGGAGCTGAATAGGACGGGACGCCTATAAATAATAGATAAATAAATGAGCGATCAGGCGAAGGTAAACAAAGACGGACTAGGGGAGGTGTAGGGGGAGGCCGAGCGGGCTGCGCCACGCTTACTTAGCATCACAAAAACCTCTTACAAATCTAGACAATTAGGAAGTGACTTGCCTCTGGTGGCCGTCCGGTCTAGGGGCTCCCAGAGCGTAGGGAAGGCCCCTCCTCCCGCCCCCTGGGAAGCCCGGGAGGCCTGGGGCGGAGGAGCCTTGGTTTCGCTGTCTGATATAACCCCAACTGACAGTCCTGTCAGCCACTCTGATCTTTCTCATAGCTCAGTGTCCCTTAACATCTACTAAGATGAAGCTTACAGGGGTGTCTCCCCGCCGAGCCCGGCGCACAGGAGCCCTGGGCGCACACAGCACCCTAGCCTGAGGAGAAACGCCTCGCGCAAGGTTCCGCCAGGGCGCTCAGCAGAATCTGAAGCCGAGTTAGGCTTGGACTGGGCACCAGGCAGGCCTAAGCGAGGAAGGCCTCGGGCTATGGCAGAAACTGGAAACTGTACTCAGGGTCCCAGATTGTGCCGGCCCCTGGCGATTCCCGAGGACAACTCCAGGAAATCGGGGTGTGCTGTAACCGGGAGGCGCTCGTGAGCCGCGGCCGCAGGACTGAGCCTTTTTCCGGGCCGCAGTGAGCAGCAGCCCAGAGCGGGTCCCGAGAACTGAAGCTGTAGACCTGGCTCAGGACGTTTCTTTCCATCACACGCCGTCTTCTTCCTCCTCAGACGGCTTTCTCCAGCTACCTGCCCTCTTTAGACTAGTCCCCAGGCACGGCCGCCACTGGGACCTGCCGCTGCCTCGTCTCCCTGTCCCCGCGGGCTGCAGAGCCTCCGCCGCCGCGCGCGGCCGAGACTCGCCCTAACAAACAGTCCAAATCCTCCCCGTCACGCCACTGACAGGGGCAGATTACTGACTTTGAAGTCAAGCGCAGAGAAAAAGAAATTCCCTAGGGGTGGAGGAGGTAGGGGTGGGAAGCGGCCCCTGTCAAACCTGTTTGCTCACAACTGTCTCTTTCTTTCAAAAAAATCATTAAAGCAAACCTGTAAGGAGAGGAGCGCCCCGCCCGCCCGGAGTCGAGAGCCGCTTCTCGCGAGCGAGCGCAGCGCAGCCGAGAGCAGTCAAGAGTTGCCCTGATCTACTCTTGGCATCACCCGCGGAACCCGACCTCGGGCGGTGCGGGGGATGCTCGGGACCCTGCAGGAGCCCATCAGGCCGACCCATCTGCGTTCCTCCAGGGTGGAGCAGCGGGGGAGTCGCAGGGTTCTTCAGTCCGCAGCCCCGGCCTACTTCGTGCAAGAATGCCAGGGAAGACTTGTATCTCTCTTCTGCGGGTACGATTTCTTTCAGAAGACTCCCCCAAAAAAGATTCAAATCATGTCCCTCCTCCCTGCCTGCTCTTCCGCTAGGTGTTTCCTAGAACTGCCAGACTTGACTGACCAGCACCACGGTCAAGGTGGCAGCGAGTGGTTCCGGGCGGTCAGGGGCGGAGTTGTTTGGGTTTTAGCTAGACTTGCTTTCTTAAACATTGAGGACAATGACCCTCTGGCTTGTGGGCTCATTGGCCACATCCTCTGGGGGATGCAGAATTGGCCCGGTTCCACTCCTGGTCCCACGGAGGACTTCCGCAGCCTTAAATTAAGTACCTCTCAGCTTTGGGTCAGATTCCAAAAACCTTTGATTCCCTTCCAATTTCCGATTTTTCCCATTAAAGTGTCAATTTCCTCAGGACCATTAATTTTAGAGGTGGGGAAGGCTAGATGCTTAGAGTAAATCACACTCAAGTGTGAGTGACTGACATCCCAGACCCCTCCATTTGCATTTTAAAACGGGTGCTAGAGCACCTCCAGGAATCTCCCCTGAACCGAAGCTGGGGGATAGGTCAAGGAAACTTTCATTAATTACTTCCTACCAGCTAGGGAAGCATCCCCGCACCTCCAGTCTCCCTGGAGAGATCCGAAACTGCCAGGGCCCTGAAAAACTTGGCGAGCAGTGGCTCCAGGGCTGCCCTCGAGGACTCTAGTTTCCTTGGTCTGCTCCCTATCTCAGTCCTTGTCACCATTGTTCCAGCGGACAATGAATTTCAAATCATTTGAATTTGAGTATCATGTAATTCACAAAGATTCATGTTAAGAACTCTCATCTCTTTATTTGCTGAGTTGATTGTGCGTATGAGTATGAGAAAGAAAAAAGAGATTTTGGTACAGAAGATGCTGAGCGAGGGTTTCCTGCCTCCGCGGAGGGGCGCGGCCTCCTGGTCTCTGACTTTGCCCTAGACTCTGACACTCGCAGATCCAGCGAGAGCGAGGAGGTTGCTACTTGAGCCAGTGTCTTTTCTGGCTCTGCGGGGTTGGGCCCTGGCCTGAAACCAGAAGCACTGGCGCTGGACGGACGCAGAGTAATTAAGAAAATAATGAACCTGGGGGAAGATGAGGGGCGCTATAAATTCTGGGGCAGCGACAGGGAACCCAAGAGTAGATGTTGCCTCACCCTAACCACGGCTTTGTGCTTGTCCTAAGGCTGTGGCTTGGGAGCGTCCGCGGTGTCACTGGGAAGGGGACTTAAGGCAGAAAAGAGGGAGTCTTGCCAGGCCCTCCACTATCCCCGGTCCTGCGTCTCGGCGGAGAGGCCATCCGCGAACCAGCTCCTAGCCCCTGGGGCTGAGGTGAGGGAATTGTGCTCTAAGAAAGCCGGACGGACCGCTGGCCCGGAACGCTCTGGTCGCTTTGTCCAGATTCTTGGCCCGCTTTGCTCCAATCCTTGCGCTGGGCATCCTCCTTCAGCCCTGCAAAAGTCCGAGGTGTTAACTCGCGGGAATAGGGAAGGGAAGCGGTTCCCAGACCAGCCAGAGACCGAGAGGAGTCCGCAAGTTTTCTCCGTGCTACGAAGTGGAGGAGTTGCGCTACTCTGGCGGCCAGCGACAATTTGCAAACTTTTCCCACTCTTGGGATCGGAAGAGAAGCAATCCACACGAGATCCCTGCTAGGAAGCGACTTCAGAAAAACTCCGACTACCTGCCTGGCGTCACTTGACCGAGAGCAAGCCGGACACTGAGGGCCAGACCCAACGGCCGGGCGCGGAGCGACTCGTGCGCGGCACCCAGGTGGAGGCGCTGCTTGCTTGGGAGCTCCGGATGTCCCGGGGCCAAGCCCCATCTCCGAGCCCCAGTGGCCCTGCCAGTGCGAGTTCGGCGACCAAAACGAGGGGGAGCGGGAGAATGGTGGGAGCTGAGCCCTGTGGAGGAGCGAGCGCGCTGCACTCGCCAGGCCAGAGGAGGGTAGGGAGCCCAGCGTCCGAAGTACTGCTGGGCGGCTCCCCACTTCTCTTGGCCCGGCCAAGTCCCCTCAGGCTCGACTGAGGCCCCGCCCCGAGGACGCTTGGAGGAGGGAGGGAGGAGGGAGGGAGCCGGCGGCCGGGCGCTCGCCACCGGTCCCCGTTCGCCCGTCACCCCCCGTGGAGCGGCGAGTCAATGGGATTTGCACACTCGAGGTGTAACAGCATTACTGCATTAATTACCATTTTCATTTCACGTCCAGATTGTTTACTTATCTGCGGGAAACATATGTCGGGAGAAGTTCACATTCCGGATTCTGCTCCGCTGCCCAAGGTGCAATTCCGGGGAGGCGGCGAGGGGGAGGGGAGGGCTTCGGATTTTTTATTACACCCTCTAGCCTTATCTGCCTCTGTAAATTATGAGGATCCTCCATTGAGCGGCATATGGAGATTATATAAATTTTTGAATATCGTTTCCCAAAGCCTGCAGATTTTCACTTTGAAATGAAACAATCCTCCGCCGGCTCCCCCGAGGCTAGGCGCCTCCTGAGCTCCCCCGCGCGTCCTGGGAGACCCTTCCTGTAGGGCTAGGCGCGCACCCATATCCCCAATCCCCCGGGCAGCGCCCAGTGGCGTCCTCTTTCCCAGGTTCTCTGACAATCTGCAGGTGAAAACCTTTCAGAAGGAGGTGGTTTAGAACCCGCGCGGCACCCCTCCTATCTTCTTGTACCTCACCCCAGACTTTTGAGCTGTTTGCAGCTCCTTTTCATTTCGGATACCCGCATAGACGCTAGCCCACTTCTGCCCTCTTCCAACGCTGGGCGGCGAGGGTGGAGGTGTCCACACCTGCCACCGCAACCTGCCTAGCCCCCCCTCAACCTCAGAGGTTCCCAAAAGCTTTGGTCTTGGGACCATCGATTTTGACTTCTTTGTTTGGGGGCAGTGGAGGTGGTGGGAATGTTCTGTCGCTGGAGACCGCTTACTGTGAACCCTGAACCGAAAGCCGGCGTGGAAGGCAGCTGCTTCCCCGCTCCGGGGTAAGCAGGGCGGACCAGCAGCGCTCACCGAATCGCATCTTTCTGATCTCACGGAGACTCCTTTCAGGCTGAGCTCAGAGAGGGAGGGAAAAAGGAGAATCATTGTTGTTGTTCTTCTTCTTCTTCTTTTTAAATTTAATATACCAAGCCACCCGTTCAGGTCATTTATATGCTTAATTTAGTGATAAACGTCAAAAAGCAGAATCACAGTATTCTCCCCCTCTTTTTATTTCTTTCGAAGACATTTTCCCACAGTAATTGGGAAAAGTAAAAAATATATGCCCCCCCTTTTTTTTCCGTTCAATGTTTTCTCTGCAGTGCAATTACAATAGGCGTTTCCTTTTTTAAGGACATAAAGAAAAAATATGGTTTTTACATGATTATTTTTCATCCTGCCTGTGTTCAGTTTGCAGGATTACAAACACTTCATCCAGTCTCAAAAGGCAAACTCAGAAATTTCCTTGAAATGCCTGTTTTTATGATCCCAAATATCCCATGGGACACCTATTGTGATGCTATACCAGGAACAATTAAATGGACCAAAGCAATGCAATTAAGGCAGAGAGAAAGTAAAATGGAAGAATGGGAAAATAAACATTTTTTTCCCCATTAAGTATTGTTTTGGGATTTCTGATCTTTTCAAGACCTCTAAGAAAATTGTGAGGTGTCACTTCTCTCTCCTGGATCTATCTGTAATTGAATCTAGGTCACTATTCTAAAGCAAGAAAAGTCAGCTTCCCACTTTCCTACATCAGGCTGAAATTTGGGGGAGGGACAAGGGTCTTGCAATTTCATTTAAAATGTAATGGTGGATGAACTGATAAGCAAATAGGGAAAAAGGAATCTGCTTAAAAGAAAAAAAAAAAAAAAAAAGGCATGGTTTTAATATGCTCCAGATGGGGGGAATATGATTTACATGAGAGTTTATTTCCTCTTTGCTGATATGAAAGAATTACAGATACAAAACCCACTGATCTATAGAATAAAAAAAGAAAAGAAATGTTATTTTCCTGTAAAGGTATCAGTTCATTTATATTCATTTAACCATCCATCCATCAATTCACTTTCTCACTCCTTGCACATTCTCTCTGGCTCTGTTAAACCTTCCCCTACCAATACACTTTGCTAGAATATGCAATGAAGTTTTCTTTCTTTAAAATAATATGAGATTGAGATGAAGTAGGTAAAGAGAGACACTTTGGTTGTTGTTTTTAAATACCACTGATCATTTTACACTTTGATTTTAAGGCAAAATTGTAATCATGTTCACCTCTCCTTCTCGCTACAATCTGAGTGCACGCAATGTCCCTGTGGTAAAGATATCTACAGAGGATATCCCATTATTTTTCCATAAAATATGCATGCAAGAGGCAGAACTTTATCAGTCAAAAGTCTTTTTATAACACAGTTTAGTAAAAGGACAAACTTTATGTTGGGTCACTAATGCATTGTCTCATTAAAGCAGCTCTTATTATGGATGTGAACAAGTGCACATTTCCCTAAGCAGTTTCTGTTTGGTCAAGGTATGAGCGGCTTCAAATCTTTTGTGTTCAGAGTTGCCAGGCCCAAATAATTGTGTAGTAAATTTTGCATAGATAGAGAAAGAAGTGAGAGGTGCTGTCATTTGCGGCCTTCCAAGCAGCAGGTAAGATTACTTAAGAACAGATTTTACTCTTCTAGTAGTAAAAAAATGATGACCAGCATTTTCCCATGTTCACTCACCCCCAGTTTCAGTGACATCCAAGTAAGTGATTGGAGACCTATTACACATCCAAGCAAGGGCAAGATCAACTGTCAACCTCTGATGATTGTTTTCATAAGTAAGAGAAGCAGTAAAAATGATTAAGACAGTCATGCATTCCCACAGGATGAAGTCTCTTCAGATGGAAGCCTAATCCTTTTTTTTTTTTTTTTCTCGTTCTCCTTGCCGACCCCTTTCTTGTTTCCTTTTTAAAATGTAAACACTATGGTACATCCGATTATTTCCTTTCCAGGTCTTCATAAGCTATCAGCATCATTGTTCTTTATGTCTATTTCTTCCTGATCTCACTTTCCTTCCCTGTAGTAAAGCATTTTCTTAGCCACTTAATTTTTGATCAAAACAAACTGAATATGATGCAAAAGGAGTAACAGTCTGCCTGGAAGTTAAAGTGCCTCATGTATATTTCTTCCCTCATACACTGTAGACACCTTTGGAGGGGATGCTTATAAAATAAATCAGCTGGAAGAGAAGACACATTTAAGACATTTTAGAATTGCTTCCTACCATTGTATTTTCCCCTCCTGGCCTCTCTGGAATGTTTGGTAATTATACCTATAAGATCAGTTGGTTCTGAGTCATCTTTGAGAACTGAATTGACAAGAAAAGAGCTGACAGACTGAAGGTGTCTCATTGGTGGAAGAGGTGAGGTGAACTGATGAACTTTTCTCTGACCAAATATACTTGGTGGTTTATAGGAGCCACTTTCGTACTTGTATAAAAATAAGTTACACTGGTAGCAAATATAAACACAAAATAGATGTAAATACAGAGGACTCCCTCTCTGCTGATCATTTAACACTATGATTTTAGGACACAATTGTAACCATGCTCACCTCTCCTCCTTGCTGCAAATAGCAGCTCCAGCTATTACCTATGGTTCAGATCAGTCTTGTTTGGGCTGGTGACACTCAAAGTGTATCACACATCCACAGTAGCATTCATGGTCAAGTTGTTAGGTGGGAATGACTAGAATCACATAGAAGGCCAATCTACTGTCAAAGTTAACAACCTTAACTCCTTTGCAGGATATTTCTGTGGCTGAAGATGCTCCAACATTTCTTGGAAACATATTTAAAAATAAACTAGTAAAAGGAGTGATAATGGAAGTGTGTTTGGATTTTTTACTTTAGGAAGAGAAATTTCAACAGCAAATCTGAAGCCCAGCCTCATGCTTAGGTCTCTCTCTGCAGCAGTTCCATCATTCCACAGGTGATCCATGATGGAGTCCTCTTGGCAGACCCAGACTGTCCATCTCTTAGGGAGTGGCCTCTTGCCTTCCCATGTCAACTCTTACAGGACATTCTACAGGGTCATTTTCTTCTTGTCCTCCCAGATATTTGTGTGTGTGTGGTGGAAACAGAAATTAGATTCTCTCCACTGCATTCCAGTGTATAATGTGATAGACATCTGAACCATCAAACCCAGTGAGAGAAGGGACCCAATCCCTGATGAGACAACTTGAAGGAAAACAGGTAAATTTGATTTGTGACAAATTGTTGCCAAAAATAAAATCACTGTTATAATTTCATCCTTCTTAACTGTAAAAAAAGGAGCTCTGGTGGGTGGTGGTTAAGCTTTTGGCTGCTAATCAAAAAGTCAGTGTTTCGAACCCACCAGCTGCTCCACAGGAGGAAGATGAGACAGTCTGCTTCTGTAAAGATTACAGCCTTGGGAACCCTATGGAGTAGTTCTACTCTGTCCTACAGGGTTTCTGTGAGTCCAAATTGACCTGATGGCAAGAGGCAACAGGGTTTTAGTTGGAAAGGGCTCAAATATAGAATGAACTCAGAAAAAATTCTTTTGGTTAAGAAAGAAAAGAGATATAGATAGATAGACTATATATATAATTAGGTGATGTCCAGTCAGCTCTGACTCTCATAGCGACCCTGTGTACAACCGAATAAAACACTTTCAGGTCCTGTGCCATCCTCACAATTGTTGCCATACATGAACCCATCGTCTCAGCCACTGTGTCAATCCATCTTGTTGAGAGTACTCCCCCTTTTCACTGACTTTCTCCTTTACCAAGCATGATATCCTTCTCCAGGGACTGGTCCCTTCTGACAACATGACCAAAGTATAAGAGATTGGTTACCCTTACTAAAGGAACCTGGTCTAACTGAAACTCAGAGGATGACTAGAAGACAGGAATACATACTCATAGTAAGGGAAAACCAAGTTAAAAAGTCCTGGTTCATGGATATGTTTGCCAACCCCTTATGGTTTGAGTTTCTTAGCTTTCTGAATGAGCAGTTAATCACATTATGCAGGGGAACCCAGACCCACTTATGGTCAAGTGATATATCACTGGTGCATGGAACAGAGTGGGGGGATTGATGAAGAGACTGGCATGCCACTGCAATTAGTTATGAAAATCCCAAGAGCTGAGCTTTAGTCCCCTACCAAGTTTATTCATGTACCCTTTCCCTTGAGAAGGGAGAGTAGCATGAAGAACTCTGCCTGTCTTTCTGGTAGTAATGTATGATACTGAAAGAAACAAAAACCTGTGGTGTGATCAGACCAGTGTGGAGAACTCCCAAAGCCCAGTGGAGATGCTGCCCGGCATGGAAGCCAAAGGCTGAACACCAAACACCAGACCATCATTTAATGAGTCCCTGGACTCAGATGCAGAAAATGAAGTCAAGTAATTTGTATCTGACTCCAATGAGCATTGACTATGCCTGGACTGGTGGCTAAAACAGGCCATTGGATGCAAATGGGTAAGATTTTTCTTTCTTTGAAAATTGGTGACTGAGAGAAAAGTCAACATCATCAACCATGTTTAGATTGCATCCCAGGTAATAAATTAAATAAGATTACTTGTTCTTTCATTTAAGTGTGGTTTAGGGGTATGCTTTAACAGATGGCATCTCTTTCTAGGACTCTGAAGATTTGTCCCCACTTCCCTGGGGAGATGTATTCTATTTGCAGTAAAAGGGAGCCTGATCATTTGTTAGAAGTTAATGGAGAACTTCTGAAAGAAGTTCACACTTCTGGGCCAAGAGGTGTGCAGAGTGCATTAGATACTTCATCTTGTTCATTTCTCCCCCAAAGCAACCATCAGGTAGGTCCTGCTGTTACTCTTATTTCACATATAAGGAAACTGAAGCTCAGACATATTAAGTGACTTGCCCCAGGACTCATGGCCATCACAATGGAGCTGTGATACAGAAAGTCCCCATCTGCCCACTACTATCTAGAAAATTAAAGTCTCATTGGAGATGGGCAAAGGGAGCAGAAGATCCATGGAATGTGAAACTGGAGAAGAGGCCAAGGAAGGGAAGAGAATGCAACAGAGGTTCTGGGTAAGGCAGGGGAGCTGAAACACTTTCCCTTTCTCAGTTGATGTGTAGCGTCTGCTGAATCTAAACCAGTCAACGGGTCCTGTCACTGAAGATGGAGCCCTCTCACTAGTTGGGCCTACATTGTTTCAGCATTTGCAGACCAAGTCCACAGTCCACTTCTCAGTCTCGCAGACATAGCCAGATGCCAGGATAGGAGGCTGAGTCATAGGAGATTTGGAGTGGCACATCCACAGACAGATCCTGCTGACCAGCTGAGCCTCCAGTCCTTTGTGGAACATTTCATGATGTCCACTCCAGAGGACTCCTTTGCCAGTCAGTTTAGCAACAGAAGGTGTGGTGTACTGGGAAGGAAAAGAAGATATGTTTCCAAAAGTCTCCTCCTGCCTCTCATTGGATTTAGTAAATCTGTTGTCCTGGTCATCTCCCTGAAATGCTTGGCCAGATGTCTTAAATCTGTCCGCTTCCTCGTCTTTTCCTTAAGATAGGAACACCACTTCTTGCCTCCTCTTCCACACCGCTTCTTGCCTACTCTTCATGCACTGAGGTCTTGTGTATCACTTCCAAAAACACCAAACCCACCACCATTGAGTCAGTTCTGACTCATAGCTACCCCCACTGGGTTTCCACAGCGGTATATGTTTACAGAAGTAGATTGCCCCATCTTCCTTTCATGGAGCAGCTGGTGGGCTTGAACTGCCAACCTTCTGGCTGGCAGTCAAATGCCTTAGGCACTACGCCACCAGCATTCCTTTGTGTATCAGTTATGACATACCAAACAGTTTTTGCTTTTTCTGTGCTAATAATAGCTTGCATGTATCATATCTTTCTGGAAAGATCAAAATTTGCCATAAATAAAAAATTAATTTCCACAATATCTATACTGAAGGCAATATACAAACAGTCCAAAGCCTTTCCATTGCCCAGTCCTTTCTTTAGGCACAGTTTTTCCAGAACTGCTCTGAAACATGCTCATTTACCTCTTCCTCTTCTGGTTTTAGAAACACACCCTTGGTTGGTACACAGAAGATTCTGAACAAGTCTCAGGAAAAAAATGAGTATGTGAAGCCAGAGTCCATGGGAAACTGGGATCCAAGAGATCTGTGAGCAAAATTTGATAATTTTATGAAAAGTTTAAACTTGGATTTGAAATGCTATTGGCGTTACTAAAACTTTGATTTGCAAACCGCAGATTGGTGATACGTCTGCTTGTGCAAAATTGTTTTAAGCCTGAGGACTGCACAGCAGTGAGGGTGGATGTGTTGGGCAGATTTCTCCTGAGCATGGAAGGAAGCCCTGATTGGGAGGTTGGGAGGGCAGAGGAAAGGGGCTACCAAGTAGGGCAAGAAAAGAGATGGGCGAGTGCTGGGCCAGATCCCTGCCCCTAGACAGGGGCCAGAAGGTCAAAGCTTACCAAATTTCCTTCTTTCAAGAATCATCACAATTTTTGCTACATTCATTAGTGCTATTATTAATTTTTCTTTAAATTAATTCATTTTTTTTCATTTTTGCCTCCTTCTAAGCAATACTAAGAAGCTCTGGTGGCATAGTGGATGAGGCATTTTGCTGCTAACCAGAAGGTCAGCAGTTTCCAAACTCACCAGCTGCTCCACAGAAGGAAGATGGGGCAATCTACTTCTGTAAAGATTTACAGCCTTGGAAACCCAATGGGGGTCTCTATGAGTCAGGATGAAATTGATAGCAGTGAGTTTGGTTTGGTTTTGGTCTAAGCCATAATAAGCAAGAATCATATACATGATTGAAATTATTTTTCAGTTGAAATTACTTTTTTTCCTGGTAACATTCAATGATTTCAAGTCACACACTTTGAAAGTTACTCTAAACTAAAGTGCTCACTTTACTACTGAGGAAAGACCAGAGGAGTAGAGTGACTTGTCCAAGATCACACATCCACAACAGGAAAGGCTGGCCCAGTGCCCTACTCTTTCAGGTGTTGATTAAGTACTCTTTCTTATATTTTTCTAATTTTTCCCAGAAGATAGAAGAAAGCATTAGGCAAATAGTGCTTTTTCTTGGGGGAGAAGCGCCTGAAGAATTACCAGGTTCTCTCATAAATGTTAAGTGCCTTATCTTCTCTGAATGTCTTCAGTCTGTTAATTATACTGTATAAAACTTAACTCATTTCCACAGGGATTTGATGTTGGAAGGAGAGACCAGGATGAGTTTGACAGCCAGGGCCTGCTCATCCTCTAAGTCAGTCCGCTGGGTAGTAGACAGCAGGAAATTGAAGGGAAAAGCTACTAACTATAAGCAGTCTCTTATAGTTAGGGGCTCTGGTGTCATGGTGCCTAAGGCATTTGACTGCTAACCAGAAGGCCAGTGGTTCAAACCCAACAACCACTCTTTGGAAGGACAATTGGGCAATCTACTTCCGTAGAAATACCATCTCAGAAACCCAAGGAAGGGTCACTATGAGTCAAATTGAATCAACTCTATGGCAGTGAGTTTTTGTTTTTTGTTCTTTTTTTTTAATAGTTATAGTTACCTATGTCTATCTCAGGGCTTCTGGTGGTCTAGTGGATAAGGCACTTGACTGCTACCCAGAATGTCAGCGGTTCAAACTCACCAGCTGCTCCATGGAAGGAATACAGGGCAATCTATTTCTGTGAAGATTTATAGCCACAGAAACCCAATGAGGGTTGCGATGAGTCACAAATGACTTGATGGCAGTGAGTTTGGCTTTGGTTTTATCTATGCCATCTGTATCTATGAGTCCTGGTAGCGAAATAGTTAAGCACTCAACTGATAACTGAAAGGTCAGCAGTTTGAACCACCCAGTGGCTTCAAGGGAGTAGGAATCAACCCAACTGCAACTAATAGCAAAACGTCATGGTCAAGTCCTCACTGCTTCCGCGCCACATAGACACAAGATGTGAAGGAACGCATTCTCCTCAATCAGATGTAACCAGTGGGGTCCAACAGTGCTGCACACAGCCCCAGCTCCCTGCCTTTTATGAACATTGGCTTTTCATTTGGTACACATGTGGCTTTAGAGGGCTCAATTCTTGATCAATGGCCTCTCCTAGTCTGGGGTTGTTTCCCAAGTCACATGACCTTGTATTTTTCACTCCAAGCACAAATTCCAAAGTAGTCTTTAGTAAAAGTTTAGCCCTATGGAAAAAAAATACCTGACAAAACAAGTATTTTGTTGCAGACAGGCTCTGGTTTTATTTGTTTGAAAGTCTGTCTGGTCCTCCAGACTCACAAACTACATTTTTCCTTCCACCAAATTTCTCATTCCTGACTACTTAATTTGTTGCTCTAAATCTCCCGTCACTTGAGGAATGCGTGTATAAACATTTCCCAGTTCACATTGCTCTCATGTACAATTAACTCATCCTTGCAGTAGTCCTTACAACACCTCAGTCTATAAGTAGTATCATCTCTATTTTACAGACAAAAAAAAAAAAAAAAATAGGGCTTTGAGAAATTAAATGACTTGCTTAGAGTCACGCAGCCAGTATGAAAAGGACTAGGAACTCAGATTTTTTCACTCTAAGTTTAGGGGTCTAGCTATCATTCTACCCAACCTCTCAGCCTGGATCCCCTGGGTCTCTGTCTTTCTTTCCCCAAAACAACACATACTTTCTGCAGAGTCATTAGGTCCTTCACCAGTCTTACCTTTGTTGATAACTAATTCACTAGGACATTCACCTTGAGTTTGTCTTTCTTGTTTTTTGGAGCAACAGATTAGCATATTGGCTAATTACTTGGATGTTAAAATCAGACCCTCTAGACTTAAATCCTAGCTCTGCTGCTGGATAGCTGTGTGACCTCAGGCAAGTTACTTAACCTCTCTGTCCCACCCTCTTCATCTGCAAAATGGAGATAGAAATAATAACAACTTCACAGAATTGTTTTGAGGATTAAGGAACAAGGCTGGTGGTTCAAACCCACAAGCCACTCCTCGGAAGGAATGTTGGGCAATCCTACTTCCATAGTGATGTTGTTGTTTGCCATCGAGTCGAGTCGCCCCGACTCATAGCGACCCCTCCTTGGGTTTCCGAGGCAGTATCACTACGGAAGTAGGGTTGCCCAACCTTCCTTCTGAGGAGTGGCTGGTGGGTTTGAACCACCAGCCTTCTGGTGAGCAGTCAAGTGCCTTAGGCACTATGCTACCAGAGCTCCATAGTGATACTGCCTTGGAAACCCAAGGAGGGGTCGCTATGGGTCGGGTTTGACTCGATGGCACATAACAGCAACAACAACAATGCTTTTGAAGTGCTTCGTACCAAGACACACACTTAAAAATGTTAGCTACAATTTTGAGTTTATTTTTTGTTTTCTTTTACCTTTTTCTCTCTTTGAATTTAGGATCTCCTTTCCCTTATACTTTCATGGTGAATGAGAATGTAAGCTTAGGGTCTGTCCTGTATATCTCTTCCAAGTGACACCATACTTTTTCTTTTTAAAATGATAGAGAAAATCTTCAGTCTTTCTTCCCCACCCATGTGGCTACAGTTTGCCCATCATTATATAGGACTGTTTGTTTTCTTCTAGTACAATTGGGGTACCCCCCCAAAAGTTTAGGAATATTTTTGTTGACAAATCTTGGTTGTTTCCTCCCAGATATATCTCTACCTAAACCTCTATCAAAATCATCTATCTCTGTGAGCCCTGGTGGCACAATGGTTAAGTGCTCAACTGCTAATGGCAAGGTCAGCAGCTTGAACCACCCAGTGGCTCCAAGGCAGAAAAGACCTATGGAGCACTTCTACTGTCTCATGTTGGATCGTTATGAGTCAAAATGGACTCAATGGCAACCAGTAACAGAATAACCACATATTTATGTCAATATCTTGTTTGTTTTTCAGAAATATTGTTCTCTTTTGTAGTCAGGAGTTGGAAATGGCAGGGGAATTTCAACCGTTTTCTCACCTCTGAGGCCAGAGAAAAGATTATCCAATTTTTCCTCTTCCCAAATCCAGCATCTCTGACTCCTGGCTTTATCGCAGCTCTCTTAGGTCCTTCCATCCCTGAAGCACCACTCCCTGCTTTGCTCAGTTCCCTGAGACTTCTTTCCCAGAGCCGGACACCCTCAGTCTCTATCTGCACTCCTTTACCTGACACCCTGGTGCTTTCTCTCTTCCTTCTTTCCCTGCTGTTGTCTTCCCTACTTCTTTACATCAGGTCCCTGTCCCAACTTTCACCTCCTTCTTTCCTTCTTTTCTTTTCTTCATTCATTCCATGCTCATGGAGTCTAGTCACATTCAGGATTCAAAGGGGGACAAGGCCAACCATATCCCTGCTCTGTTAGATATTGCTGTCTTTCTTTAATGATGAGAACAAATATAATTCCTGTTCTGAAATTACTTATACTTTATTTAGCTCCATCCAGTTTTTCTGCCACTTACTAGCTCTATAACTATGGGCTATTTTCTATGCTTCTCTCATGGTTTGGCTTATTCATCTGTTAAAAAGAGGATTAAAGTGGAAAACCCACACCTTGCAACAGATGTAGTATGACGATTAAGTGAGAGAGCATGCTGGGTGCCCAGCCTGGTGCCTGGCATATACTAAATGCTCAGGAAATGTAGTAATTATTTTTTATTATTAAACTGTATCTACATGGCAGAAACCAAGAGAGTGGACTCTTTTCTTAATCCAGACTTTTTCTTCTTTCTTTTGCCTTTCTGTGATATTGAAGCAGGGAACACTTGTGTATATATATTTTTAAAGTCAGTTATCTAGTCACTGTTTACACAATCTAGATTTACTTGATAATCTTTCCACATTTCTGTACAGACCTAGAGAAGTGTCAGAATAATGAACCAAAGGAGAGATGTGGGTCTATATTTTCAGGATCAGAAAACAAGAGTTTCAACCCATCTAAAATGGGGAAATAGCATATAAGCACTTACAAAATTCTAAAGCTGTGGTTTGTGTGTACTCTCATTTTAGAAGTTGAGCGCTGAAAGAACCTTTAGAAGGCTTTAGGGTTAGCCTCACATTCTCAGATAGAAACACCAAGGACCAAGGAGGGCAAACATGCCATGGTCAAGGTCACACAAGGGACTGTGGCAGAGCAAGGTCTTTTGGTGTCTATCCCTATGTGATTTGCACTTCACTTTGCTGCCATGATAATGGGTGAGAAAAGGAAAATTTAGTCCATTATTTTGGGCTTTTTTGATGCTGAATAGTTTTTCTCATGTCTGTAGATAAATGGAGGCTTCCATTGGGATGGTCGATAAGCTTTTGTGATGGACGAGTAAATGTAAACTCTGAGCACTATTAATATTGTTGTTGGCTGCCATCAAGTCTATGCTGACTCATAGTGACCCTGTGACAGAGTAGAAGTGTCCTCAAAGGGTTTTGTAGGCTGTAACCTCTGCAGGAGCAGATTGCCAGGTCTTTCTCTTGTGGAGCTGCTGGTTGGGTTTGAACTGCCATTGTTTCAGTAAGCAACAGAGTACTAATGGTTCATTTATATGGGCTTTTCCCTAATACTGATAGCTCAGAATAACTTTCCCCGTACTAACTGCCTACTCTGTGCCACAGGCTTTGTATTCATCGTCTCATTTCATTCTCCCTCCAACTCTTCAGGGTTGTTATTCGACCATGCAGCAATTGAGGCTCACGGAGGCTAAGAACTTTGCCCATATTCCCTAATAGACTAGAACTGAAACTGGAATCTGTGTGTCTCCAAAGAACAGATGCTCTTCCCTGTGTCAGGCTGCATCAGTGGTAATCACAGCTGGCTTCTTGAGAATGTGCTGAGGAGAGAGGTTCAGAGTGTGGGGGGGAAAGGGTCAGGGAATGGATAAGGGAATTTGGAAGACCAGTACAAGAAGGCTTCCTGGAAGAGGTCAGTTTGTAAAGAATTGAGGGAAGGTGAATGTGTGTATGGTGAGTGGCAGAAAGTCCAGTTTTCAAATGGATTTTCTCATGATCTTATGTTAAGTTTCTGTGTTTTAAAAAATGTTCTTTCTTTAATTAAGAGTATAAAACAAAGCAAGTTTGGCCTTTTTGCTCGGCACAATTCCTTCCTTTTATATGTCATTCTCCAAAAGACAAAAATATAGTGGAGGAGGTGTGGCTACAAAGTGACAGCCCGAGGAAATTTTTGAAGTGGGGGAACTCTTCTGTATCCTGATTACAGCAGAGGTTCGCAAATCAACACGTGTTGAAATTCACAGAACTATACATCAAAAAAGTCAGCTGTGCTTTATGTTAAGTTTTAAAACTAAAACAAAATGCTATAAAACAGAGCACAGAAACTCATTGAAGAACACTTGGATTGTGTCCACAGTGATACAGAAATATGTGGTTAAATTGGCCCACTCTTTGGTGGGTCGGATTCTGGCTAGTGCAAAAGGTTAACAAGGTTGGAGGTTAGAGTCCACTCAGAGGTGACTTCGAAGAAAGTCCTGGTGATCTAATTCCAAAAAATTAGTCATTGAAAACGCTATGGAGCACAGTTTTACTCTGATGTACCTGGGGTCACCATGAGTCAGAATCAACTTGACAGCCACTCATAGTGGTTTGGTGAATCAGTTGATGCCTGACTTTACCACAATGCTGGCTGAGGGCCAGGGCCTTGTTTTCTTTATGTCCAGCTTCAGCTCCTCCCATTCTCTCTTACTACCCATCTGAGCCAGTAGGAATAGGGTGGGAGAGAAGAGGGGAAACACTCAGGTAAGAATGCATTGCTCAGTAACAATGTGTATTTTATACAAGAGGCCTCCTTCTCCATAGAGTATGGATGGCATTTCCCCCAAGTTAAATGTGGGTAGAGAGATTCTCTAAATCAGAATGTTGCTCTAAAGTATCATTTTAAACCCTCTTACAACTGTAATAGCAACTACTACTGAGTAAATGGTACTCGAGAGACTGGGCATTTATCTACTTACTGTCTCATTTCTCCCTTACAATCATCCTATGAGCAAGCTGTCTTTTTCCCGATTGCTCATATGAGGTAGTTAAAGCTCAAAGAGCTGAGACCACTTGCTCATGATACTAAGGCTAATCGCTGGGAGAACTGGGATTCAACTCTGGATCTCAGACCAGGAGCTGTTGTCCTTCCTGGAAGTGCCAATGGCCACTTCAGTTGGAGTCACCCAGGCCTACTGAGGAGCCAGCATTGCCCCACCTCTCCTCCTCTTCCTCACTCCCCACTACTGAAAGCCCCATTCCCCACTCTGCCCACTTAGCTTCCCCCACCTACACCCCCAAACGACTTTCAAAATCTATCCCCCTCTCACCTTTAAGAACTTTGCCCCTGCTCTGAATTGATCTGTCCCCAGCCCTCCTACTTTTCTCCTTTGTGCTCTGGTAACTATCACCAGTAGTTTAAAATGGAGGAAATACACAAAGTCATGTGTCAGAAGAAAATAAGCTCCTGATGCTCTATATGGCCACCACACTTTCTATACAGACTCTGCTATAAATGGCGGCCAGATTGTATGGGCTGTTGACTTGGAACAGAGACTATTCTCTCTCTTTATTCATTGATGTAAGTGTTGGAGGGAACTCCAGCCCTCATCTTGTCAAAGCTCCAGGCTTGCAGAGATTTTTGTGCACTGAACTGGGAATCTACCTAGTCATATAGCAGTGGTTCTCAAAGTTGGTCCCTTGACCAGCAGCGTGAGCATTACCTGAAGACTTGTTAGAAATGCAAATTCTCAGGCCCAACCCAGACCTACTGAATCAGAAACTCTGGGGGTGAGGGTAACAATCTGTATTTTAACAGACTTCACCAGATAATCCAGAAATTTGTGAAAGTTTGAGATCTACTGATTTAGACAATTGCTTCAAACTTTACATAAAAAGCACCTGAAGACAGGGTCACCAGATTTAGCAAATACAAATACAGGGGACTACTTATGAGACAGGAGCTCTGGTAACATAGTGCTAACCAGAAGGCTGGCAGTTCAAACCTGCCAGCCACTCCTTGGAAGGAAGATGGGGCAATCTACTTCCGTAGTGACACTGCCTTGTAAGCCCAAGGAGGGGTCGCTATGAGTTGGGTCCAACTCAATGGCACATAACAAGAACAACAACAACTTACGAGACATTAAAAACAAAACAAAAAAACCTCACTGCCATCAAGTTGATTGTGACTCAAAGCAACCACCTTTGGGTTTCTGAGGTGGTAAATCTTCAGAAGTAGATTGCCTAGTCTTCCTTCCAAGGAGGGGCTGATGGGTTTGAACCACCCACCTTCTAGTTAGCAGTCAAATGCCTTAGGCACCATGCCACCAGAGACATACTTACACTGAATTTCTTTTCACTGTTTATCTGAAATTCAAATTTAACTGCTTATCCTGCATATTTTATTTAGCAACTCTACCTGACAATCTTTTTAAAGTGCAGCTTTTGAGGAAATGCAGGACAAACAGGAGTGCGTAACTATGAGGGCCAGAGGGGGAGGGTTACTGGGCAGGGAGGGGAGGAGACTGGGTTAGAGCTGGGCATGGTAAATGGGGAGTGAAACTAAATGTACATGTTGAATGTAAAACAAGCTCTTAAAATAAAATAAAGTGCAGCTTTTGAGTCAGTAGGTATGAGGTAAAGGCTAAGATTCTGCTTTTCTCACAAGCTCCCAGGTGATGCCAGAGCTGCCACACCACACTCTGATAGCAAGGTTCTACAGCCACCTGCTAAAATACAGATGCCTGCACCCTCCCTTCTAAATCAGAATGTCCCAGGGAGAAGTTGATTTAGAGTATTGTAACCAAGAGACCATGTGTTCTGCATCACAAACATTCCATTCATAAACTTTGCAGGAGGCATGCTATAAGATGGGGCCTTACATGTGCATGCAATTCTATACACATAATAACAGGGATGGCCCATTACTAGCTTTGCTAAGGGGCAAAGATGGAAAAGGAAGCTGCTGAGGGTGGTGGAGAACCCGCCATGGGAGTGAAAGATCCAGGAAATAGGAGGTTTGGTGCAGCTGCTGAGGGAGCAAAACTCAGGGCTACCTATGTCCCAGGCCCACTAAAGACAAGCAATGTCTCAAGGTTGAAAATGGTAGTAGGCATGCATATTGAGCCCCTGCAGTACTGAGAACTCTATATGTGGTATCTCATTTCAGTTTATTCTCCCAACAATGCTTTAAGATTGAATTTCTTTCTCCCGTTTAGTAGATGAAGAACCAACGCTTAGAGAGGACAAAGTAACTTGCCTCAAGTCAAATAGCTAGCAAGCCCAGGAGTCAGGATTTGAACCAGGTCTGCTTTCAAAGCCTCTTTCCACTCTATCACGCCTCACACTATCGAGGCTTACCCTTATGAAAGATACTAAAAAGACAGTGGTGATTCAGGGAGAGATGGGGCCACTGTCCTCGGAGCCCTGCCTTTTACCATTGCAGCAGTTGATCCCTTTCTTCACAGGATCTGCTGCAACATCCTCCCAGCTGGGCTCTCCATTCCATCAGACAAGGTCCCAGAGCATCACCTGTCCAGACCCAGCCTCCTCTGTGATTCATCTGGTGGTTTGTTTCTCTCTAGGAGCTCAGGAGAAGCTGCTGGAGAGGGCCTGGCCACCAGCTTCATTAGGTCCATTAGCTTTCTCCTTTTGCTGCAGCAAGATTAGCCATGTATTATTCTTGGTGCACTTTTTTTCTCTTTGATCTTCCAGAAAAGCCATTTCAATTTAGGTTGCTACCTGGACACGATGAAATTCCAAGCATGTTCCCACCTCCATCCCTGGTTTCAAGGTGCATTAGTTTAAAGAATTCCTCTCCATCTGCGGAAGCAAGCGATATATCAGTCTGGGTAATGCAGGAGAGTTGGAGGTCCCAGACTCTCTGTGGGTAAGACGTTAGAATTTCAAACTCTTAATCCTATTGATTCACCGTCCTTTTGATCTTTTCAGCACTTGTCAGGAAGAGTTGAGTTTGTAATTTGGTAGGGAGGGCTGATTGGCTCTGGTTTTATTATGACCTGTTTGTGTCATTTAATTAATAAGAAAAGCAGCAGTCAGCTGCTGAATCACTTAAGGATATCCTTATAGCTTCTGCTTTCCCAAAAGCTTCGGCCATTGTTTGAGTTTAGAAAAGTGACTGAATCAGATTGTCAGCCTGGGATGGGCTCCAGTCAGCCTATGTAGCCTCAACAAGTGAATAAATAACCAAGAAACACCTGGCTCTTTTCAAGGACAGGAAAGGAGAAGAAAAGGAGTATTTCCTGAGTACTTAGGTTGTACAGGCACTTAACTCATTTAATCCTCTCAATAGCTTTAGGTCGTAGATCTCATTATCCCCATTTTACAGATTAGAGAGTTAGCCTCAGAGGTTAAGAAACATGCCCCAAGTTCAAACAGCCAGGAAATGACAAGCTTGGGTAAGAACTCAACTCTGTCTGGTTTCAAAGTCATTGTGTTTTCACGCTATGTCAGTTGAAGCATTTCTTAAAAAAACCAAAACCAAATCCACTGCTGTCAAGTCAATTCCAACTCATAGCAACCCTGTAGGACAGAACAGAATTGCCCCATAGGGTTTCCAAGGCTGTAAATCTTTTATGGAAACAGACTGTCTCATCTTTCTTTCACAGGGCAGCTTGTGGTTCAAACCACTGATCTCTTGGTTAGCAGCTGAATACTTTAACCACCATGCCATCTGAGTTCCTTGAAGTATTTCTTAACGCATCTTGAAAGGGAGGAAAACTTGATTGTTTGTGTTTTGTTGTTTCTGTGGTTTGTAATTGCAAAAACGGCAAGGAGGCCACATGTTCTGACCTCCTCTAACCCTACAAGGGGAAGGCCGGATTACCAGCAGTAACCCAAGGCCTATTACTGCAAGGCCAGACATGCTGCCTCCCTCCAGCCCTTTCACCAACCGTTCCTCCCAAGGCACCCACCACCTCTCTCCTGGGTTCGATAATTCACTGCAGTGGCCACACAGAACTCACAGATTATGGGGTTTATTAGGGAAGCACCAGGCTACAACTCAAGTCCAGGAAGAACGCTCAGTCTCTCTCCCAGCCCACCATCCCTCAGCCAAAAGTCTCTCACAGTCTCTTTTCCAGCAGTGCTGGTCCCTCGGTGTCTCACTCAGTGATGCGTGTCTCTTGAGGCTCTTTCCCAGCAGCACGTGTCTCTTTCAGGGGTGCGTGTCTCTTTCGGCAGCACATCTTCCTCCACCAGCAGTCAGAGAGAGTTCTGCCTCCAAGAGGCCTCCTTTTGAGCCCGGAAGGGTGGTCAAACTAGCCAATCACAGCATCAGAACTCTAAGCACGTGAGAGAGAGTGGGAACCTCCCAGAACATTGTATTGTGCCACGCCCAACAGAAATAACCCAGGTGGGCGACTTTAAAATCAGGATCTCCTCAGTTGCTAATAGCAGTTCCCACCTTGGAGTTTACAAAGACTTATGGGTAGAAAAGCCACACTAAGTAATTTACTACACCGCAGTAATGAATAGAAAATGTGTTATTTAGAAATACAGTGTTCTCACCCAACCAGATACCAATACTTATTAAAAACTCTGCCGATTAAGTGAGGAATGTAAATAGATCAGTGGCACAATATAAGGATTTGAGAATCAACCCAACAGAAATCAGTGGAGGAGGTGATGGACTATTTAATAAATGAGGTTGGACAACTAAATTTCCATATTACAGTAAATACAAAGTTAGATTCCTACCTCACACCAAACAGAAAAACAAACTCCTTATGGCTTAAGTATCTAAAGCTAATAACAAAACAAAATTTTAAGATAGCTTTAAAATTATTAGAAAAAAATACAGGAAAATATCTTTGTGACCTCATAGCAGGGAAGACACAAAATTACAAATAATAATGGGAATAATTGGTAAACTTGACAAATTTAAAATTTTTCTACAACAAAATACCTCATTTACAAAGTTAAAAGATGAGAAGCAGCTTGGGAAGAGATATTGGCATGATATACAACAGTTAAGTTTAGTATTGAGAATATATTAAACAAACAAACAAAAAACTCCTATAAATCAAAATACCCCAATACAGATAAGCCAGTAGGTAAGTGCACACAGGTTACAGAACAAGAAGTTCACCGAAGGGAAGTTCACACCCCCAGCATAAACAAATGAAAAGATGTTCTACTCTATTGTTGTTGTTGTTGTTATGTGCCAACAAGTAGGACACGACCCCTCCTTGGGTACCCGAGGCAGTATGTCTATGGAAGTAGATTGCCCAACCTTCTTTCCGAGGAGTGGCTGGTGCGTTTGAACTGCCAGCCTTCTGGTTAGCAGTCAAATGTCTTAGGCACTATGCCACCAGAGCTCTAATTAATAACCATGGAAATAACAATAACAAAAATGCAGTTTGCAAAACTGATGTAATATATGAAGTCGTTGGATGGTACGAATGGTTAAGTTGATGTGCTTAGCTGCTAACTGAGAGGTTAGTTGTTCAAGTCCACCTGGAGATGTCTCAGAAGAAAGGCCTAGTGCTTTACTTCTGGAAAATTAACCATTAAAACCCTATGGAGCACAGCTCTACTCTGACACACATAGGGTTGCCATGAGTTGGAATGAACTCAATGGCGACTGATTTTATAGTAATAATAGCTCTATATGAGAATATGGATTAATGGAAGTTTTCATACATTCTTGGTATGAATGTAAATTCATGTAAATCTGTAGAACCAGTGCGGGAACCCTTTTGGTAACATCAACAGTGTGCATAGGCCACTCAGGAATCCCACTACCAAACATATGTCCCAGGTGCAGGGACAGCTTCATAGTCATGTGTGTTTTCACAAGGCTTTGCTCAGAGAGCCCTGCACCTTTCTTGTCTTGAAATTCTTCATTTTATCTTTGAACTTGTATTTTTTAAGCAACATTTGATGAGAAAATGGAGCATGTGTGTGAGCAGAGGAAATACATGCAATATGGGTATCTGCCACAGTTCCTTGTCCCATTCTCATGGAGCATTTGGAATGTCCCACAAGCACAAATTCCAGTGGACTCACCATATATGGGAGTTCAGCAAGACTCAAAGCATGTACAAGGTATGTGTGTTGTGTCTATGTGTATTACATGTATGACTGAGTAAATTTGGGTGCTGACAACTCCAAAAGGTCATACTTTCTGTTTGAATCAGAACTTGCTTCAAATGCAGACAGAGGACAGTAGTCTTCTAAGAAACACGAACAACCAAGGAATCCTATCACATCCTTTCTTACTCGTGTTGCTTCACAGCCAATCACTGTAAATGATGACATGGAAGGAAAAGGAAAGATAGGGCAATCCATAGTTCCTTTTCCTTTCAGTCCTTCCTTGTTCAATAAACTGAAGGCAAAGAGTATTGGTAGAGTTTGTACAAATCAAGATGAAAAATAAAAACAGGAAGGTTTGTTTTGTGTAGTGTTTCCACTGGTAAGAACAAAATACGTGCCTAGAAGCTATGACGTTTCAGTGATTCTGCTTACAAGTTAAATGCACTTATATTCGCATTTAAAACTGACATTGCATAAAATGAAGATGGAAAATAAAAGTCATGATAATAAATTAAAATATGAATTTTGCAAAGAACAAAATTAGGACGGCAATTTAAAAATGCCCTGACAAGTTGAGAGAAAGATCATGAAAGAAGTGAAAAAGGTTTACATTTAATATCTTCTACAGCATTTCTCCCCAATGTTTTGAACAGGGGAGCCAGCCCAGCATTTTCACAGTGTACTAGGCCACATTATTTAGTCAGTCACATACGTGGAAACGTGAACAAGGATGTTCATTGTAGCATTATTGCAAAGGCTAAAAAATGGACATAATTTAGTGTTTAGGAGTAAGGAAGTAGATTATGGTATAGTCCATGAGAAAGATTTTGCACAGCAACATTAAATATATTAAATTAACCAAATCTATATGTGCACGAATGGAGCTAAAAAACAACATTGAGGAAAAAATTCAAGCTGGAGAGCATTATATAAAGTATGAGAACATGCATCTATATCATTTTATAAAACATCCATGAAATCTATTATTCATGGATATATTTACGTATGTGGCAAAGTTTAAAAACATTGAGGAGGCACACACCAAATTCATGGCAGTGGTTTTATTTAGGGAGAGGGAGAGAAAATGGGACCAGAAAAAAAAGGATGATGGAGGATTTTGTATTTATTTTAAACCTTTTATTTCTTAAAACAACAGCAACAATAAAATGTTAGCTTTATTAAACTGGGTGCTAAAGATATAGGTTTGGTATGTTGTCCTTCATAATCTATACATTTCTTAATTTAAAAAAAAAAAAATCCTTCTAATTTAAATATGGTGTTGTTGTTATATGCTGTCGAGTCGGACCCAACTCATAATGAGCCCTCCTTGGGTTTCCAAGGCAGTATCATTACGGAAGTAGATTGCCCCATCTTCCTTCCAAGGAGTGGCTGGTGGGTTTGAACCACCAGCCTTCTGGTTAGCAGTCAAGTGCCTTTAGGCACTATGCTACCAGAGCTCCTAATAGTTTAACAGATGCAAAATGTTATGGATTGAAATTATGTCCCCCCAAAATGTTTT